>NC_133362.1:19087201-19340868 GCF_049309525.1 Garra rufa
TCCGTCGGAGTGTGTGTGTGTGAGAAAATGCGTGTGTTAGTGTGTCTCCATTTCAAAAAGATACTTATGGGATTTCTACAAGAGGGAAGTATTACAAAAGGAATTAAAAGTAGATGTAAAACAGCTGGATGCCGAATCCGTCACTGCTTCGGGAAAAATAAACATTCGTTTTACAATCACAGCGACAGATGAAGCTTTAAAATGCAATATTCTCTCTGAAATGCGGTTGTTTCATGTATGCACCACAACTTAATGCAGAAACTCACCTTGTATTCTCTTTAGATGGGACTTGGATCACCCACAGAGTCTATGCAAAATACAGCTCTCCATTGAAGCCGCCAAATGAGGGTCAGCCTTGCCTCCGCACAATCTTTTCAGGAATTCAAAAAGTACAGAATGACCGTTTGAAAAGTAGGTTTCCAGTGCTGATTGCTTTCAGTCATTTAGTAACCAGACAATTTTCATTTTACCTTGGATGATTTTTATGCCTGCTCTTTAATTAAATGGTGCAATGACAGAAATTCTGTTGTCCATATCAAACACGAACTCAATTCAATTTCAGTTTTTCCCCATGAATTCCTCTTTATGCACTGAGGTTTACCATTATACAACAAACTAGATACTATGGTTGAACAGCAACTTTCAAATGTACCAAAATAGCTTGCTGTCTTGGTTACCTCCAGGCTTATCGAAGACAACTCTATAGAAAGACAAATGTTGCTTGTGAAATTTTGGTTTGATTAAATGACTTCATGGAGCACAACAGACCTCTTAATTACGTGATGATTACAGCTTTAATTTGTTAATTAATCATAAGTGACAACAATTGAAAGAATGACAAAGATTGGATCGAAAAGACAAATGAAGCAGCGAGCAAACACTGTACTGCAGCAAATAAAGAACGACAGGTGAATTGAATGTGGATACCCAAAATGCAGAGCTCTGCTGCAGGAATCATGTAGCAGATGGTTGATTATTTAGGCGTTGGTATAATTTCATTGAGTGCCATTAGAAAGACTGAGTGGAGGATTTGTAGATGCAGTAAACAGCCATTTTTTAACCTGTGGAGGTGTTTGTTGACAAATGAGCAGAACTTTATGCTAAACGTGAAGGTTTTGAACAGAATAAGGCAGAGGCAGAGATGGAACAATTTCTAGTTTGGTTCCTAGTTTAGTAGCTTCAGCTTAGTGAGATAACAAAAACCCAGAGACAGCATGAAGTGGGTGTGGTGTGGAATGATCCAGAAACTCTCTTAACAGAAGGAAGAGATTCATGGATCCTATTCAGAAATTAAAAGTTGTTCGCAGTGCCATTATATCTGTGATGATGAGGGCGTCTGTCAGAGTTACCATGTAGACTTTTGGTAAATAACTTCTGAGACAGTTGACTGTAAAATAGGTGAGTGGGGAATCTGAGATTCATGTGCCATGTGTTGTTGATTAAAGTAATGCAACCCAGTCTTAAATAGAAGGTCGAATTTATTGAATTTCAAAGGGAGAGGAGAGCAAAGAGGCCCTTGATTTTTTCCCTTTCTGTCAGTCGCTCTTTATGCCCACAGCAGCATGTGTGAATGTGTGATCAACAGTTTGTTTCTCTCTCATTATTCTCAAACCTATAGGTTCATTTAATGTCTACAGAATGGGGTGGTGTGGCATTATGATTAACAGTGCTGGAAAATTGCCAGTTAAATGTAATGAGCAAGCCATGATCTTACAATTATACTCATAATCCCATATTATTTTTCATTTAAAAGATATGTTAAAAATACAAAAATGACCAAAATACATTGTAAATACAGTTAAACATATACAGTACATTGTGAATACAGATACATACACACATAAATAAGACCTTAAAAAAGACCAAAAATCTCTTTAACCCCTCAGAAGCTCTGTTTTATATTCATATATATATGAATGGTACCATGAATGGTAAAAAAAAATTAACTGAACTAATGGAAACAGAACCTAACTATAAAATGTATATGGAAGTAACATTTTAGATTTTTCATATTTTATTTGGACAATTACAAAACAATATTATGGTAACATTCATGACATTAAAATAATGCAATAAACATTCATTTAACAAGGATTTCTGGGTATGTCAATTTATGGTTTTTCACTGTTAAAAAAAGGTGTTTTGTTTCTTTTCACTTCCAAAAAATTGTAAAATTAAACAAAATGTCCTGTTCAATTTATTACAGTTTTTTTACAGCGTACAGTTGAGGTCAAAAGTTTACATACACCTTGCAGAATCTGCAAAATGTTAATTATTTTACCAAAATAAAAGAGATCATATACAAAATGCATGTTATTTTTTATTTGGTACGGACTTGAATAAGATATTTTACATTAAAGACGTTTACATAGTCCACAAGAGAAAATAATAGTTCAGAAGTTTACACACACTTGACTCTTAATACTGTGTTGTTACCTGAATAATCCACAGCTGTGTTTTTTTGTTTAGTGATAGTTGTTCATGAGTCCCTTGTTTGTCCTGAACAGTTAAACTGCCTGCTGTTCTTCAGAAATATCCTTCAGGTCCCACAAATTCTTTCCAACCCTTTCCAGCAATGACTGTATGATTTTGAGATCCAACTTTTCACACTGAGGACAACTGAGAGACTCAGAGGTTGAACGCTCACTGATGCTTCAGACGGAAACACAACGCATTAAGAGCCAGGGGGTAAAAACTTATTGAATTTGAAGATTGAAGTAAATTTAACTTATTTTGTCTTCTGGGAAATATGTAAGTATCTTCTGTTGCGTCTGAAGGGCAGTACTAAATGAAAAAAATATGATATTTAGGCAAAATAAGAAAAATGTTCACATCTTCATTGCTGTTCAAAAGTTTACACCCCTGGCTCTTAATGCATCGTTTTTCCTTCAGAAGCATTAGTGAGCGTTCAACCTTCCGTAATAGTTGCATATGAGTCACTCAGTTGTCCTCAGAGTGAAAAGATGGATCTCAAAATCATACAGTTATTGTTGGAAAGGGTTCAAATACACAAAAATGCTGAAACACCAAAGAATTTGTGGAACCTGAAGGATTTTCCTGAAGAACAGCACGCAGTTTAACTGTTCAGGACAAACAAGGGACAACTATCACTAAAAAATCTGTGGATCATTCAGGTAACAACACAGTATTAAGAATCAAGTGCATGTAACATTTTCAACTATTATTTTCTCCTGTGGACTATATGTAAACATCTTTTATGTGAAATATCTTATTCAGGTAAGCACTAAATAAAATATAACATGCATTTAAATGCCTCTTACTTTGGTAACATTTAGCAGATTCTGTATTGTGTATGTAATTTTTTGACCCAGAATCTTGATCAGCTTAAAGAGATGAAATGATGATTGAAATAATAGATGCACTGCAATAGAGTGAAATAGGATAGCACAAATTTACTAGTTTGACCCAAGGCATCAGTTTAACAGACAGAACTGGGCTAATGTTCTTAATCTGTTAACCTCACTGCATGAAATATACAAGCCCATAGTTAAATTCAGCTGAAGTAAACTAGATAATCTTAAAAGAATAAAAACATGTGTAATAGAATAAAAAGCATGTGTAATAGAATAACAATGTCAACTCTTTTATGCTTCAAACACAGTAACCCTGAAAAGTAACTTCTGTCTGAGTAGTAACATTGTGGCCATTCAAGAGTGTCACAAAGGCTGCAGTGTCAAAATAAAAACATTATATGTCAGTTACACAACTCACGTTGTGTAAAAAAAAAAAAAACCTTTTGACATCATTAAGGTTCTTGCGCTTAAGTGAAATTCCCTCCTGGCTTTTAACAGTTGATACAGCTGAAGTTAACATTGTTATCCCACAGGATTCATTTGACTGGCGTGATCTCAATATGGGGATTATCACAAATCCGGAATAATCACACCACGACATGCAATACAGAGCTGTGTTTCTCAACCGGTGGGTCACAACCCAAAAAATGGGTCACAGGTCTGTTCTAACAGGGTCATGCACAGCAGACTAGAAACAATGGCAAATGCAAACAATTACATGCAACTAACCATATAATCGCACGTTTAGGATGGCTTATCGACCTTTAAAAGGGAGAAGAAACCTCATAGATTTTATTGTTGTTTTCAAGGGATGTGAGTGTAGACCTAATCCAAGTATTTTGCAGTATTTTGGTGCAAATTTATCTGTCAAAACAACCCTTGGCAGGTAGCCTACCAACATGGAAAGGTTAACTTTCACTGTGTCAGGAAAAAATAAACTCTGAAACATATGTTGTTCTAATCGACTAAGGAATAAAAAAGTTTTCAGAGGGTTTTGGTGACGAAAGGGTTAACCGCGCAGTCTTTACGACAGGCCGTAAAGTGATTCGTAAAAGATGGCGACCCGGTGCAGCTGTCAAAACGTGAGAGTTTAATGTTGTGGGAATGCATACTTAGAAACCAGCACGGACTATCTATTTGGAATAATCTACTTGCATTAATTAAGAAAACAACTTTCGACCAGCGGAGGTGACTTCTGTGTAGAAGAAAAGGATGTTTTCTTCCCTAAGGAGGTGACATTGGAGAGGACAGAGGCTGCTGGATTTGACAGTAAATAAGTGAAAGTGCGTGTAAGATCTCTGATGTGAACTTCTCTGAAGTACCAGTGAACATTTATACATTGAAATAACTGGTCTATTAGTTTTATTTGCTTTTAAAATGGCTTGGAGGTCAAGGCTCTCTTATATCGGATGGAGGCATCTGAGTATTTTTTCCAACCCCTCTCCCTCTAACTGGACTAAAGTGGTGTCTGATGCTGAGAAGATCGTAGGATATCCAACTTCATTCATGAGTTTACGCTGTTTACTCAGCGACGAGCTCAGCAATGTGGCTATGCATGTCAGGAAACTGGTGGGAACGAAACACCCTCTGCTGAACACCGCCAGGTAAGTTACTGTGTTGCATTCACGTCCTTCTAGCTTCTAGTATGAATCTCGTTTTAGTTGGATTTTTTCATTAATCTGTCGAACCGGTTCACAAAACTAGTCTGGGCTGCGTTTCCCAAAAGCATCGTAAGCTTAAATTGAGCGTAGCTCCATTGGTTTCAATGGGTCTACGATGTACTTAAGCTTACGATGCTTTTGGGAAACGCAGCCCTGAACGATTCGATCACGAATCAGTCCAAGTGGTTCTTGAGTTGTTTGACTCAACCGAATGGAGCTAAATGTAATTTGGACTGAACGAGGGTTTGGACGGTTGTGTGAAACGTTAGTTACTTTAATAGCTGACTATTTCAAATAAATGTAAAAAAAAAAAAAAAAAAAAACATACTGGAAATATGGTTGCGACAGTTTTTATTAACATACATATTAAACAGAGTTGTGTACGATTATTTATATATAATGAGCACAAAATCAGCATATATTATGATTTTTTTTAAAGAATGATTTTTGAAGGATCATGTGACACTGAAGATTGGAGTAATGGGTGGTGAAAATTCACCTTTACCATCACAGGAATAAATTGCATTTCAAAATATTATTCATTATATTATTCACTATTTAAATGATATTTCACAATATTTTATAGCATTTTTAACCAAGTAAATGCATCTTTGGTGAGCAAAAAAAAAAAAAAAAAAAATCAAATAAACAAATTTTTTTTCTATTTGAATATATTTTAAAATGTAATTTATTTCTGTGATCAAAGCAAAATTTTCTGCGTCATTACTCCAGTCTTCAGTGTCACATGATCATTCAGAAATTATTCTAATATACTGATTTACTGTTAAAGAAACATGTATTATTATTATTATTGTTGTAAATATATACAATAAAACAGTTGAGCACATTTTTTGCAGGGTTCTTTGATGAATAGAAAGATTCAAAGAGCAGCATTTATCTGAAATAAAAAGTTTTTGGAACATTATGCACTATACCATTCTAAAGCTTGGAGTCAGTATATTTTTTATTTTTTTTGTGTGTGTGTGGGGGGGGGGGGTTATAGAAATTAATACTTTTATTTTGCAAGGATGCTTTACATTGATCAAAAGTTATGATAAAAGACATTTATAATCTTACAAAATATTTCTATTTTAGATAAATGCTGTTTTTCTGAACATTAAAGTAACCTGAAAAAGCTGTTTTCAGCATTATAATAAATGTTTTTTGAACAGCAAATCAGAATATTAGAATGATTTCTAAAGGATCATGTAACACTGGAGTGAAATCACAGGAATAAATTACATTTTAAAATGTATTCAAATAGAAATCAGTTATTTTAAATAGTAAAAATAATTCAAAATTCTACTGTTGCTGCTGTACTTTATGCATTCAAA
The DNA here is from genome assembly GCF_049309525.1 of Garra rufa. Taxonomy (NCBI): domain Eukaryota; kingdom Metazoa; phylum Chordata; class Actinopteri; order Cypriniformes; family Cyprinidae; genus Garra; species Garra rufa. The sequence continues at coordinate 19,093,511 of NC_133362.1, forward strand.
TAAATGCATAAATATAAATACACACACCCACACAAATTATGATTTACTTAACGGTATGTATTGTTTGAATGAACCATTTCAAGGAAATAAATTGGACTTCTTATAACCAACATTTATGTACGTCTAGCGTTCATGAGGCCAATTTATGAACCCCACTTATATGGACAAGAGTTAGTTTGTGAATATTGATTAGGTCAGACTGACATTGCTTTGTAACCTCCTTAGAATGGTCTGACATGTGACTAAATTATTGTTAATGAAACCAAGCCTTTAGCATAGTAGCACTGCTTAACTGACTTCTTGACTATTCCCAATATAGAGGGTTTGTTTACGTCACGGTTTGGTCAGGTACTCGAATGAGCAGCCATATTAGAGATACTCGGATGTAAACAACATCATGTTTGCACTGTTATTGTATTACTGAATACTTTGTTCTGCTAATTTATGCTGTCTAAACCACGGAACAACCATGTGGAGGCTGCTAAATCATATAGAGAATGACTTAGTAGGCAGGAAAAAGTGCAATAGTTTGACAAACTAAAGTTAATAGGTGGTAAAGATACGTTTGAGCAGTATTAATTAAGATATTAGCCTAATATTTCACCTACCTGACTGGAAATGATCAGAACAAACACAAATTTTGTCAAGATTCTTGCCCTGGAAATCCCGGTTCAGTTTGGCCAACCACAAATGTCTTTTGTTCCTCAGACAGTTTTTTGCATTCTGTTGTTCAGTATGACTGATGACGCGTTGTGAAAAAACTCTATACTATCATCTGCACTTCAGCCAATCAGTTCTAATACAACCTGATTAATATTCATGATTCATATTCATTACTCACACACTGAGTATTACCTGCATGTAGTGGTTAATGATGTAAGTCCTTAACATAAGTGGCCCTCAGAGGACAAACTAAGACCACACAGCTTTATAGGCATCATATGAGTTTACATCCTGCATGAATTTCTGGGTAATCTCCAGTACCAACCTGTTCCCTTTGTTAATTGACAAAGCAGTACAAGTCAAGTAATTTCAATAAATCAATAAGATGGTTGATGTTTACTTGGAATCCCTCATTGTAGTCCTACATGTAAAGCTGTTAAGTATCATTACTGCAAGTCAGCACTTCTTGGTGACATGCACCTTTTTTAAGTAGGTTAATGAATAGTAAAAGAATGAAATTAAGATGACAATTCTTGTACAGATTGTATTTTTCAGGCTTGCATAGTTAAAGCACATTCATTGAGCTTGGAAAGCTTAGTTCACTTCCAGAATAAAAATTTCCAGATAATTGAATCACCTCCATGTTATCCAAGATGTTCATGTCTTTCTTTCTTCAGTTGAAAAGAAATTAAGGTTTTTAAAAAAAACATTCCAGGATTTTTCTCCATATAGTGGACTTTAATGGAAGCCAGTGGGTTGAAGGTCCAAATTGCAGTTTCAATGCAGCTTCAAAAGGCTCTGTAGGATCTTAGCTGAGAGTAAGGGTCTTATCTAACAAAACGAACAGTCATTTTCTAAAAAAAAACAAAAACAAATAAAAATGTATATACTTTTAACCACAAATTCTTGTCTAGCACCAGCTTGACTTCACACATTACATAGTCATGTTGGAAAGGTCACGCGTGGTGTTGGCAGAAGTACCCTTTACAAAAAAAGGTAAAACAATGATGAAATATGACCGAACGTTTCGCTAAATAACACCCTTGTTCTTTGGCTGGGATCGTGTAGAGCCCTTTGAAGCTGCGTTGAACCTGCAGTTTGGACCTTCAACCCGTTGATTCCCATTGAAGTCCACTATATGGAGAAAAATCCTGGAATGTTTTCCTCAAAAACTTAATTTCTTTTCGACAAAAAGAAAGATATGAAAAGATTTGATGACATGCAGGTGAGTAAATCATCAGGATTTTTTTATTCTGGAAGTGAACTAATCCTTAAACAAATGACACTTTTGTCCTCTCCTATGTCTACAGGTGTGTGTAACCTAATGATTTTGCATCTTGACTCCAGAAGTCACTAGTTCAGTTTGGGTTAGGGGTGATTGGGAAATGGGAGATTTATTAAATTCACTTGAGTATGGCACTTAACCCCTAGGGTACTTCAAGGAGATTGACCCTGGAGGTAAAGTACTTAAAAGTCACTTTCAAGTGGCCAAATTAAAGCTGTCTCCCCCCAGTGGCTACCATTTGCAGTTCTAGTCTGATTTTGTGCAACTTTGAGACAGACAGCTCCCTCTGTGATACTGTGGATCAGATTTGTTCCTGGACTTTTCTTTAGTATAGTACTCTGTCTGCTTTTTTACACTGCTGTGAGCTTTATTTTATTTATCCTATAATGTGTGTGGTATTAGCTTTAGGTGATTTTGTGTAGTAACTTGGCTCAAAGTCAAATCATATTCTGATCAGTCAGTGATATTACAGTTTTTAACAGTCAGAACTCAAGGGGTGTAAATGGAATTTTATTCTAAACCAGAATTTACCACAACCACAAAATAGGATTAACAAGATAAAAGCAAAAAAAAAAAAAAAAAAAAATCCCCTGCTGCCTATAATTCACTAAAAATGAAAATTCTGTCATGCTTATGTCGTTCCAAACCCATATGACTTTCTTTCTTCTGTGGAACACAAACTCACAAAGAAGATATTTTGGTGACCGCTGGCTTGACATGAGGGTGAGAAAATGATGACAGAATTTTATTTCCGGGTGAACTAACCCTTGAACTTTTATTCACCTGAGTGCTGTCCAACCGAATGACATGCAGAAAGTTTTACGAGGAAATAAAGACTGAGTGTTTGTGTGTGTGTGTTTGGTTTTAGAGGGAGAGGGAGAGAGTTCGGGAACCCAATCCGGCCCATCCAGACGACAGTGCTGGAAACAGTAGCCCAAGGGTGTAATAACCTATACACCTAAATCTGATATGACAATCCATTTGGGAGGGGACCCTGTCTTCTCCCCTCAGCGTCAGTGCAGATTCAGCCGTCTCCTAAGACGCGCCAAAGATATTTATACGCACAATTGCAGGCTGGCGAGTCGGGCAGTGCCAGCTCACGTTCCGCTTCGCCTTTCTGTTCATTCTTAAAAAAAACACAGACCTCAGCGAAGTTCAGAGCAGTTTGCGGTTGCGGTAAGAGCTTGCGGAGATGTCCGTGACACGTCAGGGGAAGACCTTCACAGCTCCACACACATACAAAGGCCCTGTGATGCTCTCACGTAGGTTCTTTATAGCAGAGGTTTTAAATCTTTTATATGACACAGAACCCAAATATTAGCATCTTAATTTAACATTCTAAATTTAAAAGGCACTTTTTACTTATACTGTGACAAATATTCGGATGTAAACAACAGCATTGTTTCCAAAGTTAATGTACTACAGAATAAGTTGTTCTGTAGTTTTTTTTTTTTTTTTATGCTGTCTAAACCATAGAAAAAACGTGTGGAAGCTGCTAAATCATATAGAGAAGGACTTAGTAAGCAGAAAAGGGAGCAAGATTTTGACAAAATAAGGTAAATAGGTGGTAAAAATATGTGCAAGCAGTATTAATTACGATTTTAGCCTATTATTTCACGTACCTGACTGGAAATGATAAGAACAAACAAATGTTGTCAAGATTCTTACCCTGGAAATGCTGGTTCAGTTTGGCCAACCACGCTTTTTGTTCCTCAGTTTTTTGCACTCTTCTCCTTTATTTATTTTTTTACTTTTGGCAGTTGATAGTACTCTACGTTCAGTGCCGCCAATATGGCTGATTGATGACGCTTCATGAAAACACCCTATCATTTATTTATTTATTTACTTATTTGGATCTATTTTAATTTATTTTAGTATTATTTATTTATTTACACTTTTTCCACCAACATGTTTCTATGGACCCTCAGTTTGAAAACTCCTGTTCTTTGGTACTCATTGGGGCCACCCATAAAATTTTGTCCCAGTCCACATATAAAGGGACAGCCCAGCTGCATACACGCATAATATTCCAGACGAACAGAGTGCAGTGATGTAATGTCACATTTTCCCTGACATCATTCGCTGTGGCGTTTTGATTGATTTTTACAGCATTTTTCTCTTAGTAGTTAATGCAGTAAAAGCAGCTAGATGTAGAGTTCAATGTATTTAAAAAATATCTTCTACACACTACTGTGAATATAAATCCTCAGTATGTTTGTCTGTAAACTTATTATACGATGAGGAAAAAAAATATTTGATCCACTGCTAATTTTTGTACGTTTGCCTACTGACAAAGAAATCTATAATTTTATTGGCAGCTTTATTTTCACAGTGAGAAACAGAATAACAAAAAAATAAAAAATAAAAATCCAGAAAAAAGCATTTCAAAAAAGTTAGAAATTGATTTTCATATTAATGCGTGAATTAAGTATTTGAACCCCTATCAATCAGCAAGATTTCTGGCTTTTTTCCCAGGTGTCTTTTATACAGGTCACGAGCTGGGATTAGGAACACTCTTTTAAAGGGAGTGCTCCTAATCTCAGTTTGTTACCTGTATAAAAGACATCTGTCCACAGAAGCAATCAGTCAATCAGATTCCAAACTCTACACCATGCCCAAGACCATAAAACTGATGTAGATTGTAGACCTACACAAGGCTGGAATGGGCTACAAGACCATCGCCAAGCAGATTGGTGAGAAGGTGACAACAGTTTGTGCGATTATTCGCAAATGGAAGAAACACAAAACAACTGTCAGTTTCCCTCGGTCTGTGGCTGCATGCAAGATCTCACCTTGTGGAGTTTCAATGATCATGAGAACGGTGAGGAATCAGGACTACAAGGATCTTGTCAATGATCTCAAGGCAGCTGGGACCATAGTCACCAAGAAAACAATTGGTAACACACTACGCCGTGAAGGACTGATATCCTGCAGCACCTGCAAGGTCCCCCTGCTTAAGAAAGCACATATACAGGCCTGTCTGAAATTTGCCAATGAACATCTGAATGATTCAGAAGAGAACTGGGTGAAAGTGTTGTGGTCAGATGAGACCAAAATTGAGCTCTTAAAATGGGTCCTGCATGGCTATGACCCAAAACACACAGCCAAGGCAACAAAGGAGTGGCTCAAGAAGAAGCACATTGAGGTCCTGGAGTGGCCTTGCCAGTCTCCAGACCTTAATCCCATAGAAAATATGTGGAGGGAGCTGAAGCAAAACCTTAATGACTTGGAGAGGATCTGCAAGTGGGACATAATCCCTCCTGGGATGTGTGCAAACCTGGTGGCCAACTACAAAAATCATCTAACCTCTGATTCCCAACAAGGGTTTTGCTAAGTGGTCAAATACTTATTTCACTCATTAAAATGCAAATCAATTTATAACTTTATAGAATTTTTCTTCCTGGATTTGTTTAGTTATTCTGTCTCTCACTGTTAAAATAAACCTACTATTAAAATTATAGACTGATAATTTCTTTAGACAGTGGGCAAACTTAAAAAATCAGCAGAGCAACAAATAATTTTTTTTTCCTCATTGTAAATATGCAAATATGCTCATCCCACCCCCAGATTTATCTGATTGGTTCACTGACTTTTATCCACTGTATCATCAAAAAATGGTTTTAACCTTACATAGCGTCTTAGAAATGCACTGCTCACGCTGTAGGATGTGAAAAAAAGAAAGAAAGATGCACTACAGGGAACAAAAACGTCCATCTAGTGCATGTTTTCATTGGCTAACCAAAAAGCAGTGTTGTGTGTGAACAGGCCCTTTGAATGTTTCACACATATTAAGTGTACTTCACTGCGCGCTCCTTGTTCGTGAGGGTCATAAACACTTTCCAGCTGGTCTGTAACGTTCCATCACTCTTTCATTCCCGCTTTCCAATCATTTCTTATCACCACTCGTCTTGTTTTAATGACTCCCTGCTCCTCCCTTTGCAGTAGAGTGAGTTTGTGATTTAATGATGTGTGTGTTTGTGTGCATGTTTTGAGATGCAGTTTCTGTCGGATTGAGTGATGATGTGTGTGTTTCTGGGTGGTGGATGTGACCAGATTATTTCAGACCACTCTAGTCTGACCTTTGCATCAGTATGTTTTTAAAATGCTGGCTGAAGCCATCTGGGCTGGTGGACAGGAGGATGTTAAAATCCTGATTGTTCAATGGGATGGTCTTTTATATTTTGGGATGTGACTTGGTGTACTGTATATGAGCACTGCTTGACAACATTTTATTGTTTATTTAGTACTGAGCTGAATAAGATATTTCACATAAAAGATGTTTACATATAGTCCACAAGAGAAAATAATAGTTGAATTTATAAAAATGACTCTGTTCAAAAGTTTACATTCCCTTGATTCTTAATACTGTGTTGTTCCTCGAATGATCCACAGATGTTTTTTTTTTAGTGATAGTTGTCCCTTGTTTGTCCTGAACAGTTAAACAGCCCGCTGTTCTTCAGAAAAACCTTCAGGTCCCACAAATTCTTTGGTTTTCCAGCATTTTTGCATATTTGAACCCTTTCCAACAATGACTGTATGATTTTGAGATCCATCTTTTCACACTGAGGGACTCATATGCAACTACAGAAGGTTCAAATGCTCACAGATGCTTCAAAAGGAAACACAATACACTAAGAGCCATGTAATTTGAAATCAGTAATGGATTACAAATTGTAATCAATCTACTCAGCTCTGAATATATATATAAAATACTAATACAAGCCAATAGCAAAACACTGAAATCAGAGTAATGGGTGTGTGCTGACCAGGTTTCGCTTAAACTATTTATGACCTTTACCTGATAAGTATACAGTTTAAGGCGTTTACATGACCTGCACAGTATTGGGTTATTATTAAGCATAATCTATGTATGTAAGAGGATCTGTGTAACCGCATTCATTGATTGTCCTGTTATCAGCCACTTTTATGTATTTCCATGTATTTCCATCTCTCTCTTGGATATATTTCTCGTTTGTATCTTAAATGTCTCCAGTCTCTCCTTTATTCTTTCATTCTGTCATGATATGTCCTGCCCACCTCTCTCGCTCTCGCTCTCTCTCCTCTCTCTCTTGTGCTGGGCTGTTTGGAAGTGGGCGTGTCTGGGTGTCATCTCATCTCGATTACCACAGTTGTGATTCATGACAAGTGACTCTCTGCCTAGAGACGGGATTACAGCCTTGTCGTCACGGGAACTGCATTGTGCCTCATTGCCCAATGCCCAGCAACCAGAGACGATTGTAGCCCTGGAACGCTAGTGATATGTACATCCTGCACGACCTGCACACTACCTTAGATTCATATCAGTCAGAATTGAAACTTTCTGTTGCTTCACCCTTACTAAGTGCACACAAAAACAAACATACAGCACAAGGTTAGGCTCAATTTGCCAGTGAAACTCTCAACTGGAGCGCTCAGACAATTCACTTCCTCACTGATACGGCTCAGATGACTAGTTTGATCACTGAACAGTAGGTTGTCATTCACAAAGAACACGTTTTCGCGTTCCACTGCAGTGCTTTTCCATTCAGTAGACGAATGTGTTTGACTGTTGTGCTTGTGTATGTTGCATCGTTTTTATCACACGTTCTAAAAATGTGGCACTCAAGTCAGAAAAATGCAACTTCTTTTTTTATTCCACTGCCCAGAGTTTTCTGTGTTTTATGTGAATGGTACCTTAGGGGGCTGTTCAAATGTGTTGCTTTTCCATTGTTTTTCTATGTAAATTTGCGCAAGATGGATGTGATTATGCTTCCAGCGTCTCAGTGTCGTACAAAAAGTTAAAAGAATTTTGTGTTTTTTTTCTTTTCACTGAGACGTCTTGCATTTTTAAAAGGATAGTTCACCCAAAAAAGAAAATTCTATCATTAATTACTCACCCTAATGTCGTTCCAAACCCGTAAGACCTTCGTTTATCTTCGAAACACAAATTAAGAGATTTTCGTGAAATCTGAGACCTTTTTGACCCTGCATAGACAGCAACAGTACTACCACATTTAAGGCCCAGAAAGGTAGTAAGGACATTGTTAAAATAGTCCATGTGACATCAGTGATTCAACCGTCATTTTATGACACTACGAGAGTACTTTTTGTGCGCAAAGTAAACAAAAAATAATGATTTTTTTCAACAATTTCTTCTCTTCCATGTTAGTCATTGACCTACGTTTACGAAAGTACGTTTTAATATTACGCCATGTTGGAAAATGAATATGGGCCATTCTACAGAATTGGCTCAAAGTTGGAAACGTCTTAAAAAAAAATTTCCACAAATTTTGTATGTATGCAAATTGTGTAATATCCAAGGTACACGTTTCTAGTTATTGTACAGTTAATTTTCTTATTGTATTTTGAGTAAGTAATATTTGTCCTCTCCCCAATTTTGTCACTACGGAAACACAGTAATGTAAAACTTAATAGGAAGAAGGGTTATATTGATTTAAGATTTTGCTTACATCTTCCTTGTAAATATATTTTTTTCTGTTTTATTAAAACGTTTCAGTGGTAAATCAATAACAATTACAATTTGAACAATATTTCAAGTGTGATTTTTATGAGATTTGTTGTATTTTGAATCCATTTTTTCTTTGTAAAAGGCAAAAAGATGATCATGCTGATATCAAACTTAAGGATTATACATTATCATAACATCTTAGTTGAAAATTCAATATACTTTATTTCTGACAAAACATTCCATGTTTCAGTAATGACAGTAATGTTTTGGTAGCGACCACATAACATTACAGAATTTTAACCCACATACTAAAACACTAAAGCATACTAAAATACTGAAAATTGTCATAACTGTACTAAAATTTCGTTTATTTTCCCCAAATAAAGGATTGTGTGTTCCCTTTTGTCACTATAGGAACAATGATGACGTTACAGTCGTGACTATTACGGTAGTGACTGTTTCGGTAGTGACAATTTAGGCATGTTTGAACGTAGCTCAAAGATGCTAATCAGCACATAGTTAGCTAGCACAGTTCTGAACGGCACATATAAAAACTAAATGTTATAGAATAAATCAAAAAAGTGTTTAATTATAGAATAGTGCTCGGTAGTGACATTCTGTAGAATTGCACACAGATTTTTCTGACTTCAGACACATTTACCTTAAAATGATGGGCCTATCTACTCACCATGTAGCTATAAGAGAGCGAGAGACACAGGAATCCTAATCATAAATGTAGGGGTGTAGTTAAAATCAGTCTCAGACAATGCACTGTTTTGGTAGTGACATTAAAATGTGGGGCACGTTTTTTATTTTAATATAAAACATCTAAGATTTGAATGCTTAAATGCTTTTTAAATGTGTTTTTTGGTTTTGGGACAGCAGTTTGCCCCAATTCTGTAGAATGGCCCATAATATCGACAACAGAGTTTTGTATTTTTGCCATAAATGTTACTTTAATTTAATTTAGTTTGAAATATAATAGTATTGCAGGGCACTCATTTAGAAGAAAAAGAAATATGTTTTATATTAAAGATAGTCAGCTGTTTTTTTTTTTTTTTTTAAAGTGGGATTTAAAAAAACAAGTTATTTATGCAAGGAAATTTTCAGTTGAAGTGTCTCTAAAATGATCAAAATGCAAAGTATTTGTTTCAGAGGAAAGAGGCCTTTGGCCATTTTTGCTACTGTGTCCTTTGGAGGCAATTATAAGAAAGTTATTTGTATTATATGTGTATTTTAAACAGATAATAGAGCCCAGTAAAAGGTCGGTGGAGTTGGACGCCTTTGCACAGAACCAACCACCAACTGTCATACAGATGCAAATTAATCATGATGTTGAAAGGCAGGCTAGCTCATAACAGCGATGACCTCTGCCTCCGAGACCCCCTCGTGGAACTGTGATTAACAAGCCCGCGAGTGTCTTTGTGTGTGTGTGTGTGTGTGTGTGTGTGTGTGTGTGTGTGTGTGTGTGTGTATCCTCCTCCGTAGAGAGAAAGAGACAGTGAAAGATGGAGAGATGGGAGGTGAAAAGAGGGCGAGACTGTATTGGAACGACATGCTGGCTCATTAATATGACACTGTGCATTTCATTTAAACACAATTAGGATATGGCGAGGCCTGACGGTCACACACTCGATCACACACACATACTAGAAACTTTTATTTTCATGAAGTTGCCAGATGACAGTATTAGGCAAATTTTAGTTTTAGAGGCTGTACAAACACAATGTGTTTTTGCGTTCCACTGCACTGCTTTGTTGTTTTTCTATGTAAACATGCGCTAGATGGATGTCTTTGTTGCAATCTTGGCTTGCGCATAACATGACATTTTAAAAACACAACATTCAAGTTAAAAGTTCAACTTCAAAACATTTCACTACCTGCAAAAATGTGTTCTTTGTGAATGGCCTCTTATTGAACTAGAATTTTTACATGCTTGCTAGGGTGTTGCCATGTGATTGCTAATGTGTTCTTAGGGTTTTTGTTTGTGTGTTTCTGTTTACAATCTCATATTAGTTCCATCCATGTGTTTTTAGGGTGTTTGCTAGGGTTTTCTGGGTAGTTGCTTAGCAGTCCATGTAATCCTCTGTAGCTGCATTCAGGTAACAGCATAATACAGTTGTCAATCCAATCACACTTTATGTGCTAACTGGAGTGACCTAACATATAACCAAATTCCATCAAGATTTGGCTATGAAAATGTATTTAATCACTGTCACTATGGTTACAGGTGTTATTAATGGCTACGATGAGAATAGAAATGGGGATGCACTTTATTGACTCATTCACACAGACCGTATTCAAGCTGTTCCTGGCTGCTGTTATAGGAACAGGATATTTTGAGAGCCACACCTGCTAGTAAATACTGTTGTCAATTCCAAACACTGTGTGAATATACCCTGGTTCTTAGATACATCTTGGGTCCCTCCTTTAATGCTAAGTCTATTTACAGTTGTATATGGAGATCAGTCTGTGGCACTGTTGAGGTGGTATGGATGCCCATATTTCTTTGACAATGGGCTTCAGCTCATCTGCAATTTTTGGTCTCTTGTTTCTCGTTTTCCTCTTGACAATACCCCATAGATTCTCTATGGGGTTCAGGACTAATGAGTTTGCTGGCCAGTCAAGCACACCAACACCATGTTCATTTAACCAACGTTTGGTGCTTTTGGTAGTGTGGGCAGGTGGCAGATCCTGCTGGAAAATGAAATCAGCATCTTTAAAAAGCTGGTCAGCAGAAGGAAGCATGAAGTACTCTAAAATTTCTTTGGTAAACGAGTGCAGTGACTTGTGGGTTTTCAAAAAACACAGTGGACCAACACCAGCAGATGACATTGCACCCCAAATCATCAGACTGTGGAAACTTAACACTGGACTTCAAGCAACTTGGGCTATGAGCTTCTCCACCCTTCCTCCAGACTCTAGGACCTTGGTTTCCAAATGAAATACAAAACTTGCTCTCATCTGAAAAGATGAATTTGGACCACTGAACAACAGTCCGTTTCTTCTTCTCCTTAGCCCAGGTAAGTCGCCTCTGACGTTGTCTGTGGTTCAGGAGTGGCTTAACAAGAGAAATACAATTGTAGCCAAATTCCTTGACACGTCTGTATGTGGTGGCTTTTGATGCCTGGACCCCAGCCTCAGTCCATTCCTTGTTAAGTTCACCCAAATTCTTGAATCAGTTTTGCTTGACAAGCCTCTCAAGGCTGCGGTTCTCTCGGTTGGTTGTGCATCTTTTTCTTCCACTCTTTTTCCTTCCACTCAACTTTCTGTTAACATGCTTGGATGCAGCACTCTGTGAACAACCAGCTTCTTTGGCAGTGAATGTTTGTGGCTTACCCTCCTTGTGAAGGGTAACAATGATTGTCTACTGGACAACTGTCAGATCAGCAGTCTTCCCCATGATTGTGTAGCCTAGTGAACCAAACTGAGCGACCATTTTTTAAAGGCTCAGGAAACCTTTGGAGGTGTTTTGAGTTGATTAGCTGATTGGCATGTCACCATATTCTAATTTGTTGAGATATAAATTGGTGTTTTTTTGTTAAATGTGAGCCAAATCATCACAATTAAAAGAACCAAAGACTTGAACTACTTCAGTCTGTGTGGATTGAATTTATTTAATACACGAGTTTCACAATTTCAGTTGAATTACTGAAATAAATGAACTTTTCCACGACATTCTAATTTATTAAGATGCACCTATATATGTAAATGTCTTTTGTGTGAAATATCTTATTCAGATCAGTACTAAATAACATGCATTTTGCATGATCACTCTTAGTTTGGTAAAATAATTAACATTTTGCAGATTCTGCAAGGTGTATGTAAACTTTTGACTTCAACTGTATTTTAAGTATTTTTAAGTTGTTGTTTTTTTTTCCTTTCAAGAGGTTCAGTGGAGATATGTGGCCTTGATTTATAGAATTACATAGTTGTTTTTCTAGTGGCTGTTCTTATATGCCTTAAGTGCAAGTATCATTTCAGTAATTTAGTGTGTTCCATTAGTAGTGAGCAAAGCACTGTTTTTAAAGCGGATCCTGGAGAAACTCAACAATCTCTAGCTGCTTTTGATCATTATGGCTTTTTAATTAGCTGATGAATCACATTTCTGCTCTTCATAGCACCATTATTTCTCATTCCGAAGGGTTTGATGGGGAGTCATGGCCATCAGCACAGAGTACTGACCAATAGTTGGACTGACTCATTAATGGATCTCACATATGACTCAGTGAAAATGTTCAGTTGATGCTGTTGCCTTGGAACACTTGTGTGTATTTTGGGAAAACTACAGGAAGTTTTTATATCTTCTGTATACACATTACTGTTCAAAAATTGGGGGTCAGTAAAGTTTTTAAAAAAAATCTTTCTTATTCAGCAAGGATGAATAAAAAAAAAAAAATCTTGGATCGCTGTTTTCAACATTGAAAAAAAGAAATGTTCCTGAGAACCAAATTACCATATTAGAAATATTTCTAAATGGTTGTGTGACACAGATTTAATAAAAAAATAAATAAATCACACTATAACGCTAGTTAAAGGGATGGTTCACCCTAAATGAAAATTCTGTCATTAATTACTCACCCTCGTGTCATTTCAAATCCATAAGACCTTCCTTGTAGCTTCGTAAAATTACGGTTGAACCACTCTTGTCACATAGATTATTTACAACGGTTTCTGGACCTGGGAACATTTCAGTTACATTGCTGTCTATACAGGGTCTGAAAACTTTCAGATTTCATCAAAAATATCTTAATTTGTGTTTCAAAGATGAACAAAGGTCTTGCAGGTTTGGAACAACATGAGGGTGAGTAAATAAGGACAGGATTTTAATTTTGGGTGAGCTATCCCTTTAAGAAAGACATGTTATGTGATGATAATCTTTTTTTTTTATTTATTTTTTTTAAATAGAGGTTTCGTGTACGACAGCCGAAATAATCTACAGATGCGAGGTCTCATCGTGCTACTGATGTCAAAAGCAGCCGGTCCATGTCACGGTACCAGTGACCCGATTCATGACAGTATGGTCAGCGGCATCTACCCCAGGTAAAGATACCTTTCTTTCCTATTTTTACAGCTTTTTCCCTCTTTCTCAGGGTCATGGGGCTCTAACAGCTTAGCTTTGGCCATTAGTGAGAAATGATTGCAACCACACTCTTAGAGGCTTAGAGAAAGTGAGAGAGGGAGAAAGACCAGACAGAAAGACGTTTGAAAGACAGCAAGAGGAAAGAATATAGAGAGGGGAAGGACTGTGTTATGCATGAACATCACTAGTTTACACATACAGTTTAGGTCAAAAGTTTACATCCCCCTTTCAGAATCTTCAAAATGTTAATTATTTTGCCGTAAGAGGGATCATACAAAAAGGCATGTTATTTTTTTATTTAGTACTGACCTGAATAAGATATTTTACATAAAAGATGTTTACATAGTAATTATAGTTGAATTTATAAAAATGATTTACTTGCCTTTGATTTTTAATACTGTGTTGTTACCTGAATGATCAACAGCTGTGTTTTTTTGTTTAGTGATAGTTGTTCATGAGTCCCTTGTTTGCTCTGAACAGTTAAACTGCCTGCTGTTCTTCAGAAAAAATCCTTCAGATCCATAAACTATTTGGTTTTCCAGCATTTTTATGTATTTGAACACTTTCCAAAAATGACTGTAAATTTTGAGATCCATCTTTTTACACTGAGGACAACTGAAGGACTCATATGCAACTATTACAGAAGGTTCAAACGCTCACTGATGCTCCAGAAGGAAAAAAAAAATGCATTAAGAGGCGGGGGTGAAAACTTTTGAACAGAATGGAGATGTGTAACTTTTTCTTATTTTGCCTAAATATCATATTTGTTTCATTTACTACTGCCCTTCAGAGGCTTCAGAAGATTACAGAGAGACATCAGTATTATTGGTTTTAGTGATACACTGTTCTTATGCTGTTTCTAAATTAATTTGAAAACTGGATGTGAAATTATTGCACTATAAAAGTATAATTAAAAACTTTAATGTTAGGTGGTATTAATCATTATTATTTCAGAAATTTGCGATTAATTAGGCATTTTGATTGATTGACGGCACTAATCATAATATATGGACTATAAAATCCAGATGTATTAAATATGATATAAAAAATAAATATATTTTGTTTAAAGTTTCGGTAAACTCTTTCAGGCTTTACAGGGTTAGACAAATTTTGCCCTTAGTAGATAATGTTAAATGATCTTTTCTGGTAACAAATGCATTTTTAGAAGTACAGATATTCCATGCTGTCTGTCAAGGTCATGGAAAGTCTTAGTAATTACAAAAGAACTGGCAAAATATTGTTCAAGCAATCAAAAAATATACTGTTACCTTCTCTGCTGCTCTGTGGAGAAGCCTTTGCAGTTGAAACAAATCTAATACTCTTGCGAGGTATTATATTACAGCGGACACTGTTTGTTAAAGTTGTCTTCGACTCTTTAAATAAAGTTTGCCTGCTGAAATCCACACCCTGATGAAGGATCTTCAAGCCGCAGTGCGTTAGTTGTGGTTTTTAAAGTTGTAGCTGGATGTAGCCGTTTTAATATCATACCTCAATTATTGTGTTTTATGGATTGCTGTCAGTAGTTTTAGATATAGTATAGCATGTCAGTTTTAAGAGTATAGCATGTCACACCGCAGGACATGTCAACTTCCTAAAAGTATTCAATGTCAGCATATAAGTGCTTGCCTATGTGTGTTCAGAGGTGGGAAAGGTGGAGAGAGATTAATATAAACTTAAAAAAAAATCTTGGCCGGTACCCGGGCATTAGGTTTAGAGAAATTTTTCATTTGGACACCTTGAAAGCTACAGGCTGCTGAGGATTTTATTTCGGAGCCGATGAGGTTTACATTTCACCTGAGGCCAATTAGAAATGTAGCCAGTTTCTCTTTCCATACTCGAAAGTGAAAAAAAGAGCATGACATTTGTTTTCAAAACGTAGCATTGAATTCGGAGAGAACAAGGTTTATTGGAAAACAAGATCTATGGTAACCGTGTTGCATGCGTGTGTGTAATAGACAGATCATCGGAAACAGGATATGAAAGTGTGTAGGGTAAATTATGTCCAGTTAAGGACAAGAAACCGACACACACTGCACACACACACACACACACACACTTGTGCATCCACTTCCACTGGTGCGCCTCAGAAGGACTCTTGCTCTAAACAGGCTGGTGTGTGTGTGTGTGTGAGTCCTTTGGCTGCAGTGCCAGGGAGTTACCAGAAGCGGCTGTTGTACTTGGCAGAGTGTGTGTATGTGTGTGTGCGAGCACACAAGCCGTCTGAATGAACTCTTTCTCTCTTGCTGAGCGGGGAAAGAGAGTGTCAAAGCAAGTGAGGAGGGACCGGCACTCATCGCTACACTCCTCTGTTTTTTCCTTCGGTTTCTTGCTTCTAC
The DNA here is from genome assembly GCF_049309525.1 of Garra rufa. NCBI lineage: Eukaryota > Metazoa > Chordata > Actinopteri > Cypriniformes > Cyprinidae > Garra > Garra rufa. Next base: position 19,109,326 of record NC_133362.1, read on the forward strand.
AACCCCACGTTTCCCTCTAAACAGGAAGTGACCTCATAGTTCCACAGCTGGGAAGTGGGTGTCATGGAAACTAGGTGATGTAGTTGCCCTGAGAATTGTAAGACTCAAGGCTGACCCATTGTGGGTATGTGTGTGTGTTAAAAAAGGGTGAGGTGTGAGTGATGGTGGCACACACACACACACACACACACACACACACACACACACACACACACACACACACGTTGGGTTTACATGTTTTATGGGGACATTCCATAGGTGTAATGGTTTTTATACTGTACAAACCGTACTTTCTATCGCCCTACACCTACCCTACACCTAAACCTAGCCCTCACAGGAGATTGTGCATACTTTTACTTCCTCCAAAAAAACTCATTGTGCATGATTTATAAGCCTGTTTCCTCATGGGGACCTAAGAAATGTCCCCACCAGGTCAAAATCTACTGGTATTCCTATCCTTGTGGGGACATTTGGTCCCCACAACGTGATGAATACCAGGCACACACACACACACACACACACACACACACACACACACACACACACACACACACACACACACACACACACACACACACACACACACACACACACACACACACACACACACACACACTTGCACACATACAATTACTCACATTTAAAGGGATAGTTTACACAAAATGTCATTATTTACTCTTGTCCTGTATGACTTTACTCTTCTGTGTAACACAAAAATTGTGGCTGTAGGTTTAAATATAATTAAAATCAATTAGGACTGAAGCTTTGAAGCTATAGAAGCCCCCCATAACAGGTGGGCCATATGACTTGTGTGCTATATTTCAAAAGAGAGAATGATCATCATGACATTCTTCTGAATCTGATATTTTCTTTGAAACGCTTGAATAATTTTGAATGGTTAATTTACAATCTGACTGAACTGTTCAGCTCACAATAGATACGAATTTAAGAGAGAAGTAGCAACTGTTTGTTCATGATTCAGACGTTCTTTTGAATCAGATCTTTTCAATGAATCTGTTGATTTGGTTTACAGTGAATGATTCTGAATGATTCATTTAAAACCTTACTAAACTGTTCAGCTCACTGATGAATAGATCAACATTTAAGAAAGATGTAGCAAGGATTTGTTCTTGAATCGTTCCTCTGAATCAAATATTTTCAATGAATCAGTTGATCTGGTTCACAGTGAATGATTTGGATTGAACTGTTTATTTTAATTATAAATAGACAAAAATTTAGGAGAAGAGAGACAAGTAATAATGATTCAGTCATGAATCAGACATTCTTCTGAATCTGATCTTTTCAACGAATCACTTGATCTGGTTTATAAATGAATAATTCTAAATGATTGATTTTCAATCTGACTGAACTCTGTTTCGCTCACTGATGAATAGGCAAAAATTAAGGAGAGAAGTAGCAACTATTTATTCATGAATCAGACATTCTTCTGAATCAAAGCTTTTTAATGAATCCCTTGATCTGGTTTATAAATTAATGATTCTGAATGATTCATTTACATTCTAACTAAACTGTACAGCGCACTGACAAATGGATCAAAATTTAAGAAAGAAGTAGCAAGGATTTGTTCATGAATCAAATATGAATCAGGAATCAGACATTTTTCTGAATCAAATCTTTTCAATGAATTAGTTGATCTGGTTCACAGTGAATAATTCTGAATGATTCATTTACAATGTGATTGAACTATTTAGCTCACTGATGAATTGGTCAAAATTTAGAAAGAAGTATCAAGGATTTGTTCATAAATCAGACATTTTTCTGAATCTGATCTTTTTAATGAATCACTTGATCTGGTTTATGAATGAATAATTCTAAATGATTAATTTACAATCTGATTGAACTCTGTGTAGCTCACTGATGAATAGGCAAACATTAAGGACAGAAGTAGCAACTGGATCAGACATTCTTCTGAATCAAAGCTTTTCAATGAAACAGTTAATCTGGTTCACAGTGAATGATTCTGAATGATTCATTCACATTTTGATTGAACTGTTTAATTTAATGATAAATAGACAACTTAGTAGAGAAGAGAGAAGTAATGAAGATTTATTCATGAATCAGACATTTTTCTGAATCTGATCTTTTCAATGAATCCCTTGATCTGGTTTATAAATGAACGATTCGGAATGATTCATTTTCATTCTAACTAAACTGTTCCGCACACTGGCATAGATCAAAATTTAAGAGAGAAGTAGCAAGGATTTGTTCATGAATCAAATATGAATCAGGAATCAGACAATCAGGAATCAGACACTGATGAATAGATCAACATTTAAGAAAGATGTAGCAAGGATTTGTTCTTGAATCATTCCTCTGAATCAAATCTTTTCAACGAATCAGTTGATCTGGTTCACAGTGAATAATTCTGAATGATTCATTTAGTGGATTGAACTGTTTAATTTAATGATGAATAGACAAAACATAGCAACTATTTGATCATATATCATTTGAATCTGATCTTTTCAGCGAATCGGTTGATTTGGTTTACAGTAAATGATTCTGAATGATTCATTTACATTCGGATTGAACTGTTTAATTGTATATTAATGATAAATAAATGAAACTTTAGTGAAAAGTAAAAGGTAGTGAAGATTCATTCATGAACCAGACTTTCTTCTGAATCTGGTTCACAATTAATATTATTGGACTGAACTCAATGATCCCAATATAAGTTTACTGGAGAGAAATGTAAATATGATGCATACATTATCTGGAACCCTTTTATGATACTATTTTTGTGTATTTGAGTAAAAACATAAAGTAAAGTAAATTTGTGTTCAGAAGAAAAAAGAAAGTCATATGGTTTGAAACAACATGAGGGTGAGTAAAGAATAAACGTGTCTCTTTCTAACATATAGAGCTTTTTTCTTCCTCCCTGTCTGTATTTTTCTCTTTCTTTGTCGGTCGTCTTTCTTTCCTTTCAGCTCCCCCCCTCTCCCTCCGTCCTCCGATGACACCTTTCGCTCTCTCGTTCCTGGTTAGAGGTGTGTTTGATGGTGGTGATGGATGAATTGCTGTGCTGCTCTCCTCCTCCTTGACATGCAGCATTTGTAAAATGTCCCTTCGAGTCACTTTCTGCCTCACACACACACAGTGTTGTGTGCTTGTGTGTGCATGTGAGGTGGATGGTACGTGTGTGTGTTCACTTCTGACAGAAATGCTCATGGTTTGGGGGGGGTGTATGATCGCATACATGCATCTTGCTGAGAGAGACGTCTGTTTGAATGATTGCTCGACAGTTCTTTTAAGAGACGTGTGGAGCACGAGTGTGACATTCAGCAGACTTTGGCCGTGTCCGAAAGCTGAAAATCAGCATTGTAGTCACTAAATGTTAGCTTGGTTATCTCCTAAAGTCCTCTTGAATTTGTTTTAGATCATTAGGCATTATGGCATCATCAAAGCCTGTCTAGTTTTTAAGGTTTGTACCACCATATACCAAATACTACCCGTTTAGTCACTAGGGTTTCCATCCATATGTTTTAATGCAAATTTTAGGATTTCGGTAAATGGAAAGACCAGCATGTGAATGAAATTTCTCAAAAGTGCATGAAAAATGTGTACATTCACTTAAGATGGTTACATTGTTTAAGAAGATTTGCTTCAGAGAAGTGCCTGAAGTCAGGTGACCGGGGTTCATACAAGGTGTTTAAAGTGCTTGAAGTACTTGAATGTGACTGAAACTTTAAGGCCTGTAAAGCCCTTAGCAAGGGTAAAAGCAAGGGTATTACCCTTAGCAATATTCCTGAAGAGGTACTTGAATGTGTCTAAGTGTTTAATTTTTTTTCAATAAGCACATATCATATAATTTACGCGTTTTTACCAAGGTAAAACGCTTATGCTGAAGACTTGAAAATAGGAACAGATGAACCAGATCAGTTGTGTCATTTACGCTGGAACTGCTTTGATTCAAACTCGTGACTTCGATCATTCATTTCAAGCGATTTAGCAAATGCCAGATCAAATTAAAAGAGCCATTCATTTTTGAATTTCAACATGTAATGATTGAAATGATTTTCAGATTGGGACTTCGGAGTGTACATCAAAAATAATTTGATTTGGATTGGAACGGGTTCATCAATCATTTCACGAATTGAATGATTTAAATCAAATCATAATTCAGATCAGGACTTCTGAGCATGGATCCCGAATCGTTTGATTTAGATTGGTACTTCGGTGTGGATTTGATTTAAGATCGAACTTTGGAGCGTGGAGTGTGAATCATTTGATTTAGATTGGTACTTTGGTGTGTGTTTGCGAATCATTTGATTCGGTTCGGGGTTTGAAACTCCTTAAAAGTTCTGGAATTTCATTTTACAGCATCTATAGGAACCCTGTGTCACTGAATAATTGCATTTTTTTTTGCACCAATTTCCCTTTTTTGCACAATTGTTGTTTTAACGATGTGCGATTTGACATTATGGAGTATATTGCAAAAAACAAAACACACCGACAGAGTGCACGCATAACATTGCATTAAGTCTAGAAAGTACGCATTTAGAATGATCCCATAATTCAAGATATGGTCAGAAAATGTATATATTTATATAATTTCATATAGTTAATATCACACGAAGAGTGACTTTTTTCCTGATTTTCCTTCAAAAATCAGCATGACTACAAATGTTATGTGATTTTATACAACCGTTCAACAAACAAGAAGTTAATATTAAAAGACTTAAGTTTTAGACAGCATATTTCCTGTTTTTGCTCAATTTCGCCAACAAAAATCATTCCAAACACAGCCACAGCACTGTTTTGGTTCTCTGAGCAACATGACGGTGTTTCATTCCTGAATGAATCCACCGCTTAAATGATTCGGTTCAAACGCAATGACTCCCTTATTAACAGCGACTTGCTGCCACCTACTGGTGATTTTGATTTCACATTCAAAGTATCTTTCCACTTTTAAAATAATTTCAAATATATCTGCATTAACATGTGTAAATGCATCTAAATGCCACTTTATATGCAACTTCTGCAAAGATTAATTTTGTTGATACTGACTTAATTTGTTTGGTAACAGCTTAAATAAATGACTGATTAAAAAGTATTTGACTCAAAAGATGATGCACAATTTTAGAAAAAATGGCTTTATAAAAGTCCAAAAAGGTAAAAAAATTTTATCCTTATTGAAAAGAATATTTTCTATCACTGCTATGAACTGACCACAAAGAATATCAAAAACTTTAGGAGTCAGCATGGTAGTCCTTAAGCACTAAAACACACATAGCAAAAAAATTGTCTAATTATCGTTATCCATAAAATCCCAGAGAATATCGAGATATTATTTTTATGTCAATATCGCACACCTCAATTGCTGCGTTATTCACAAATAGTTTTTGCAATGTTTAGATTTTTGCGACCTGATGTTTAAGGTTTATTTATTTTTTATTTTTTTATTTTTTGTTATGAACATTACAGAATTGAATTGATTGACAAATTTAAGGAGTGCAGAAGTTTTACTGAAAATGAATTTTTTTACTACTGTTCAAAAGTTTGGGGTCAGGTTTTTTTTTTTTCCCCGCAGGATATTAATTTTTTAATTCAGGAAGGATGCATTAAATTGATCAAACGTGCCAGTAAAGACATTTATAGAGTTACAAAAATTACATTTCAAATAAATCCTGTTCTTTTGAACTTTCTATTCATCAAAGAATCCTAAATAAAAATGTATCACCGTTTCAAAAAAAAAGAAAGGAAAAAAAACTGAAAAGTTTTCAATGTTGAAAATGGTATGTTTCTTGAGCACCAAATCAGCATATTAAAATGATTTCTGAAGGATCATATGACACAAAATTCAGCTTTGGCTTCACAGGAATACATTTTATTTTAAAATATACAGTTATTTTAAATTATAATCATATATCATATGTGACCCTGGACCAAAAAACCAGTCATAAGGTTAAATTTTACAAAACTGAGATGTATACATCACATGAAAGCTCAATAAATAAGCTTTCTATTGATTGTTTGTATTGTTTGTTAAGATAGGACAATATTTAGTCGAGATACATCTATTTGAAAATCTGGAATCTAAGGGTGCAAAAAAATCAAAATACTGAGAAAATCACCTTTAAAGTTCTCCAAATTAATTTCTTAACAATGCATATTACTAATCAAAAATTACATTTTGATATATTTATAGTATGAATTTTACAAAAAATCTTCATGGAACATGATCTTTACTTAATTTCCTAATGATTTTTGGCATAAAATAAAAATCAATAATTTTGACCCATACAATGTATTTTTGGCTATTGCTACAAATATACCCCAGCGACTTAAGACTGGTTTTGTGGTCCAGGGTCACATATATTGGTGAGTGTAAGAGAATTCATTAATTAACATTTAAAAAAAAAAAGACTTACCAACCCTAACATATGGAATGCCATATATTTATTTATTTTTTTGAATATCATATTTTTATTTTTATTTTGCCATATATTTATTTTTAATATATATGACATACCATATGCTGAATGGAGTAAACCTAACCGAAGAAACAGTCTTATTTAGTGCTGGCATGTATATAGGTTGTTTCTGTGGTGTTGTGTGTGTGTGTGTCTCTTGTGTTAAGATTTGAACTCCCATCAAAACGAGTTTAGAAGCATAGCCATCTCTGAACTTTCATTAAAACATCATGTGGCTGAGAAGCTGTGTGACAGCTTTAGTGATGCTTTTGGTCAACTGACATCTTGACCTCTAAGGTGATCTGCTGTGAGCTTGCAGGCACACGCTCCACTGCACTTCAGGGATAAATTGGCAGAGAAAATGGAGCAGACAGAGAAAGGGGGCGTGTCAGGGGGCGGAACCCCTCTGCGCCATGGCATCGGTTGCTATGCAACTGAGTTCTGAGGCTATTTATACTCCCTGTGCTGCCCCTCCCACTGACTTCAAAAAAACCGTAGACGGCATAGCTGCAGATTTGGGGGAAAATTAGATTTCGATTCAACTCTGTCTGTCTGCACACAGCCAAAACACTGCAGCCACTTCAAGGATGAAGAAGACAAAGCCTTAAAAAAAAAATCATTTCAGGATAGAAAACTATTCATTCAAGAATGCTAGTCACAAATATCATCACTATTACTAGTAAGTGGTCACATCAGCAACTCAGTACTGGCAGCCACAAGGTGTTGAGAAGGACACGCGCACACTTTTGCAGCTGAATGTGGCCCAATCTTTTTTCTTTTTTTTTTTTTAAATAGTCAAACTTAGCATGTTAATCTGAATTAAATAAATGGAGGCAATCATTATGAACTCGATGTTCTGTGGAGGCTGCTGTGAAATTACACATCAATTAAGAACAAGCGCAAGGAGGCGGAAAAGGGACGAAATTGTATTATTGGCATTCTGTGGACTCATTGTCTTCCACACTAATGGAATTGAAGCATGCCAATGATGGTAAATGATTATGAATTAGGGCCCTATGATTTCTGAATTCACGGAATCCGGTCATAAAAATGTAATTTACTGTATAATGCAGAATGTCATGGAATTTGCAAAATTTTGGATGAGTAAATCAAACGTAGGTCAGTACACTTAAATCAAAACGTGATATGAACTAGTGTCTGTGAATATTAAGCCGCAAAAATACTATTTAAATATAAATCCTGCATGTTCTGCGCGTCTCTGTGTGAATGAATGCCGCAGACTCACGGTTTCGTTTGTTCACGTTACACACGTACAAAAATGTGCGTGACTCTTGTTATGTTTTCAGTCTCTGCCGCCTAAATATATGAGAACGTGAACACACAAACAAATGTCTAAAACTGCTCTGAGAGTCACTTTATGAGCATTTTACAGTTTCTTGTGAGAAAAACCAAAACTAACTTCCGATCATTTGCAAACAAAAACTTAAAGGTCTTCACAGCAAAATAATCGTCAAAATAAAAGTTTGGTTTAACTTGAAGAAACTGTGACAGAAATATTTTATTTAATGTAATGATAGTGCCACTACTACTACTACTACTACTACTTAAAGTATTATTAAAACATTATTTTTTAAGGAATATCTACTAGAAAAATAGTTTACCAGAATTGATTTAACTGAAAATGTGAATACACAGCCAGTATTTCTAAAAAAAAAAAAAAATAATAATAATAATAAAATATTAATAAATTCATTTTTTATAAAATTAATTATTTAGAGATGCTTTTGATCAGTAAAATGGGAGGAAACCATTAAAATGGAATGCAGAAAATTTACAGAAAATTGGTAAAAATAAAACTAAATTCATGGGGGAAAAATTAAGTAATTCAAATGAAAAAACTGAATTTGATTAAAAAAATGTAATTTGGGAAAAAATATAACAAATTTCATAGGACCTTGAAAATGTAATTCTTAAACGTTTAATAAACTGCTGTTAATTGTGTCAGTTTCATGATTTCTAATAATTAGACATGCTTTTTGATTATTAAAATTTAATATAACCATTCAAGTAGAGTCTAGAAAATTTAAAATGGAATTTTGAAAAAAAAATGAATGAATGATAGCACGTACATTATATCAGACTGTATTTTTTAAAATATTAATTTCATTTTTGCATTTGTAATTTTATTTATTTTATTTTTTTACAGTATTTTACAAAACTGAATAAAAAATTTCACATTCATTGCATTTTGCACTGTTCATGTTGTATTTTAAATACTTATTTTTTCCTGTATCATTTTTTTTTTTATGTGAAAGTTTGGTTTATTTTTAAATTAAAAAAAAATGTCACATTTAAAGCATTTTAGGGCAGTTCACGTTGTATTTTTTTTAATTCACTACACATTTTACTTCTGCAATCAGATGCATTTCTGAGTAAAACAGGATATTCATTGAGAAAAATGTTAGGTGAGAAAAAGTGGACATTTCATATTTACCAAGATAAAAACAACTCTTGACCTGAGATGATAGATAGATACAACAACACTTCTTTAAAGTATGTTTGAGTTTCCCCAGTAATCCTTATCCATTGTAAGCCACATCAACATCTCAGATCTGTATTTCCTCAGCCAGCGTGCCCGTGTCAGCTGAAGTGAAACTGACCGGGATCGGTGGCTGCGTGGACAAGAGAGCCCTGCACAATAGGGATGATTGAGCCCAGGAGATGGTCCATTAAAAAACAGCATTTAATAACAACAAGAATTATTGCAGTGCTTTGTAATTACCCAAGCATTGACTAGCACGTGTGTGAGTGTGTGTGAGCAGAAACGGCGACAGCGATTCTCTCACATCGCCAAACTGAAGAGAATCCCTTCATCAGAGATGCTTTTTCTTCATTCTCTCATCCTCTTTTCTTTGCATGTCTCTCCCTCTGAAGGAGGGGTAAGTGGTCATCAGCGCTAACGTCTCTCTCTTGTGTCTGGAAGGTGGTTATCGCTGAGACCTCAATGGTCCAAGCTGATTATGGTCCTGAACCCGGCAAATCAACATTTGATTATAACGTCTGTGTGATGGCGTTGTGATAATCGGGCTCGTCTGATAATCAGTGGCAGTTGGTATTTTGTGAAGTGCATTATGGTCACCAGGACACTTGACACTCTCTCTGGTTTATTTGCTCTGCAGACGAACGTTTGGGCTAAAATCACTCCCTTTCCGTAAAAGTGTGCTATAGCATCTGGGACTGTTTATAGATCTAATACCCTCTCAGAATCACAATATTTCTCTCTTTCTTTCTCTTTGTCAGTCAGAGGAACTTGGCTGAGATCACAGAGCTGATTCACACGGCCTTTCTGGTGCATCGTGGGATTGTTAATCTGAAGGAGTTGACAAATTCAGACGGCCCCCTCAAAGACATGCAGTTTGGGAACAAGATGGCTGTTCTGAGTGGCGATTTCCTGTTGGCGAACGCCTGCACGGGACTGGCCCAGCTCAATGACACCAAGGTATGAAATGAGCTCTGTAAAAAAGTCTCCAGGTTTTTCCATTTCCTGATCTTTACTTGTTCCATGCTCAGTAATTAGAGAAACCCTGCTCTGAGTTAGCTGTTGTAAAATTTTGCACAAATAATAATAAATACACATTTTCCTAGCTATCCACACTACCATTCAAAGGTTTGGGAACAGTATTTTTTTTTTTTTTTTTTAAGGAAATTAACACTTTTTATTCAGTAGGATTGCATTAAATTGATCAAAGGTGACATTTGAAGGCATTTATAATGTTACGAAATACCTGTGTTTCAAATAAATGCTGGGCTGTTGAACTTTCAATTCATCAAAGAATCCTGAAAGAAAAAAAAATGTCAAGGTTTCTGAAAAAAAGCAGCACATCGGTTTTCTACATAGGTGGTGCTCAAGAAACATTTTTTATCATCTAAGCATTTTAGAATGATTTCTGAAGGATCATGTGACAGGAAAATTCAGCTTTGCCATTAAAGAAATAAATAAAAAGTTACTTTTGATCAATGTAAAGCATCCTTACTAAATACAATAATTAATTTCTAAAATTTCGGACCCCGAAAAGAATGGTACAATGTATAATGTTACAAAAGCTTTTTATTTCAGATAAATGCTGATTTTTGGATCTTTCTATTCATCAAAGAATCCTGAAAAAAAAAGTACTCCGCTGTTTTAAATATTGATAATAATGTTTTTAGAACAGCAAATCAGCAGGTGACACTGAAGACTGGAGAAATGATGCTGAAAATTTAGCTTTGATCAAAGGAATAAAATGTGTTTTAAAATATATTCAAATAGAAAGCTGTTATTTTAAATAGTAAAAATATTTCACAATATTACTCTTTTTGCTGTATTTTGGATCAAATAAATACAGGCTTGGTGAGCAGAAAAGAATTCTTTTAAAAACATAAAAAATCTCACAGTTCAAAAACTTTTGTAAATACAACCTTGCTAAGCATGAGTATTTTTCTTTTTTAACAAAACATTTAGAAATCAGACCATCCCAGACTGTAGTGAAAATGAGAACATATATTTCAGTTGTTTTTAACAATATAAAAACAATTATAAATATGGACTAGTATCCATTAATCTTAAGAAATTATTATTATTATTATTTTTTTTGCATTTTTAAGGATTAAGAAATACAGTACTATGAATAATTTATGCAACTAAAAACATCCCAGTAATCCCCAAATAGAGGTTTTGTCAGATTTAGCTTACTTCTAGTATTTTTGCACCAAAACCATAGCTAAATAAACAAATGCATCTCTTCATGCTGTAGGTGTGAGCCACTTTTTTTCCATCACATTTGTGATTTTTATGCAAAACATGAAGAAAATCATACGGCTTCTGACTTCCTTTTCAAAGACTTTTCTCTGCGCGTTCTCCGCGCTGTACGCCGTGTGTGTCCTCTCTTGCTAATTTCCATACACTTGCATTCTCCCTCATTCTCCTGCGCTCTTTATATGTGTGTGTGCGCACGCGAGTGTGTGAGCATATGTCTCCTACACCCCTCATTAAGTGTCAGTGTTCTCCTCCAGCTCTAATTAGAGTCGCAGTCAAAGCACCGTCTAACTGCATGCGGCCAGCAGCCCCACTGCCTCACTCCGCTCAGGGATACAGCATCTCACTAGAGGATCTTTTTGAATATCTTACAGCGTTATGAATGGCCAGTACAGATATAAAGTGGTGGAGGAATACATTCGGATATTTTAGAACAGTGTTTCCCAACCTATTTTGTGCTATGCGCTGCTAGATTCCTATTGATTTTGGTCAAATAGCTATGAAGGTTTACTTTTAACTTGAAAGGTTTTGTTCAAGTTGTTTGCTATTTAGGCTTGAAATGAAACAGACTATTATAGGTTACTGTACTGAAATGTGCTGTTTTCCAAACTAAAAATATTACAAAATATGACAAAAAATGCATAAATCACGTTTTCTCAAGTAAAACTGTCCAACAGTGACACCAACAGGTAAAGTTACAGCGGGAGTCCGCATCTTTCTTGCCTCCCCTGAGCCCGTTGAGTTTTAACAGACTTCCTAAAGCGCACGGTGAGTTTGGTGGGGAAGTAATTGAGAATGAATTGAGGAAGTCATGTGAGAGGAGGTAATGCCTCCATCGCAATATGACTAGTTATGACTGGCTGTGATTGGTTCATATGATAAATCCCGCCTCGTGTTCGAGCGCATTCTGCTTTCGCAGTTCAGTCTAAATGAACAATCTAATTTTGTTAATAGGAAGACTACTTTAAAAGATGATCTGCTGGGAGTTTTAGTGAGTAATCAGCTTGGTGACATTTAAAGTAAATCTCTAAAGTGACCAGTACTTGCCAAGTTTTGATGACTAATGATCTGACATGTTCAAATATAGTTCAAAGTTAACTATTAAAAAGAATAGCTGAACATAAGTTCACAAATAAAATATACTGTTTAAATTGTTAAGGTCATTGCACGTTAACAAATAAAAACGACACACACTGCCTCCGAAACTTTCAAGGTTCAATTTTCTGCTTTTTCGCATCCATAGCATACATTTTGATGGGAAAGGATGACAAATACAAAAAAACCCATACGAAATTTCGGACTCAGTTGTGCATTGAGCTTTACTGCTTTTGAGTTATTTTGGAATAAATGTAAAATGCTTAAAAACGCTAAACCTGTGAGATTTAGACTACTCTTGGTTTTAATAAATGTGACCCTGGACTACAAAACCAGTCATAAGGGTCAGTTTTATTTTAATTGATGATCTTCATCTAACATGATCTTAATATCCTAATGATTTTTGGCATAAAAGAAAAATTGATAATTTTGACCCATACGATGTATTTTTGGCTATTGCTACAAATATGCCCATGCTGCTTAAAGGAGTAGTTCGCTTTCAGAACAAAAATTTACAGATAATGTACTCACCCCCTTGTCATCCAAGATGTTCATGTCTTTCTTTCTTCAGTCGTAAAGAAATGGTGTTTTTCGAGGAAAACATTCCAGGATTTCTCTCCATATCATGGACTTCTATGGTGCCCCCGGGTTTGAGCTTCCAAAAAGCAGTTTAAATGCAGCTTCTAAGGGCTCTAAATGATCCCAGCCGAGAAAGAAGGGTCTTATCTAGCAAAACTATCGGTTATTTTCTAAAAACATTTACAACTTATATAGTTTTTAATCTCAAACACTTTTCTTGCTGAGCTAGACAAGACAAGCATTTGAGGTTAAAAAGTATATAAATTGTAATTTTTTTTTTTTTTTTTTAAATAACCCATTGTTTTGCTACATAAGACCCTTCTTTCCTTGGCTGGGATCGTTTAGAGTCCTTTGAAGCTGCATTTTGGAAGTTCAAACTCGGGGGCACCATAGAAGTCCATTGTATGAAGAGAAATCCTGGAATGTTTTACTGAAGAAAGAAAGACATGAACATCTTGGATGACAAGGGAGTGAGTACATTATCTGTAAATTTTTGTTCTGAAAGTGAACTACTTCTTTAAGACTGGTTTTGTGGTCCAGGGTCACACATAGAGTAGCCTATTAATTAACGTTACATTGTAAAAGTAAAAATACAATATAGATTTTGATTCTGGCAGTGTGAGTGTAAATGTGACTGGGACATGAATTTAATTTAAAAAATAATAAATAAAAAAATGTGAGGACTTTGCCTTCTCGTTTCAGAACACCATTGTAAGCCACTAGCTGGGATTCATGGTTTTAGAGGAAATTGCTTGTCATATCATAATCTTAACAGACTAAATAAAAAGGGATTTGCACTAGAAACCTAACATTTCATCTCTCTGTGTCTGTGTAACACACACAGACACACTCAGATGCACTAAGCGGGAGTTCGCTGACAGGATCTGTCACCAAGTGCGGCTCTAGAATGCAGCTCTCCCCGTGGAGGAAAACAAACTCTTTTCCCTTCTGCGTAGCCTCAGACACACGCACGCACACTCGAGCTCACTTTAATGCCTGCATGAGCGGACATGGAAATGACTGCAGGGGATTTAGATGATCAACAGATTGTGGCGACTAATATAAAAAACAGATTCTGTTTTTTCTCAAGAGAAGCTCAGCAGCCAGACATCCAGACATCTTACTGTTGGGACACACACCTGATTTTTGGCTGTGTGTTTAATAAAGACTCTTTAGCTAGACGGTGTGGTGGAATACAGTGGGTTTAGAAGTGTGCATTGGCATGTTCTATAGCACCTCCTGCTGGAAGAAAATGGAAATCTCACACCTGTTTAGTGTTTTTTAAGGCCTGGATGTCCACCTCAACTCTAGTTTAAGGATTTAAGGAAAGGTTTATTTATTTATTTATTAAAACTGTACCTTTTTGACACAAATGGACACTGCAGCGATGGTTTGAACCTTGGTAATGTAAATGTCTTTTACAGACAGGTACACTACGGTTCAAAGGTTTGTTCTTTTTTTTTAAACAAAATTAATACTTTCATTCTACAAGGATCTATTCAATTGATTAAAATAATGACATTAAAAGGATTTATTATGTAGCAAAATATTTCTATTTAAAAAAAAATGCTGTTCTTTTGAACTTTTAATTAAAAAGCAACAAAAAGCAACATGTAGTTTTATGGTCATTTAGAAATATACACTACCAGTCAAAAGTTTTTGAACAGTAGGATTTTTAACAGTTTTCAAAGTCTCTTCTGCTCACCAAACCAGCATTTATTTGTTCCAAAATACATCAAAAGCTGTAATATTGTGAAATATTTTCACTATTTAAAATAACTGCTTTCTATTAAAATATATTTTAAAACCTTATTCATTTCTGTGATCAAAGCTACATTTTCAGCATCATTACTCCAGTCTTGTGTCACATGATCCGTCAGAAATCATTCTAATATGCTGATTTGCTGTTCAAAAAACATTTTTGTTATTATTACTGTTATATTATATTTAATAAGTTGACTTTTTTCAGGATTCTTTGATGAATAGAAAGATCCAAAGATCAGCATCTATCTGAAATAAAAAGCTTTTGTAACATTATAGACTATACCATTCAAAAGCTTCAGAGAAGTCAGTATTTATATAAGAAATGATAGAAATAAATAGATGCATGCTGTTCTTCTGAACTTTTATATTCATCAAAGAAACTTGAAAAAAAAATTATACCCAGCTGTTTTAACATAATAATAACAATAATAAATGTTTTTTTTTTTTTGAGCAGCAAATCAGAATACTATAATTATTTCTGAAGGATGATGTGAATCGGAGTAATTATGCTAAAAATTCAGCTTTGAAATCACAGGAATAAATTACATTTTAATATTTATTCAAATAGAAAACAGTTATTTTAAATAGTAAAATTATTTCAAAATATTACCGTTTTTGCTATACTTTAGATCAAATAAATGCAGGCTTGGTAAGCAGAAGAGTCAACATTAAAAACATTAAAAATCTTACTGTTCAAAAACTTTTGACCGGTAGTGTATATGCTTAATGAATTCTCTCAGTTCAGTCACCATTAGCAGCTGTGGACAGAAGGTCGTTTTGAGCCCTCGTTTTTAGTGAACACACACACATATGCTGAAGAGAGTGTGAGGAAAATCCTTTTTGTGTGAAACTGAACCTGTTGTGCAGCGAACCGTCATTAAAGCCACACACGGTCTGTTCTGACCCACTGAAGTAGTGACTGACTGACAGGATGTCCATCCAATCAGAGATCAGACTCTTTAGCAAAAGATGTATTTACAATTAGCAAAAGTGATTCAAAAAATAAAAATGTGTTTTCTAATAGTCCCTTGATGTAACTGACATTCACCCAGCCGGAACCACCCGAACGCATCTTCCTCTTAACGCTGCTGTCTATGTAAATGAGGGCGAGGCCTCCTTGCATTAGCGGGTCAGTTAGCGTGAGAGCATTAGCGGTGGAAATCAGACGTTCCCTCTCCGCAGCAAAGCTCTTTTCCCCCCTGATTGATCTGTATTATGTATCGCGGCCTTGAGTGGGATCCTGACTTAGTAGACTGTGTGTGTGTGTGTGTGTGTGTGTGTGTGTGTGTGCGTGAGTGAGAGAGAGTGGGATTCTGGCTCAACACTAGTATAAACGGTAAAGGGATCCGCGAGCGGCTGTCTCCTCTTTCTTCTCCTCACAGACCTGTCGGCGAAACACGACTCCGGCTGGATTTGGGAATGAGACGAGACGGAGGGAGGGCAGCTTATCTGATACTTTCCAAAAAAAGCCCCCCCACTTCACACACACACACACACACACACACACGCAAAGTCACAGACGTATACAAACACACAGTTCAAACACGCATGCATTCTCTCTCACACACACTCACACGTGCACGCTTTAATTTCTCCGTGTGGAGTGTGTGAAGCCGCACATCTGGCTGCGCTATAGGGGCTCTCTGTCTTCTCTGGGCTCTGGGTAGAGGAGTCAAGTTCCTCACTGTTTCCTCAAAGATCTGGTTACTCAGAGGGCAGAGAGAAAAAGAGAGAGAAGGAAAGAGTGAGAAAAACAAAGTTCGAGAGAGAAAGTTTGGGAAACGGAGAGGAGTAACATAATATTAAATATGAGGAATAGCTGAGTGTCTGGATGGAAGGCCTCTGCTATTCTAGTTCCCTGGAGATTCAGCCTGTGGTCTTGTGATTCAACAGGCAGGCCTTTCGGGAAAAGAGGAAAAAGAACGGCGAAGGGTGAAAAAGAGGTGGAGAATGTAGCCTAGGGCGATGGATGGAAGGGATAGGAAAGCATGTGATTGAATGAAAGAAGAAGCTGTCAGTGATTTTGTCCAGCTGACTGTTGTGGAGTAGATGTATCGGGGTACAGCACACCCCCTCAGGTGTGCTGTAGTTACTACATGATCGAAAATACTTCACAGCAATAATTGAGCCAAAAATGAATATTTACAAATTATGTATTCATAAATACAAAAGAATACAAAATAAGTAGTTTTGTACTGTCTCTTTTTAATTATATTTGATGAGGAATGATACGCCTTACGAATGATACGCTTTAAAAGATGTAAAAACACTACCAAAAAAGTGATTCTTAAACCATCCTAACTGATTCATTTTAAAAAGATATGAATCAAAAGAATGATTAATTTTCAAATGCTACTTTCTCTCATAAAACTTCAGTGAATGCATTATGGTAAACTAAGTGCATGTTTTTACAAAATGAAAAAAAAAAATAAAATGGCATGATTTTATCAGGTTTTATTCTTTGAACTGTTTTCTATTTGAACATATTTTAAAATGTAATTTATTCCTGTGATCAAAGCTAAATTTTAAGCATCATTACTCCCATCTTCAGTGTCACATGATCCTTCAGAAATCATTCTAATATGCTGATTTTCTGTTCAAGAATATTTTTTTTATTACATTATTTTTTTTTAAGATTCTTTGATGAATAGAAAGATCCAGAGATACAAAGGCTTTTGTAACATAATAGACTACACTTTTCAAAAGCGTTTTTTCTTTTATTAAATTATAGAAATTAATACTTTTGTTTTGCAAGGATGCTTTAAATTGATCAAAAGTGATGATTAAGATATCGGAACTTTCTATTTATCAAAGAAACCTAAAAACAAATTCTATTCAGCTGTTTTTAACATAATAATAATAATAATAATAATAATAATAATAATAGTAGTAATGTTTTTGAGCAGCAAATCAGAATATTAGAATGATTTCTGAAGGATCATCTGACTGGAGTAAGATGCTAAAAATTCAGCTTTGAAATCACAGGGATAAATGACATTTTAAAATGTATTCCAATAGAAAACAGTTATTTTAAATAGTAAAAATATTTAAATATTTTTAGCTGTACTTTGGATTAAATAAATGCAGGCTTGGTGAGCAAAAGAGACCACTTCTTCAAAAAACATTAAAAATCTTACTGTTCAAAAACTTTTGACTGGTCGTGTATAAATAGGTAAATGCATTTTATTTTTTAAGTTATTGATTGTATAATTTCAAAATGCATAGCAAAAAGAGAACGGTCCGAGCTTTGTGATATTATGCTACATAAAACATCTGAACGGAACAAAAACAACAAACAGGCTGAGTGAGATGCAAATCTTTCGAAAATACAGCAAAAACTATTTTTTACTATTTAAAATAACTGTTTTCTATTTTAATATATTTTAAAATGTAATTTATTTCAGTGATCAAAGCTATATTTTCAGCATCTTTGTATATTCACTCTCTGACAGCAGGTGGCACTTATGGAACAGCAGCAATACAGCGGTTTCCTTGATTACCGCTGTAAACAAAGCAGCGCTGCACTTTAAAATATAGATTAATATGCATTTTACGGAGTAAAGATGAAAAGAAAATACCATCTAAACTTTTCTGAAGACAGTCAGTTCCCCTCAATGATACATTCATAAAAACCCCTCATTTCCAGTTCAGTATTTAGAATTTACCTCTTTGCGTCCGTCTTCAGTTAATGGCCGATTACAGTTGGTTTATTTGCCCAGTTAAAGAATTGTGTGTTATTAATAGTTCTAAAAGTTTTCCAACCATTAGTCAGAAGTGTATGCAGTTAACAGGGATCTTCTCTCAATCTATGACGCTGGGTACGTTGCTTAGGCTCTTGTACCGATATGCCATTTGAATTCATACTGTTTGTGTAATTCAAACCAGCGTACCGTATATCGCCCAGCTCTAATTATGTTGAGATCATTTAAGATTGGTTTTCTTATTCTTTAGATTTCTTTATTGCATGATGGTGTTCAGTGTATGTGCTGTTTCTTTACTGTAGGTGTTATTTTTTTGTGCTGGGAGTAGAGTTCTGTGGTTGTGTGTATTAAATAGAGAACTGAATCAATAAGCGTGTGCAGATGTCAGAGTCCTCATTAAGGTCTGTATCCTCTGGACATTGCGCTGTTTTGACTGGCCATCTGTTTAATAACTGAAGCCCTGGTTATTCTATCTGTCCCTCAGATGCTCTTTTAGACTGAGTGGACTGGAAAAAAGTCTTCCCATATTCCCAAATAGCTCATGTCCTAATAAATACTCATTTCAGAACAGATGGGGCTGATCCGTTATCAACACTCTTATTCTGGGAGTCTTCATTTATGTGGAAAATATTTTGCTAGCCGAAGTGTTATAATGTTATGTTTGTTCTAGGTGGTGGAGCTGATCTCCAGTGCAATCGGAGATGTGGTGCAAGGAATCTATCACGAGGGCTCCAGTTCTGCAGAGGTACGACATTCAGCCCACTGCGCTTATCACATATATTGACAATAAAAAATAGTTGAAATCTGCAATGACAGCTCAGCAAAATGCTATTTCGGCAGTCAAGTTGTACCTACATGTCTTTGAGTGATGATACATCACTTTACACATTTTTTTGGTCAATTTCACTTCACCAGGAAGCATATAGTGATATGCAGTGTTCAAAAGTTGGGACATCATTTTTTTTATTTTTTTATTATTGTCTAATTTAAGACTTTCATTCAGCAAGAATGAATAAAGCTATCTATTTTAGCTCCCCAAATCATGTCGATAAACAATACCATATAAAAAATAGAGGTTTGTAAGACTGTTTTTGTTTTTTTAAAGAGTAGTCTAAACGCTCACCGAGACCAGGGTTGCCAGATTTTGACAACAAAACCTGCCCGATTGCTACTCAAATCTAGCCCAATCATAGTCCAGGGGGTAAGATACATGTTTTGTTTGCGGGTTCCTCTGGTAAAATTTGCTTTTAGGGGGTAAATATCACATTATTGGGGTCACTTCAACCCGCGGACATAAAAAACAACCCACGGCAATAGTGTCAAAGTAGCCCAATTTGGCAACACTAACTAAGACCACAATTATTTGATAAAAATATGATAAAAACAGTAATATTATGAAACTGTACAACATATTAAAAACAGATATTTTAATATGTAATTTATTTCTTTGATGCCGAAGCTGAATTTTCATTACTCAGCAAATATCTCTTATTAATATCAATGTTAAAAACAGTTAATATTAATATTTTAAAATATATTAAAATCGACAAAAGTTGCAATTATATTTTACAATATTACTGTATTTACTATATATTCATTCAAATAAATGCAGACTTCCTTTAGAAACATTAGAGGACAGTATTGTGTTTGTTTATAAAACATTTGTCTTTTTTTATTTTCCCAGTGTTATAAAAGCAACAACTCAAAGCCATATGTAAATTACTGTTAGGCATGACTTCTCTGCTTTATTGCTTTAATAAACACGTGCCGTCTGTGAGATATAATATGTGTCATTTCTAAGATTAAGCTTTATTTTCCTCATAAATTAATTAAAATCGAGAACCAGAGGAATCTTTTTAGTGTTTAATGTTTCATATTCAGAGCTTTCAAAACAGAGCTAAGACTGGACAAGCAAAACATCTCCAAACAGAGCGAAACACAGACTGACTTGAAACATCTGCAAACCGCTCGCAGTAAATAATGAATGACAAAGTTTCCTGTGTGAGGCGAGGAGGAGGAAAAGTGATGGAGAAGGCCATGTTTATGTGAGAGAAATGCAACAAGGGAGGGAGAGAGAGAACGATTCAAGTTTCTTTTACCCTTTTTAGAGGAGACGTTTCCGAGCAGAAGTTTGCATCACCTTCCCTCCTCGAGTTACACCAACCCGCCACCGCCATACCAACATTTTTTTTATTTTTATTTGCTCGGTTTGTTTAAAGTGGCATCTTTAAAGTTTCCAGCAACATTCTGCTTGTTTGGGAATTGAATTCAATGTTTTCCATTTGAAGTTTTTGCTTTTGAGGTATGTTTTGCAATCTATTTTAGCTCACCAAATCATCTTGATAAACAATACCATGTAAAAAAGAGAGGTTTGTTAGACTGTTTTTTTTGTGTGTTTTTTTAAGAGTAGTATCTTATGCTCACCAAGACCAGGGTTGCCAGGTTTTGACAACAAAACCTGGCCAATTGCTACTCAAATCTAGCCTAATCATAGTTCGAGGGGTAAGATACACGTTTTGTTGGTGGGTTCCTCTGGTAAATTTTGCTTTTAGGGGCTAAATATCACATTATTACATAAAACACAAAAAACAACCTACGGCAATAGTGTCAAAGTAGCCCAATTTGGCAACGCTAACCAAGACCACAATTATTTGATAAAAATATGATAAAAACAGTAATATTATTAAATTATAAGATGTATTAAAACAGATATTTTAATATGTAATTTATTCCTTTGATGCCAAAGCTGAATTTTCATTACTCAGAAAACATCTCTTATTAATATCAATGTTAAAAACAGTTGTACTGCTTATTATTTTTGTGGAAACCAAATTATGTATTTGGAATAAAAATCTTTTGCAAACATCTTTACTGTCACCTTTGATCAACTGAATACATCTTTTTCTGTTAAAGTATTATTTCTTTCAAAAAAAAAAAAAAAGTTTTTGAAGAGTTGTGTACACTACCGGTCAAAGGTTTATGATGCTTTCTATTTGAATATATTTTAAAATTTATTTTATTCCTGTAATCAAAGCTAAATTCATTGAAGAAATCATTGCTGTGCAAGAAACATTTATTATTATTATTATTATTATTATTATTATTATTATTAATATTTAAAACTGTTGAGTACTTTTTTTCAGGATTCTTTGATGAATAGAAAGATCCAAAGATCAGCATTTATCTGAAATAAAAAGTATTCGGAACATTATATTCAAAAGCTTGGAGTCAGTATAATTTTGTGGAAAGAAATGATAGAAATGAATACTTTAATTTAGCAAGGATGCTTTAAATTGACATTTTTAATGTTACAAAAGTTTTGTATTTCAGATAAATGCTGTTCTTCTAAACTTTCTATTCATCAAACGAACCTGAAAAAATTCTACTCGGATGTTTTTTCGAACATAACCATAATAATAAATGTTTTTTAAGCAGTAAATCAGAATATCAGAATGATTTCTGAAGGATCATGTGACTGGAGTAATGATGCTAAAAATTCAGCTTTGAAATCACAGGAATAAATTACATTTTAAAATCTATTCAAATAGAAAACAGTTATTTTAAATAGTATAAAAATGCAGGCTTGGTGAGCATGAAAAACATTAAAAATCTTACTGTTCAAAAACTTTTGACTGGTAGTGTACATCCCAGTATTAATAATACATTAATGCCTGTTTAATTGAGTTTTTCTGTATTCTCAAGGAGGGCAGTCTAACAGTTGCATCCTGGGAAGACCAAACATTCCTCTCTCATGGTTCTTTGCTTGCCAAAAGTTGTCAAGCAGCGATGAAACTGGCCAGACATGGTACTGAGGCTCAGAATTTGGCTTTTCAGTATGGAAAACACCTCGCTCTAGGACACAAGGTGTGTACACACAGTCACACACGTGCATTGTGGGTACAAACTGTTTGTCTGCTGTCTGCTCAAGTTACATTCTCCTATTTTTGCTTTGTATGGAAAGCTCATTTCATAACATTTGTGGATATATGTGTGTGTCTTTGTAGCTAAACTCTGATCTACAGCCATTCGTGAAGAGCGGGTCAGAACCGGCTGTGTTTAGTTTGGACTCGGCTCCTGTAGTCTTCCACAGACAGATCTTAGGACCTGAGAGATGGCGGCACCAGCTAAAACAGGTACCAGACAACCTTATAAGAACACTTGCAGCTGACTGTCATAACCTCTCTGTAAAATAACCTGGTAAATCTCACATATTGTAAAAAAAAAAAATCAGCATACACTAATAAGCAATACAACATACGCTACCTGTCAAAAGTTTATGGTCAGTAAGTGTTTTTAAATAAATTAATCATTTTATTTAAAAAGGACAAATTAAACTGATGCAGAAAATACAGCTTTGCCATCACAAGAATACATTACATGATCAAATATATTAGAATAGAATTTGTTGAATAGAAAAGAGTTTAAATTGGAACAATATTTCACAAAATTACTGATTTTACTGCATTTTTCAGCCTTGGTAAACATGAGATTTTTTTTTTTCAAATACATTATAAAACTTTACCAACCTAAACTTTTGAACAGTAGTGTACTACCATGATGCATAAATATTTTGCCAGTTTTAAATTATTTATTCACATTGCAGTGATAAAAAAGTGAGCTATATATATATGCGTTGTCTCAAGGCAGCTAGCAGACAAGTTTTACTGCATAATGTTTAATATTCTAACTGAGCAGACAGTATTTATCATTAATTGATGTAATTCAATAAGATTTTAGCTTCTAGACTGGTGGCCAAACACCATTACGGTTCAGATTTCATTGTGTCAGCATGACGTTCTTTGGATTCACATTTTTCTCTCTTCATTTCAGGTCCAGAATATGGCTAGACAGATTGATTACACAAAGGTAAGCGACCTCTTTTTTTTTTTTTTATTAAAGGAGAAGGAAAACAAAGTAACAAGCGCCTCATTTTAGTGTCTTCTTATGCAGAGAACTTGTGTTCATGTGTTTCACTGTGAAAGCGGCTAAATCAATTGATTATTTTCACTCAGCCAATGAATAAGTGAGATTGTCTATCGAATTCAAAAGAAATCAATCCTTCTGGTCAAACCACTAATCAATGATTTCAGCCACAATCCTTCTGATGAAACATTCATATAGTTATGATACACATTGATTCCCCAGGAGTCACTCATGAAATCATTCCCAGGGTCCCAGCGTGTGTGTGAATGTTTACAAACAGAAAGAAAGGTTAATTAATATACGATTCATAAAAAAGTAAAAAATCAGTCAAAAGTTTACTTACACCTTGCAGAATCTGCAAAACTTTCATTATTTTACCAAAATAAGAGGGATCCTACAAAATGCATGTTTTTTTATAGTACTGACCTGCATAAGATATTTCACATAAAGGACATTTACAAGAGAAAATAATAAAAAAATTACTGAACAGTTAAACTGCCTTCTGTTCTTTAGAAAAAATCTTCAGGTGATTCTTCAGAAGAAAACACGATGCTTTAAGAGCTGGGGGGGGGGAAAGTTTTTGAATTTGAAGATCAGGGTAAATTTAACTTCTTTTGTCTTCTGGGAAACATTTAAGTATTTTTTGTAGCTTTTGAAGGGCAGTACTAAATAAAAAAAAAAGATATTTAGGCAAAATAAGACAAATGTACACATATTCATTCTGTTCAAAAGTTTTCACCCCCGGCTCTTGCATCGTGTTTCTTTCTGAAGCATCAGTGAGCGTTTGAACCTTCTGTAATAGTTGTCCTCACTCAGTGTGAAAAGATGGATCTCAAAATCATACAGTCATTGTTGGGAAGGGTTCAAAATCAAATACTGAAAAACCAAATAATTTGTGGGACCTGAAGGATTTTTCTGAAGGACAGCGGGCAGTTTAACTGTTCATGATAAACAAGGGACTCAACTATCACAAAAAAAAAAAAAAGAAAAAAAGCTGTGAATCATTTAGGTAACAACACAGTATTAAGAATCAAGTGTATGAAAACTTTTGAATGTGGTCATTTTCAGCTATTCAAGTATTATTTTCTCCTGTGGACTACATGTAAACATCTTTTATGTGAAATATCTTATCCAGGTCAGTACTAGATAAAAAAATAACATGCATGTTGTTGTATGATCCCTCTTATTTTGTTAAAATAATTAACATTTTGCAGATTCTGCAAGGTGTATGTAAACTTTTGACTTCAGCTATACATATATAGCTTAGTATCAGTGTTATTTATTTTGATTCAATACTTATTTTTCTATTTTCATTTTAAATTTATTTACAGTTTTTGTCATTTTGCTGTGTTTTTGTCATTTTTATATTAGTTTTTTATTTTAGTTTCACTTTCAGTTAGTTTTAGTTAACTACAATCCTGCTCAGTATAAAAAGCAATAGATGAAATGTAAGATCTGCACCAGTATATATCAAAAAACTACATTTCTGTGAGTAAGTTCAACAATTGAATCAAGTATTTGAATCTGAGGCATTTTAAAGTAAAAGTTATTGAAAAACCCACACTGATCGACCGGTGCTGTGAATATTGGTGGTTACAGCCCTGAGTGAGCCGATAGGAGGTGTTTGTTCTCTGTAACTGATAGCAAGTTCAGAAATTTGATTTCCAAAGTCAGAAGGAGAAGAAAGACAGAAAGAAAGAAGGGGAGACAGTTAGAGGTGGTGGGGAGGGGGCAGGAAGAGGAGGAGGAGGAGGGCACAAGCAGCTCGGGTCGCCGTAGAAACAGGATATTAGGGGATAGAGTGGCAGGTTTATTTGTAGAGGAGACAGAGAGACGGTTTGACAGCAACATCACATAAGATTCTCCTTCAACAGGGCACAGACAGACACATCACCCCCCCCCCCCCCCACACACACACACACACACATCACATATCTCTGTTATCAGCACATAAATGCGACATTAATCTCTTCAGTATTCACTGTCTGGTTTGTTTTTTGGTGTAAATATGTCTCGGGAGGATCAGGAGGTCAAATATTCAGTTTAGCTCTTTAGTATGTTGTAATCAAAGAAAACTGGCTATACAAACAACAGTGAGAAAACATTTAATGTCTTCATCTACCTTTCCACATTCATGCCTCGCTTCGTCTCCCTCTCTTTTCAGCTTACTCTCACTCACATTAGTGAAAGCAGGTCTCTTCTGCTGTTTTTAACTCGAGGCCCCCAAGGCCTTCTTAGCACAACACTTCCCAGAATTCATTTGGCAAAATGGCCTCCAGCAAAACATGTTTGTACGTGACAGTGGAGGACTAGACTAGAAGACCATTTGAGTGAGGGAGAGTGTAGAATATTCTGGGTTTTCATTTAATAGTAATTTATATGTTTAATATTATATGATGTATATTTTTGTTGTGATATTTTAGTATGTTATTTATGACATATTCATCATATATTTTTAATAATATATAAAAAATATAGACTACTGTACAAAAGTTTACAGCCATACAATTTTATCGGAAGAAATTAACACTTTTATTCAATAAGCATGCATTAAAATGATCAAACGTGACTTTAAGATATAACTTATGGGTCATTCCATGTCAAATCAACCACATTTCAGAAACTTCCCCGGCTCAAATTTGTGATTTTGCTCTTTTTGTTTTTTCCCTCTGAAGAAAGAAAAACATGTAAAGTGATGAAAGCCAAATTATTAAAGTCATGGATGAATATTTACGGAGTAATCCACTCAATCGAGTTTCAAAACCGAATTTCAAGGGGGTAAAAATGACTTGAGAAAGACGGCAGCATCATAATGTTACTTTTACACAGAGATTGTTAGTTCTATTAGTAAAATCTGTTGACTTTAGCAATCTTTGGTACATTCAAAAATGGGGAAACGGCACGTTCCAAGTTTTACTCCAAAGTTTCCATGCCTGTGAAGAACAAATAATGTTGAAACTAGAGATGGGTCTTGAAAACGAAGATTCTGAAAGAAAAGTTTATTAAGAGCTAGAATCTACAATCATATTGATATCTCTTTAATACTACTTGAGTTATAGGCTCACAAACTTTGGAAAAAGCACTTAGGCAGGTATGTTCAATGCAGTTGTCTTGACAGTAGGAAACAAGATATATCTCTAGTTTCAACATTATTTCTTCAGACATTCCTCTTTAAAAGAAAAGAAATATCATATTTTTGCGAGGTGACCCGCATTTGGTTTTTGACCACTGAAAATGTGTACAATTTAAAGATTTACTCCTGGAGCCATATTGAAATTTCAATATCTCTGGAACCAAATCATGTAGGGCCTTACAAATGAAGATGCCAAAGGGAAAGTTTGTTAAGACCCAGTATCTAAAGGGCATTAAGATATATTTAATATTTCTTGAGTTACAGACAAACAAAAATTGCAGAAAAAAAACTTGAAAAGTGCTTTTTTTTTCTCCATTTTTGAATGGTCACCATTGGCACATAATGCAACAAAGATTGCTAAAGTCAACAGATTTTACTAACAGACCTGCCAATCTCAGTGTAAAAATAACATTATGATGCTGCCAGTTTTCTGATGTTATTTTTACCCCCCTATAATTTGGCTCTGAATCACAGGTGAAAATTGCCATTGTGACCATTATGTCTTCATGTCTTTCTTTCTTCAGTCGAAAAGAAATTAAGGTTTTTGAGGAAAGGATTTCAGATTTTTTTCTCCATATAGTGGACTTCAATGGTGGCCAACAGGTTCAATGTCCAAACTGCAGTTTCAGTGCAGCTTCAAAGGGCTCTACACAATCCCAGAAGAGGAATAAGGGTTTTATCCAGCAAAATGATCTGTCATTTTCTAAAAATAAGAAATTATATTTAACTTCAAATGCTCATCTTGCACTACATAGTCACGTTGGAAAGGTCATGCGTGACGTAGGCAGAAGTACTGACCCAGTGTTTACAAAAGCGAATGTGCAAAGAAAGTCAAACACCCGTTACAAAAAAGTAAAAGGTAAAACAATGATGTGGGACGATTTAGAAGTTGGAAGAGAAAATTAGATTTTTCACCCTAGCCTAACTTTTTGAACCGAAGTACACAAAGAACCAACCGCGCATGATTCTGTAATGCGTAAAGGCGCGGACGAACGTCACAGAGCTAGTGCAAGATGAGCATTTGTTGTTAAAAAGTATATAAATGTTTTTTTTTTTTAGAAAATTATCAATTGCTTTGCTAGATAAGGCACTTATTCCTCAGCTGGGATTGTGTAGAGCACTTTGAAGCTGCATTGAAACTGCAATTTCGACCTTCAACCTGTTGGCCCCCATTTAAGTTGATTATATTGAGAAAAGTGAATGTTTTCCTCAAAACCTTAATTTCTTAAGGTTAAGAAAGACATAAACACCTTGAATGACATGGGGTGAGTAAATTATCAGGAAATGTTTATTCTGAAAGTGAGCTAATCCTTCAACTCATTTAAATTTTTATATTTTTTCATGATTCCAAACACATTAGCTAATGTTGTTATAATTTGTTTTGCAAGCAAATTCTTCTAATGTGTAGAAATTGACTGTTTCAAATGGTTCATTGCCTCTAAATTTGGTTAAAAGAATATTACCTTTCCCCTTTCAGTTTCATCAGTTTGATAGAGTGATATTCAAATTTCTCCTCATTCTTGTATGTTCTGCAGCTCCGGGGACTGATAAAGACGGAAAGAGGCGTGAGCCAGGCGCTTGACCTGTGCAGTTACCACGGCAACAAGGCCTTAGAGGCCATGAAGTGCTTCCCACCCTCCGAAGCTCGGTCGGCTTTGGAAAACATGGCCTGTGCGGTCACCAAGTTCTGAAGATGGGTTCAATCCAGATGTATATATGAATCAAATTCAGTTTGATTAATGCTGAAACTGAGCCTTCCTGGAGTTTCGTGATTTTTTTTTTTTTTCGGGGTGCTGTTTTAAGAGGACTTACTTTGGAGTGCTTGTGGTTTGGATGATTGTCGCACACGGTTGAGTTTACTGGACTTATACACACTATGCATTTAGTCACCAAATCAGCTTTATCTTTTAAAATTAAATGCCTTTTTGAAAAAAACAAAACAAAATCTGTTTCTCTTTATTGTAAAATGTATGTGAATCCCTAACGGAGGTCAGTATTTCTATACACCACTTGAAAGAAGACAAGCAAACATTATTGATATCGTTGTAAGTTGATTCGTGAGCACAGAGAAACATACTGGTATTATAGTGGGTGGCATTAACTTAAATGTTTGTCCAAAAACCGATGACAGTGTGTGAGTGTGTTTGTGTGTGTGTGTGTTGTGGGTGCCCGGGGTGCTCCAGCAGCAGTGTTGGCAGTAATTATTAATGAGGTGAGTGTGTGACCTGAGTGAATGGGCAGGAAATGCTGCAGTATTGATCAGCTCAGCGAGAGGACTGGCGCCAGCCTGGGCAGCCTGCGGTTTCCCGGGTGACCACGGGGGGGACGACTAGGGTG
Source organism: Garra rufa (assembly GCF_049309525.1). Lineage (NCBI taxonomy): Eukaryota > Metazoa > Chordata > Actinopteri > Cypriniformes > Cyprinidae > Garra > Garra rufa. The sequence goes on from NC_133362.1 coordinate 19,138,045, forward strand.
TGAAGTGGGGCGTAGGGGAGTGACGGTCACCGCCGACAGCTGCCGGGCCACACACACACAAACACACACACACTTGAATCACTTGAAGGACAGTTGCATGCAGGAACATCAGTACCTCGAAGTTCCTTCCATGTCTCTCTCTGGCCTCAGATATGTAGGCAGGATATTACACTAAGTTTGCTCCGTAGGAGCGGGACAGCCCTCTGGTCATACATGAAAAATTCATTTTGGCCTCAAGCGGACCTGAGAAAAGTCCCTGTGAAAACCTACGAAGTCAGAAAGGACTTGACACAACACCTCCTGTCAGAGGCAAACTCTTGAGCTGTCTTGCTCTGATCAGAGTTTGTTCAGACTTTCTTATTAGTGTCACTGTGATCTGAATTACTTATCACAGATCCAAATATCAAACTAAGTGTAGAAAAACAGTACGAAAGGTCATGGGAGGTCTTTTGATCTCAATCATTGAGGTTGTTTGTATCACAGTTTAATGAGTTGTATGGAAGTTTGCTTCATTTAATCAGTCATAGCTAACACTTTACAGACTGGAGGAAATCAATGTGTTATTAAATTTTCTGGCCATTTTCGTTAGTTGATCAGTGCTGGCTCAGTTTGTACACGTCTTTCAGTGACCTGGCCTGAAAAACAAGCCCAAAATAAGCGACCCAGTCTGGGAAACTAAGCCCAAAACTGACGACGCCTGGTTTTTAAAATAATTATTGTATCTATTATTTAGAAAAAGTCTTAATATTGCGCTAAAAGCAGCTAGTAATAGCATAAAGATGCTGAAATCAAATGTTTTTTAGCTTTTAGTATGAATGTGTTAGCCTAAAGGTTATCTACAAGCTAGTGTCTTCCAAAACAATGAAAAAAATCGCATTTACAAGCTATAAGCATTCCGCCAATACGGATCAATGATTTTGATGACATCACCTTGTACTTCAGCTTCTCGTTAAACTTTCTGTCCAATTAAATGCTCTCTAGAATCTGATGTGTCCCGCTTCTTCACAATATAAAAAAGACGCTCGGTTAGTTTTCACAGATGCGAACAAACAAAGCTGCGATACAAACAAAACGCTATTGGCTATTTAAGAAAGGGGCGGGACTGCTGGATATGCCGCCCTGTCTTTCTGTTTCCATTGAAATTACGTCAAAGCACGTCAGTGGACCTTTAAGATGTCAAAACAGACTGGTACAAAAAGTTCCAGTCAGTTTGTGGGAACAAACAGAAAAAACACATATTTTGCTACACACAAAATAATGATTAACTTGTCATATGTTTTGTTCTATGAGAGGCAACCACTAATAGGCCCAAATAAACAATTGTATTATGCAAATATGCCCAAAAAACGCAACCCATGACTGCCCAAATCTTTAAGCAACTTCTGGGAAAAAAAATCACAAACAAGCCCAAACTTAAGCAGACTTGGCAACACTGCTGTGCTTTTGTTGAACTGGCAGACACTTCTCAGAATCCTCAAATGTTTTAAAAAATAAATAAATAAAAAAAGGTGAAGTTTGCACTTTACCAGCAGGGCTGCCAAATCTGCATGATAAACAAGCCAAAAACTAGTCCAGTACCAAAACACAAAATAAATCACTCCCATACCTAAAATATTATACATATTTTACAGCCGATGTTATGCATTACACGAACATTTGAACTTAACTGTGTAGTGATGATTTATAAACTGTCTGTTTTCGTAAATGAAATCATCTTACCCTATATTGACATCTATTTGGATATATGTGGCCCTGGACCACAAAACCAGTTTTAAGTAGCATGGGAATGTGAGCATGGGAGCATGTAGCAATAGCAAAAAAATACAGGTTTTGGGTTAAAATTATTGTTTTTTCTTTTATGCCAAAAATCATCAGGATATTAAGTAAAGATCATATTCCATAAAGATATTTGGTAAATATATCAGAACTTTATTTTTGATTAGTAATATGCATTGCTAAGAATTTAATTTTCTCAATATTTCGATTTTTTGCAACCTTAGATTCCATATTTTCAAATAGTTGTATCTCAGCCAAATATTGTCCTATCCTACCTTATTTATTCTGCTTTAAGATTATGTATAAATCTCAATTTCAAAAAACTGACCTTTATGACTGGTTTTGTGGTCCAGGGTCACATATATCAAATATAATTATCGAAATATGTCAAACCTATAGCCTGTGGTGGTAACTGTGTAGCCCAATTCTGCTGGAAAACCACGGACTTTGAACAGGAGCGTAAAAATAAGTACCGTTTCCAAGCAGGTTTCCCCAAGCTCTTCCTCTGTCTGCCAATGGTCACAAACCGATAGCCTCGCCCTAAACTCGCGCCATTCGTTCAGCCACTGTTATTAGTCAGAATGCCCAGACAGACATTTTTTGATAGCGTCAGTGTTTACTTTATAAGTCTTTGCTATTCACTTTTTTCTTCCTGTGTAAGTGGGCACGGCCATTTGTAAATTTTATGGGTCTGGCTTCTGGTCTCAGCTATTTTTAGCTGTACAAAATAGCTTGTTTTGCTGCTTGATATTGCAAATTGATGTGTCTTACCATATTATTTTAATGTATTATCTTAATTATGAGCACACTAGTTTGTAATGCAAACAGTTTTACTGTTTACTGCACGTTGTTATTCTTCTCTTTTTTCCCTATAGCGGATAATGATCCGGAAGTCTCACCCATTATAGGCTTATTTCAGCGTTAAAGAAAAAGGTGGCGATATATAACTTATATGTTTGTGTGTGTTATGAGGGTCAGACAGCGGCCTATCGAAAGTCAGACATACACATAGACTTGCAGTTTGAGTTTATGGCGGTCAGTATCATCACCCTGGTAACTTGATCCTGTCTCTGTTTTTGCGCATGGAAATGATTTTTGCGGTTTGGCAATTCGTGGTAATCCGATCCCCTGATGACATGGTGGCTGGATTCGCACAGGTAGAGCAAGCGAGAGAGTGTGTGTATGATAGCAGCTCCACTTCAGCAAAGCTCAAAGCTATTACAACACTCATTTATTCGATACAGACAGGCGACTCTCCGCCTTCTTTATGTGTTTGGGTCTGGGTGAGTTATTTTAGGACAGGAGGAGGCTGGTTCGAGATCACTCACCTAGATTTGGTCTCCGTGCATTGAAACGAAATTTGTAATATCGGTGTTTTAGGTCTTTGCATAATAAGATTAATAAGCGCTCTTGTTTTGCATTATGACTCGTGCATTTTCTCACGTTTGCTTATAGACCGAAAACATTTTATGGCATTTTTAACTGATGAAATGCAAAACAGTTGGACAGCAGTTTAGTCATGTTATCCAACAGTTTATTATTAAAACAATTGTGATTGTATTAGAGTTTTGCGTTTTGGGACAGAATTCATGACAATAATGGATTTAAGAGTGTTTTGAAGTACTGCAGGCGTTTGAAATGTCAGTGTTTTACTTCGGCACAAATGCACTAAAATGTCCTCTCTCGATTGACGGATGCAGTTCTTTCTCTCATGAGATAAAAAATGAGATGAGACGCAAGTTGAAATGAGTCTTTAACGAGTTCCGCGTTCACTGAGCGCGCGCGTCCCGTAACAGAGGTGCGAGCGTCATCGCATGAGTGCGTGATGGATCAAACAGCCCACATTACCTGAATAATGACCGGCGCCTCATCACACCCACATCTCAAAGAGCCATGGCTCCGTGACTTAATGCAGACATCACTAATGCAGACATTAGTAATGCGCGTTACGGGCCATTGGCCACATCGGGTGCCGGTGATGAGTGTCTGAGAACATAGTTTCAGAGGTGTGTGTTTGCGTGAGGGCAGCAGTGGACTGATTTCACCTATTTGCTTAGTGCTAGATGATGCTGTATGTTGTGTAGTGGTTTGGTTTTGTAACAATGTACGTCACCCGTTAATAGATCATGAATTAGATCTAGGCTATTTAGACCGTGTTGTTTATATAGATATTAGTTTTATTTTCCAGTTTCAAAGTACTTTATTTATGTGATTGTTTGCTTCCAACAATAAAATAAATAAATGTTGTTAATAAAAATAATGACAATATATACATTTAAATAAAATTACAGATTATTTATTTGACAGCAAAACATTTTACAATACAATAGCCCTGCAGTACTTGTCATATCCACTAGACGGCAGTTCTTTGTTAAACTGGCAGTAAACAACATAAAAGCGCTGACACTGTTGCGGTTAATTAAACTATCAATATGTTGTTGGCTAGTTGTAACTATCATGGACAAAAAAAATACGAAGATCACCTTATTGATGTGCTGATAAAAAATTTAATAATGGTTTTTCAAGATAACATAGTATGTGAAAGATTATTTATGTATAGGCTACAGAAGGCAATTTAGATCTGTAAATTAAAACGTAACCTAACGTATATTAGTTAAACAACCTGCATACTTTTCTTTAAAAAGTGAAAACTTAACTTAACCTTAATCCAGATTACTTTTTTAGCTGGTGAGAAACTGTGCAGAACAATACATTTAGGCTAATTGTAATGCTTTGGCGATTAGTATGCAAAATGCATACTACTACGTTATCACTTTGTTTTATTTATTGTTAAAACAACATTTTGAAATCTACAATTTGATAATAAGAATCATAACTTTTGGTCCTAAATGTTACAAATGAGATTAAATTCACTTTTGGCCAACATTTGGTTTAATGTGACCCTAGACCACGAAACCAGTCTTAAGTAGAACGGGTATTTATTTATTCAGTATTCAGTAAATATTAAATGCAAAGCCTTCTGTGAGAACAAAGTACATCCAAACAATTCGTGGTAGCCTATCATTTGGTTATCTTGGTGTTGCTTACATTTCCAATCTCATTACTCAGAATTTGCTGAACGTCATTTATGTAACTGTACCACCTCTAAATCAATAACGTTTTGGAATAAAACAACAGAATGTACTATAAAACGTAAAATAATAAACATAAACAATACACTGAATATCTCATATTTATGCATGATTATATCTAAAGTAAATTACGGTATAGTAGGCTATTTTTAAACATAAAGCATGGTTATTGCAAGTTGTCTCAAACAAATTAAACTATAAACTCTGATGTAGGATTGCACGGTCACGAGCGTCTATGACGCGGGTGATTTACACTCGTGGAACTCAGGCGCGCGACTCGAGGGGCCTCTTGAAATGACCAGTGTGTCACGAGAAGTCCCACGCCACAGCGCGCACTCCGCGCGTTTCTCTGCCACGGCACGGCAGCTCAGGGATTCACGTGGGGTGGGCTGGCAAAAACCCACAGCAAACCCACAGCTGTGCGGAAATGACACAGTACCGTCACGTCACGCGAGAGGGCACTGACTAGAGAAAAAAAGCAGCGGAGAGAAACACGGACAACAGTTACCCGTGGACAAATCCACTGGATTTAAAGACGCGACCATGGCTAATGCCTCCTAACCCACTGCACACGGCTGCCCGGAGTCGCAAAGGTGAGTTTGATTTCAGCCGCGCAGGTAGTTTATGCGCGCCGCGTTGCGGGAGACGGAGCGAAAACTCATCGGTGGATGTTTTTCTTGCCGCGTCACGCAAGAGGGAGAGTTGCGCACGGGGGAGGGAGGGGAAACACGAGAGAGAAGGGCAGCACTCGCGTATTACAGCAAAAGACATAAAGAGTACGTTATTTTCTTAAGACATATGCAGTCCACAGAAGGAACGCAGTAGGGAGCCCGCTTGTCCGTCTGTCTCCCCGGTTGTACCGATCCGTGGGGTTTCCACTGGAAGAATGAGGAAGTGGAGCCGGTGGACGGGGGTCGGTACGGTGAAGCAGCGCCTCTCCGGTGCTCTGGCGAGACTTCACGGTGCAAGACGTGAAAAACAAATAGGAAAACAATCTCACAGAACTTCACCGAAGAGAAAGTCCACTCCGAGAATAAAGTTTTACACGCATCATAATGTTCACACGCTTGTCATCTGTGACCAGTCGTTTGTAATGCTGACTTAACTGTCTAGCAAACAGGCCAAATGCTTCCTCTTTTTAAACAAACTATTATACCTAAAGATTTGTATCAATAAAGCAGTCAGATATTTCTAAACTTTCATTCCCTGTGGCTGACAAGTTTAAGAGAGATGTGCGTGAACAGATGAGATGTGCGACTATCAAATAATATCTGTAATTCTTGTGTCTTCTTCCAGGACATGAGCTCTTCTGTGTGCATGGTTAATGCAGATGGACAAGTGCCTGATAAAAGTATGTAAATAACAATTCACACTGAAATCATTCTTTGCCCTTTGTGAACTTTCATTAAACATCACAATATCTGTCTAGTAACAGGCGTCACATCAAAATGAACACAGTCCAGTTCAGCTTATATAGTGAAATGAACTGACACACCTTGTCATCAAATGTTGTATTTAACCTACTTTTAGGATCACCTGAAATGGAAATCAGCACTACCACCCTACATTTTTTTCATGTTTGAGAAGAGTTTCAACTTGAAGAACTTGATCAGTATCCCTGATATTAATATGCAATAACAGGTCACCTAAAACACTTTATATTGTCTAGTTTATAGATGTTCTTAACTAAAATAACTACTTGAATTCTTGTCGAAACATCACATTTACAAATAACACTACCAGTTGTGAATGTCTCAGCTGATCATTTGTGATTGTGTAATTACTCACCCTCATGTCGTGTCAAACCTGTAAGACATTCGTTCATCTTTGGAACACAAATTAAGATATTTTTGATGAAATCTGAGAGCTTCCTGACCCTCCTTAGACAGCAAGAAATGTTGTATCATATCGAAATGGGTATTGTTAAAATAGTCCATGCGGTTCAAACGTAGTTTTATGAAGCTACAAGACTACTTTTTGTGCACAAAGAAAAAAAGAACTATTCAATGATTTCTTCTCTGCCGGGAAGGTCCTCCGTCATTATGGAGAGCACCACAATGCATAACAATGTTCTTACAACCTTTCTGGACCTTGAATGTGGAAGGATCTTTGCTGTCTATGGAGGCTCAGAGAGCTCTTGAATTTCATCAAAAATAACTTCATTTATGTTCTGAAGATTAAACGAAGGTCTTATGGATTTGGAGCGACATGAGCGTTGACTAATTAATCACTGAATTTTCATTTTTGGGTTAATTATCCCTTTAATACCAGATGTAAATTAGGCCAATGTGTTCTGTCTCCTCATTGAAGTTGTACAGAGTTGTGAGATGATATCTGTTGGCATTTCTCTGCATTCCTAAGTAGTTTTGAACACTTGGCTTTTTCTCCAGAAGTTAAAGTCGAGAAAGATGCAGAGGATGTTGTTGAAAACACAGCGGGAAAGATGGAGAGCTTCTTTAAGCGCATTGCAAAACGATCAGCAACACACACAAGCCCTGAGGTGGAAGGGCCTACAAGTGGGAAAAGGGTCAAGGTGACAACACAGGTAAGATGAAGTGCAAGGAACATTTGTTACAATCACAACTGGTCTGGTTTGATATCTCTTTTGGTACAAATGATTAACAGCAACATCTCACACTTACTTTTCAGGCAGGAGAACATCTCCTTGACAGCAGTTCAGATAATGGAAGCAGGTCATGTTCTCACAGCCACAGATTATCTCCACAGGAGCAGATTCCCATCTCTTCATACAGGAAACCACTCTACAGCATCACACATCGCATTTCTGAGCGCAAAGCTGCATCCAATCTGGACCAGCATGGAGCCCACAATGGAGTCAGAGCAAGCCATAATGGTGTCCACTTCCAAAATCTGGGCAACTCTAGAAAGCACCACATGTTTAAGGCCTCTCCTAATGTGGGGGTCACAGGGTCTCCTGCTGCCTTGGATTCTCACCTCTACCCGCTCATCGAGAAGATGTTCTTCCTCCTCAACTCGCTGAATTCCAGCATGACCCAGCTGCACAGTAAGGTGGATTTGCTCTCGCTTGAAGTGACACGCATCAAAAAGCAGATGAAACCCTCTGAGATGGTCATGGAGTTTCAACCTCCTCCTGAATACCAGCTGACCAGCGAAGAACTTACCCAGTTGATGGAGCAAACATCCACTGCTGGAGATCTTGGCTGCAGGCTTCTTGTTCAACTGTTCCCAGAACTTTTTACGGCAAAAGAATGCACGCATGGCTGCAGCACATGCAGCCTTACAACCAAACGGACTCTAGATTCATTGCACCTTCAGCTAATACGTAACTATGTGGAAGTCTGCTACCCATTGGTGAAAAACGAAAACGTCTGGCAGACAGAGTGCTTGCTGCAGATCAATGACTTCTTGAATCGTTTCTGGGCTCAGAAGGACATGGAAAGCGGTCAGATGTGTGACAAACAAGCTCCAGTGGTGGTCGGGTTCGACATGGAAGCAAATCATGCTTGCCACTTTATCAGTGAAGATGCTCAGGATGAGAATCTTTCCCTCAACTCCGGAGAGAACGATGTTCATCCAAACAATGTCAGTTCAGATATAGTATTTGAACAACATGAGGTTGCAGGTGATGACTCTGAAGACTTAACGTCGCCGGAGGAGCTTGTCGTGTTTTTGTTGAACAGGCTCTTCCCGGAGGTGTTTGAGGAGGGCAAGTTGCCGGAGGGCCACAACAGCATTGGACAGTTGATCATTGACTCGGACAGACTAGAAATTATACGAAAATACATGGAGGCAAATTTTCCTGATATCCCGGAAGAAACCTGGCTGCAGTTGTGCGTGCAACGTATGGAGGAAGCACTGGAGAACGCTTCAGTTAATGGCAGTGGTCGTGAAAACCGAGAGATGTATGACACCACCCGTCTCCCTGATAACATCTCCATTGTTAAGATCAGTGACCTGTGTGATTATGAGAAACCAAATCGCAGGTCGAAGAAAACGTGGCTGGAGCCTGTGGATTTTGACCAGCTAGAGATTCCCCCTCCGGAGTTTGATGTTCCTCAGGAGTATTTACTTACTAAGGAACAGCTAAAGAATAACTACGAAAGCAGTTTATCCATTGGGAACTTTGCATCTCGACTTCTGGTTCTCATGTTCCCCGAGCTCTTTACTTACGAAAATGCACGGAAATACTACAACTGCAGTGGATCTCTAGGAAAGAAACAGCTGGATCCCCTACGAATCAATCTGATCCGGCATTACGTCCAGCTGCTTTACCCACAAGCTAAGAATGACCGCGTGTGGACCCTCGAGTTTGTCGGCAAACTTGATGAGCGCTGCAGGCGACGGGATACCGACCAACGGCGTTCGTACCAGCAACAACGGAAGGCCTGTTCACCTGACCAAGAGCCTGACTCAAAAGACTCACTGCTAACTGCTGGTCAAATCAATGTTCTCACTTCAGATCGCCTAAAAGAGGACTTTGAAGTCCTATCTTCACCTCTGGAGAAAAGCAGCAAGGACTTTTGCAAAATCCCTCTTGAGGACCTTTTGGTGTCCACCCCAGACTTCCCAGTGCCTTCCGAGTACCTGCTCACGGATGCTGAAGTAAGGGAGATTGTCCAACAGAGTCTTTCCGTGGGAAATTTTGCTGCTCGCCTTCTCGTCCGTCTCTTTCCAGAACTTTTCACACAGGAAAATTTACGGCTGCAGTACAACCACTCTGGGGCCTGCAACAAGAAACAGCTGGACCCTGTGCGTCTCCGACTCATCCGTCATTACGTGGAGGCTGTTTATCCAGTTGACAAAATGGAGGAGGTGTGGCACTATGAATGCGTGCCAAGCATTGACGAGCGCTGTAGGCGCCCCAATCGCAAGAAATGTGACATTCTAAAGAAGGCAAAGAGATCAAACAACACTGTGACTTATTCTTAGACAATGTTCCTGCAAAGTGCAGACATGTTTTCCTATATTTTACACAACATACCTGTTATTTGCACAAGTCCATAAGCTGAAGCATACTGAAACTTGGTCTCTGTTTAAGGTCTAGTTCGGCTGGTCGAGTTCACATCCATGGCCTTTAAACGGGATGGTTTAGATGGTGACAGGAAGTTGGTGATTGAAGCCACTATCACACGACAGTGAAATATTAGTGTTACTATTTATATGCCAAAATATTATTGATGTTATTCTAATGTCTAATTAATAGATAAGCTAAAGTTAGCCTTAATCAACTTAAATGTAAACATTTAGTTCTTTGAAAATAATAGGTCACTTTAGTTTGGGGTGAGGGCAGAGAAGATATATAAATATATTTTTTGTTTTAAGTTGTAGCAATGTTGCAGCACTGGCTTTTTCTAATTATCAATTGAAGTATGTCCTGCCTTACAGGAAGTAAATCTTATTCATCTGTACTTAACTATAGCACCAGGTTATATGTTATATATTTTTAAATAAAAATCACTTCCTAGCCAAGATGGGTTTCATGTTCCTTTTTATTTTACTTCAGATACAGAAGGTGAGGGTCATTAGGGCCTTTTAGGGCCTTGTCTTAGAAAATCATAAAAGTGAAAGGGGGAAGACATATTTGATCTTTGATGTTTAAATTCATTGTATACTCCACCTCTGACCATTATAATGAAGAGAAAAAAAAAGAAATAGTTTGAAAACGTATTTGTTTGGGTTTTGACTCATTTTTGAATCTTTGCCAAAATGCTGTGCAAAAACCTTTTAATATTTCATGTTTTTTTGGATCTCTTGGTGCAGTTGTATGCTCATTGAAAATCTACCAATGTCACAAAGACAATGGTAAAAACAAAACAAGGTATCATAAAAGAAATCAAAAAACAACTAATATCCCAAATCTGATTCATCTTATAATGTGATTTTGTAAATCTAGTAAACAAACGCTAAATAAAAATAGAAAATGCAAATAACCAAAACCACCTCTAAACAAAAGGATGTGTTTGTGTTCCACTTGTGACCTGTAAAGTTAATAAAAAAAATCTTCAGGTAGTATGAAACAGTTACGAGAACTACTGTTAAGTGAATAGATGTGAGAAGGACTTTCAGTCCTTTTCAGTTTTTGTTGGGCATAGAAAGCAACTTAAATCGTCAATCTGCAGTTTCAGAATCTAATGGTTGGAGAGTGGAATAGAAACTACCAGTTTTGTCCCACTTACTGACCTTTCACCCCTCAAACACACCACAGAACTGATCTTTACTGCTTATACACATCGTTTCTGGGAAGTTGTAGGTGTTTCCAACTTCTTAGGATGACTCTCTGCTTTTCTGCATCTTTTGTCTCTCCAACCACCTTTTTTAAGATCACTCTCTTTAGCAAGACCGTGTCCATTTCCTTGTCCTCATTTAGGATCAGATCCAGTGTATCCCCCTCTTTAACCTGTAGAAGGCAGGAGACCATGGATTGTTAAATTAAGGTGTCATTTTTGCTTATACTAATTGGTACTCAGATTAATTCAGTAATGGGAAGACTACCACAAGCAGGGTAGGTTTTATTGCATTCATAATTTGTTCAGCTAGTGTTCCTTCTGATTTTACCACTAGAGGGTGCTGACTTACCATTTTGCTCTTCTTGGTGAGTTTCTGACCATTCAGTCTTAATTTGAGGTTATAGAAAGCATCCTCCACGCCACTGTAAAAGAGATAAATCTGTTAGTTACAGCCACTGACCAAAACACCTAAACTAAACATACAGCCATTATGAGCAAAGATCAAATACAAACGTCATCAGTCCATTCTCTCATCAGGTTCCATGAGACAAAACTAGGAGTTACATCTGCAAGTGGAACTGAAAACACTAATTTGTTTTCATCATTTGCTCTGAACATGATGAACAGTTCCCCCTCTTACTTTCGTGCAATGTCCAATCCGGTCTTCAAAACTAGATCGAAACGTAGAGATTGGACAGTTTTCTCATGGTCTTTATAGTCTTTTGGCAGGCCTGGGTCATCTGCAAGCTCATCCTCGTAATCACTAGCCTCTGCATCTTCCTGTTCCTCCTCCTCTTCCTCCTCCTGCTGCATTGCTTTTTGCTTTCCCTTCTTTCTCGTGCTCTTGAGTCGGGTCTGATGGAGCGACCAGCTCTGCCGAGAGTCCCATGATTTTGGCCACATAGCTGTCCGGTGTGTCTGGGGAGAGGCTGAACCCCACAGCTGACGCGCGTGTAACGTTCGTGGGCACCACATGCTGAGACCAGAGGCATGGCATGGTGTGAGCAGCTGGAGGGAGTTCAGTCTGCCCAGCTGCCGCAGGGCCAGCGCCTGCACTGACAGACTCTGCATACTGTGACACTGAACACAGACACAAGAGAAAAAGATCAGATGAAAAAGTTGACATAGATGCACACAAGTCTATATACATATATATTGTGAAAAATATTCAGCTTTTGTGTTTTGCGTGTATTCCTGCTGAAAAAAACAGCTAAAACCAGCCTAGGCTGGTTTAAGCTGGAAGTGGCTGGTTTTAGCTGGTCTCCCAGCCTGGCCAGGCTGGTTTTAGCTGGTGGTTTTCCAGCCTGACCAGCTAAGACCAGCCTGCTGACCAGCTATGACCAGCTAAAACCAGGCTGGTTGACCAGCTAAAACCAGCCAACCAGCCTAGGCTGGTTTTACCTTTTTTTTTCACCAGGGATAGCATTCTGTTGAGAAATATATATATATATGTTCAACAGAATGCTACCATACACAGAAAACGTAATTTTGAAATAATTTCCAGCTGAATGTTTTCCACATATTTGCATTTGAGTATAGATGTAAACGTACAAGACATTCAGCTCGATAGTTCGCCAAATGTTGTTTTTATGCTGTCTAAACTTCACACCGTTTAGTGCTAAAGGGTTTGTCTGTACACTTATCCAAATAACTAATTTGAGAACGGAAATGTAAGTAATATAAATTAAAGTACAGACATAAGGAAATCATGATATAATTTGTAAAAAATCTGACATATTCTCATGACGATAACGTCTTCAGAATTTGCATAGACAGCAACTCATAATGTGTTTGTACCCCAGACCACTGCTCACGATAACTCTTCAGGATACTTAACCATCAACAAATACAAAAATAACACTTGAAAAGACATAAAAAGACTAATTTTACCTAACTGAGTTGAGTGATCTTCCTTTAACTCTCTAATCTTGAGCTGACAAACGACGAGCACAGTAAAAACAAACTAGCTGTCGCTCGCTGCTGCTGTAGTACTGAACATTTTACAGCGCCCTCTAGAGTCGGGATGAATTATTATACACAATGCAGAATTATATTTAATCATTATGGTTTTAGAAATATCATAAAGTTATAAAGTTTAGCTAATAAAAATTACACGTTTATTTTGGAATTTCCAGAATGCTTTGAGCACTATTTAATGTGTACTATCTATGCCGTTTTGTTGTTTTTCTGCACTACATTTATAGAAGACCAAACGCCCGCCCAGTCAAACGCACTTGTTTCTTTGGATTGGTGGCTGGCGCTGGACGTCTGGGGGCCAGCGGCTTTAAAACATCATGTGAGCGCCTCCTTCTGTCAAAACTCTTACAGTAGGTCGGAATAAACACAAGCACGGAGATTTCTGCATTCATCTTCATCAACATGACATGCTTTATTTGCATTTTTGTCTTTTGTTTGTCTGCATTTTTAATGGAGGCACAGGGTACGTATGGCCCTTACGTACGGAATCATAATCAGCTGTACGCGGACCGGCAGAGATCTCAATTTACCCCCAATATGCCTGGACACGGCAACTCCATCAACTTTGGAGGTATTTTCTTGACTGTTATTTGTAACTTTATTATTATTTTCTTTTTCAGCAGGGACAGTGTTAACATATTTTAAATATATAATTTAAATCAAAGCTTGAAAAGAATTACACGTGTGGATTTCACATGCTTTTAATAAATCTATAAACGTGAAATCCACACGTGTAATTGTTTTCAAGCTTTGAATTTAATGAATATTTAAAACATGTTAACACTGTCCCTGCTGAAAAAGAAAATAGAAACCATCACATAATTTGTAATGGTTTTACTGGTTAAAATGGGAATTGTACTGTTTTAATGGAAACTGTAAAGGTGCCTATTGGTCTGTACTTGTAAATGGTCGCCTTCTATTGGTGGCTTGTTAAAACCACTAAATCCTAATAGAATATGTCCCAAATCACACTACAGGAAACCATATTTTATTTGTGTTAATAGTTACAGGTTGATGGTTTGAAAACTATTAGAATTTCTGTGATGGTTTCTATTATCTTGTTTTTTTTTTTGTTTTTTTTTCCAGCAGGAGTCTGGTATTATTATTAAAAAAAAAGCTAGTGAATACAGAAAAAACTGAGTTCTTTGTGTTGTAATGGCATTAGTGCTCTTCAGTAACAAAAAGTAACCTAGCCTAATGTAGTCCTGTAAAATTACGTAATATACTCACAGCTGGCCTTTTTATTTTACAGTAGGCCCATTAGCAGTTTTTTAAGTGCTTAATGACGGATCAGAGACCTTTAGACTTCTAAAACTTTGGGAAACAGTGGTTCTATTGAGTAGTACATTACAGGAGTAATTAAATTTAAAAAACTTGTTTTTATTGTTCATTAAAAATCTTTTTCACATTCTTTAATCTTTCATGATTTGAAAAATATGATTTGTGAGCTTTAAGACATATCCTCCAAATATGTACTACAATAACTATTTTTCTTTCAATGACATATAACTATTTTTCTTTCTGACATATATTTCTGACATATCTGAAATAATTAATTTAGTAATGTTATATACTTCTAAACAGAAGTATTTTGTTTTATATGAAATTTCGTTTTATATGAGAAGTGGATCTGCTGCTATAACATGTTTCTCCTTCAGGTTGACATGTTAAATTGCAGTCATTCGCAGAGAACTTCTGAACAGGCCACTGACTTTACCTCACTGCTTGAAAATGGAGAGTTTTAGCTTATGCTTTTGCTAACAACCAAAAAGTGTCATCACAAACCCATATCAATATCATATTGCTTTAGTTTAAACCAATAGAGTAATGGCTTACTTTACTGCTTCTCTCCCTCCTTTTCTTATTCTAAATCTCCTTTTTATGCTGTCTTTCTACTCTATTTTCTTTTTCATCTGCCTATGGATACTTGACATTTTTTTCCCTCTCTCCTTCTTTGTATTTCTATATATCTGTTTACTCCATCTTTCTCTCTTTCTCTCTCTTTCTATAACCAAACAAAGCTCATGGCTTTAATCACAGGGTTTACAGCTATCATCATCGCAACCCTCATCAACATCATCACCAGCGGCCACCCTGGAAAGGGCCTCCTTTTATCCACCACCGTCCTGCCTTACCTTTACGGCCTATCTCACCTGTCCATCCTGTCTGGCCAGTCGTGCCCACACCACCCAGAATACCAGTGGTGTTACCTGCCCCCACAGTGCCCATGCCACTCACCAAGGTAGCCACCCTACCCCCACCACCTCCAACACAGACTACAACCACTACAGCCACAACAACCACAGCAACCACAACAACCAAAGCAACCACAACAACCAAAGCAACCACAACAACTAAAGCAACCACAACAACCAAAGCAACCACAACAACCAAAGCAACCACAACAACTAAAGCAACCACAACAACCACTCCAGAGCCGGTCAGTACCCCTCATGGCACACCTGCCCCTGCCGAACCTTCCACTGACCCAGGTAGACCAATCCCATCCCACTGGTTGCAGACGACCAGTCTGGTTCTCTTCAATCCGTTTTAATAATCTTTCTCTTCTTTCTTTCTCTCTTTTCAAGGTCATTTATAGGCGTATAACAATATATTCATGTCACAATTCAGTTTTATACACAGTACTGATCTTGCTCTCACAATACTTGTAGTATCACAATTAAAACTGTATGATTTTTAGATATTACTTATAAGATGCATGTTAAACAGGTAAAAAAATTGTTTACCCAAAAATGAGGATTTGCTAAAAATCACTAATCCTTGGACCATCCGAGATGTAGCTGAGTTTGTTTCCTCAGCAGACCAAATTTGGAGAAATTAAACATTACATCACGTCTTCTATCAAAAATATTGCATATTTTTTCATTATTATGCACAATATTGTCACTATCCATCATACATTTTGTATTGCAATATATTGTGACACTATATATTGTTTCACCCCTAGTCATTTAGCATTAAACAACCTGGATAAAAAGCAATAATGAGGCAATCTTATCATCTTATTGTCTACAGAAATGCAATTATTTAGCACAAACGGGATTAACTGACTCAGTTTCTTTCCTTTTTCAGTCACAATGCTGCACTGCTAACTGAGGATCCTCTCTTTTCAATAAACACACTTTTTTTTACACATTAATCTCTTTCAGCATCACTCTGCATTTTTTTAATGTGACACTAATTTTCAATAAACCATTTCTCCCTTACAGCTCCAGCCGAGCTCTGCAAGAGCCGTCCTCTAGACCTGGTTTTTATCATTGACAGTTCTCGCAGTGTCCGCCCTGCAGAGTTCGAGAAGGTCAAAATCTTCCTCTCTGAAATGGTTGACACTCTTGATATTGGATCCGATGCCACACGAGTCGCCCTGGTCAACTACGCCAGCACCGTCAACATTGAGTTCCTACTAAAAAAGTACTTCAGTAAGGCTGAGGTCAAGCAGGCCTTCTCCCGTATCGATCCACTCTCAACGGGAACCATGACTGGCCTGGCCATTAAAACCACCATGGAGCAGGTTTTTACAGAGAATGCTGGGGCCAGGCCACTGAAGAAGAACATTGGTAAGGTGGCCATCATTGTGACTGATGGACGGCCGCAAGATAAAGTTGAAGAGGTGGCAGCAGCAGCAAGGGCTTCTGGGATTGAAATATATGCTGTCGGAGTGGATAGAGCAGATATGCGGTCTCTCAAACTGATGGCCAGTCAGCCTCTTGATGACCATGTGTTCTATGTGGAGACATACGGCGTGATCGAAAAACTCACATCTAAGTTCAGGGAGACTCTCTGTGGTAAGAGAATGAAGATCCTTTTTTGGGGGAATACAGTTTAGAATGAATTGGATCATATTTTAATTTGTTCTAGAATCATAAGGCAATCAAAATTAAATGAATGCATTATTAACTATTATCAATATCATTCAATAGAAGGAATCTTTTACATGTATAGTGTTATTTCATAATATTTCATTTTTTGTGGTTTTTGGTTGATCAGTAGTAAAATGATTTTTGCTCATTCAGCTGATTTTGCAGGTTTCGATGCTTGTGCGCTTGGACACAACTGTGAACATATCTGTGTCAACAACAATGCCTCTTATTTCTGCAAGTGCAGAGAAGGATATGTTATCAACTCTGACAAGAAAACATGCTCTAAGCAGGCCAATGGTTTGTCATGAAAATATGCATCAAATATATATATATATAAAAAATTTGATGCATATCCTAAAGGATTTTATTTGATGCATACTAAAGAAATGCATCCTGAAGTGTTTTTTGATTTTTGGCTCAAACTAAATGCCATATAAATGCGGTATTGAAATCAGACATTGTATCTGAATTATAAATCATTTAAATAAGTATGTGTTTAATGACATGTTGATAGCATATGCAGTGATCATATTTGTGTCAATTTTTTTTAGCATTGTAAGTATACAGTAAAACATGTCTGTTTCTTTTACAGAAGAGGCAAGAGGAGATCTGACTGAGAATGCCTGCATGTGTGAAGCTCAGATTGCATTTCAGAGGAAGGTTCAGAACAGCATACAGACACTTACTGGCAGACATATCCTTTCAGATTAATACAGCATGTGTTTGTCACCTATCCTGATTCAATAACTTTCTCACCCTGTTGAAAAAAAAATCAGTATGTGGTGGTTAGGTATGTTTTGAAGCATGGCAGCTGGTTTGAGCTGGTTTAAGCTGGTCCTGAGTTGGTTATAAGCTGGCTATGAGGTGGTTTAAGATGGTCATGTGCCGGTTCTAAGCCACTAGCTTCTGCTCAGGAGGACCAGCTCATAACCATCTTATAACCAGCTTAGAACCAGCTCAAACCAGCAGCAGTCTGATAAACTTGCAATGTCCTGAGAGAGTTTTCACATTCACATACTGGACAGAGTTTATGGTGTGTTTTTGATGTCTTTTAAAGACATTTATTGCTCCAATAGTCATATTGTTTTTCTTAACTGTTCTTACTGGATGATATCTCAAATAGAGTGCAGCATCTCCGTCGTGCCTAGAGTGGAAGATGGGACTCTGAACAGCTTGTTCTGGAAAAAAAAGAAAATCTCTTAACAGATGCCTACAATGTATCCCATGAATTCCTCATTTTGTTTACTTAATGAAAATGCGCTTATAATTCTTTATGTTCTGAGTATGATAATCATATATCAAATTATCTGTTGACACAAAGTGTTACATGTTTTTAAGTAAATCTTTCCTTTATTTTGGGAAAAAATAGTGTCATAGTAATATGTAAAGTATACGCACATCATTTTATGTTGTTGTCTATTTTGAATACTTGTACACATATATGAATGAATATATGAAGAAATTATAACAAATAAAAATATTCCTTGATGTTATTTTTTTGTTTTGTGTTATCTTTGCATTATATAATGGGTTAGCTAAAGACTATAATATAATATAATATAATACAATACAAGGGTGATTGGTGTGAAAGTGACTGTACAACTATTGCAAAGGTTTTTACCTTTTGTCTCTGTAACTAGCTAATGAATACTATTAAAAAAATACTGTTAAAATTACTTTGAGATGGAGTTTAACACGTCAAAATGCAGGTAATGGAAATTTTTCTGTGATCTATTTCATGTCAGCCTCATATAATCATAATTAGGCTGAAAATCCATTCAGATAATTTTATAATTAATTAGATTTTTTTTTAAATAATATTATCACAAGCGATTCAGTTAAAAAAGTGTACTACAAAGTAATGAGTGGAGAATTACTAAAAGAACTACAAATACCGTGGACGCCTTAGTCAAATATCATTTCCGGGCCAATTGGTTACCTAGAAACCAAGCAAACCGTTTTACAGCCGCATACATGCATGGGACATACACTAAAAATGCAAATGCCGTGAAGAACGGATTTCTTAATCAGTTCCTTTAAAAGAAGACAACGCTTCAGTCATCGGGAACAAAAAACTCCATTTAGCATCCAAAAAAACGACAAAATTGGTTATTAAACGCTGAGGCAGGCTAGCAAGCTAAGCTAAAGCAAAGATGTTTATTTATCTCAGTAAGAAGGTAAGCGTAAAATCTTGCATTATAACTGTATCGCTGTTACCATTATAACAATATTGACGTTACTGTTATATAAATAATTTTCGTTTTATTTATTTTTTTAGTTCCCTTTTCTTAAAAAGCCGTTTTTTATGATTATGATAGCTGTTTCTGCGTATACGACTTGTTTATCAGGGGTGTTGGCTTTGTTGTGTGTCCTCAGATTGCAATTCCGAACAATACAGTTTTAAAGTGTGTGTCATGGAACAAAGACCAGGGTTTCATCGCCTGTGGAGGAGAGGATGGGCTTTTAAAAGTTCTCAAACTTGAGACTTACACAGGTGGGAACCTGGGACTGCCAGTATGTCAATATAGACAATCAAAATATGAGCTCCTATATAACATAGAATGTTTGAATGAAATCCATCAGTCAACCAATAATTACATTTTTTTTTCTTAGATGATGCCAAACTGAAAGGCTTGGCAGCTCCCAGTAACCTCTCTATGAATCAGACACTGGAGGGCCACAGTGGTAAGAAAGACAGTAGAGATGTGTGACAAACTCTGTGTCTATGCGTTTTTTATTAGTCTTTGTGTGCATTGTTTTTGTGCTTTGACTCTCTGAGATTTAATTTTGCTATGCAGGTGCAGTGCAGGTTGTGACGTGGAATGAACAGTACCAGAAGCTAACCACCAGTGACCAGAATGGACTCATTATTGTCTGGATGCTTTACAAAGGTACAACTATGTAGAAAATACAGTAATATTTCATAAATATAAAACTCCAACCAGTTTTATGTGTGAATGCTCTTTTTGTGACACTTTTTTGTGATTGTGTGTGTCAAACAGGTTCATGGTATGAAGAAATGATTAATAACAGGAATAAATCTGTGGTGAGGAGCATGAGCTGGAATGCTGATGGTCTGAAGATCTGCATTGTGTATGAAGACGGTGCGGTGATTGTGGGCTCAGTGGATGGTAAGCACAGATATGGACTGTTTTTATTATAATTAGTATTTATTATTTTATTTTTAATTTAAAACGCTACAAGCAAAACTTTATTCATCAACTGCTCAAATTTGTGATTTTGTGTTATTTGGCGTTTTATAACAGAATAGTGGAAAGGAAACATCTAAAATGCACTTAGCACAATACAAAAGTTTTTAGTTAAATTAGATTTTAGTGCACTTTATTTATTTGTGTCTGTAGATTTCAATTACACTACATATCTTAAAAGGCCATTATTTCAAAATTAGCTTTTCTTTCTCCTGCACTGAGCCAGAAATCTCCACTTCAGTAGCACTTATGCACACTAGACTACATTCTGAAGTTTTTTTTAGGTGTTTGTTCATGTGTCATTTGCCTGATTTTATGCAACATTATTTTTCTGGCTGTTGACAGTGTTTTCTGATTTATGAAATAATAAAAAGAGATGTTCAAACTGTAAAAAAGAAACAAAACACTTTAATATGTCAACAAAATTAAACAAGAATTTTGAACCTGACTTGAGCAATGTTCAGATTTCTGTTCTGGAAATGTATACAAATTAGTGCATATTTAATTTAATAACATTTCAGCAAAATCTGCAATTCTTTATATAATCAATCAACTGGGAAAGTATGGTAATATCTATTTTTTTTACCCTATTCACCTTGTGTGTTTTAGTAGTTTATTATTACATTATTTTATTTTTTAAAATAAAGCTACTATATACCATCAAGCTACTATATTATATAGTTTTGACTTTTCATGTTTGTACATTTTATTTGTGTTAATATAAATGTGTGTGTTTGTTTTGTGATCTTGCAGGGAACAGGATCTGGGGTAAAGAACTAAAGGGGACCCAGTTGGCACATGTGGCCTGGTCTCCAGACAGTAAGATCCTGCTGTTTGGAATGGCCAATGGAGAGATCCACATTTACGACAACCAAGGAAACTTCATTGTGAGTATTGAGATGCTGAAAAACACTTTTTGTTCACCATTGTGTCTTTAGTCAGCTACTTCTACAAGTTGTCCTCTGTGGATCCTCAGGTTTTTTCATTTTTATCCAGTAAGTGGGTAGTACTGCTATTAAAAACACAATTTTGCTCTTATTGTGTGTGTTTATGCCCAGATGAAGATGACCATGAGTTGTTTGGCGAATGTAACGGGTGCCCTTAGTATAGCAGGTATTCACTGGTACCCCGGCACAGAGGGGTATCTGGAGCCAGACTGCCCCTGCCTTGCTGTTTGCTTTACTAACGGGCACTGCCAAGTGATGAGGCACGAAAGTGATGACAGTGAGTTTATGTGTTTCTTTATCTCTCTTTGTGCATGCTGAGTGACATACATTTTAGTACAGATCTATGTGAAAGCCCGTTTTCGCCCCTAAATAAAAAATAAAAAAGGTTATTGTGACTTTTTATCTCACAATTCTGACTTTCTTTATCAGAATTGTGAGATATAAACTCAGTTCAGAATTGTTTATCTCAGAATTGTAGGATATAAACTCACAGTTATGAGAAATAAAAAGAATTGAGAATTTTCTCATAAATGCAAGTTTATGTCTTGCAATTCTGACTTTTTTTCCCATCAAATGTGTAAGATATAAATTTGCACTTGCAAGTTATAAAGTCCAATTTTGAGGGGAAAAAAGACATATGTGACCCTGGACCACAAAACCAGTCATAAGGTTAAATTTTACAAAACTGAGATATATACATCATATGAAAGCTCAATAAATAAGCTTTCTACTGATGTATAGTTTGTTAGGATAGGACAATATTTGGTCGAGATACATCTATTTGAAAATCTGGAATATAAGGGTGCAAAAAAATCTAAATACTGAGAAAATCACCTTTAAAGTGGTCCAAATTAAGTTCTTAACAATACATATTACTAATCAAAAATTACATTTTGATAGTTTTACAGTAGGAATTTTACAAAAAATCTTCATGGAACATGATCTTTACTTAATTTCCTAATGATTTTTGACATAAAAGAAAAATCAATAATTTTGACCCATACAATGTATTTTTGGCTATTGCTACAAATATACCTCAGCGACTTAAGACTGGTTTTGTGGTCCAGGGTCACATATGTTCTAAAAATTGCAAGTTTATATCTTGCAATTCTGCTTGTATAACTCGCAATTGTGACTTTATATCTCACAATTCTGAGAAAAAAAGTCAGAATTGCAAGTTTGTATCATGCAATTCTAAAAAAAAGAGTCAGAATTGTAAGATGTAAAGTCGTAATTGGGAGAAAAAAAGTCAGAATTGTGAGAGTGAGATAAAAAGTCACAATTACCTTTTTTTTTAATTCAGTAGCTGAAATGGGCTTCCATAGATATGAGTATGAGGGAGAAGAGGAAAGTGGAATAATTCATTTCTGTGTGTGCGTATATGTGTGTAGGTCCTGTGATCATTGAGACGGGTATGTGGCATGTGGCCAGTATCCAGTGGAATCACTGTGGCAGTGTTCTAGCTATAGCAGGATCACTCAGAAACAGCGGAGCAGAGAAAGACATGAATGTTGTTCACTTCTACACACCATTTGGAGAGGTTAGTACTAATCACACACATGCATCATACAGACACACCTTTTGAAAGTTCTACAAAGATAATACATCCTGTGATATACAACTGTTCAAATGTTTGGGGTAGGTAAGACTTTTGTAATGTTTTCGAAAAAACTATTATGGTCATCAGGAATACAGTAAAACCAGCAATATTTTGAAATATTATTACAAATATGAAAAACTTCTTTTCTATTTTAATTTATTTTACAATATAATTTATTTCTGTCATGGCAATGCTGGGAAGCCATTGCCCTAGTCTCTTCAGTGTCACATGGTCCTTCAGAAATCATTTTAATATGGTGATTTGGTGTTCAAGAAACATTTATTATTATTAGCAATGTAAAAAAAAAAATCCACAATATTTTCAGAGAACTGTGATAACTTGATTATTTGATCACTAGAAAATTCAAAATAATTGAAAAAAAAAAAAAATAGAAATAGAATAAATAAAATATATAAAAATAAAATAATAAAAAAAATATAAAATAATACTCACCCCAGACTTTTTAACGACAATGTTTCTGTTGATGCACTGATGTATGATTTCATCATGTGTTTAGCATTTGCGGACTCTGAAGGTTCCAGGCAAGCAGATGACTGCTGTATCATGGGAAGGTGGGGGACTCCGAATTGGCCTAGCTGTAGATTCCTACATTTACTTTGCTAACATTCGGCCAGATTACAAGGTAATTTAGCTGTAAATAATAGCTATAAGAAACTTGAAAACAGCATTGAAAACATTTTACTTTGTCTTTGTAGTGGGGTTACTGCAGTAACACAGTGGTGTATGCATACACACGGCCTGATAGACTGGAGTACAGTGTGGTTTTCTGGGATACTAAGAATAATGAGAAGTTTGTAAAATATGTCAAGAGTCTCATGTCCATTACCACCTGTGGAGATTTTTGCATCTTGGCCACCAAAGCGGACGACACACATCCACAGGTACTGAAACCTTTTTTTCTGATCAAGAAGATTTAAATTTTAAAAGATTCATTTTAAATTAGCATATGTGACCCTGGACCACAAAACCAGTCGTAAGTAGGATGGGTATATATGTAGCAATAGCTAAGAATATATTGTATGGGTCAAAATTATCAATTTTTCTTTTATGCCAAAAATCGGTAGTAATGTAAAGATCATGTTCCATGAAGATATTTAGGATATTTCCTACTATAAATATATAAAAACTTAATTTTTGATTAGTAATATGCATCGCTAAGAAC
The DNA here is from genome assembly GCF_049309525.1 of Garra rufa. NCBI lineage: Eukaryota > Metazoa > Chordata > Actinopteri > Cypriniformes > Cyprinidae > Garra > Garra rufa. The sequence continues at coordinate 19,161,919 of NC_133362.1, forward strand.
TTCGTTTGGACAACTTTGAAAGCGATTTTCTCAATATTTAGATTTTTTTGCACCCTCAGATTCCAGATTTTCAAATAGTTGTATCTAGGCCAAACCACACATAAATGGAAAGCTTATTTATTCTTATTGATGTATAAATCTCAATTTAAAAAGGTTGACCCTTACGATTGCTTTTTTGTCATTTCGTAAACAGGAGGACACTGAGGCTGAGGCTGGATCAGCTACGGTAAAGACACCACTCAAATCCTAATCTAGTAAAAAGATATGAAAATAATTCCATATGCAATCTAGTCACAGACACCAGAAAGCTACAGACAGGAGAGATTTAACAATAATACATGACTGTCGCTGTTTTATAGACCATAAGAAGACTGATTAAACAGACAGTTTTTGTTGTATCATGACATTTTACAAAGAAAGAATTAAACAACTAATAGTAGCTCTGAATCAGGGCTACTTCCAGTAGGACAGATAGTAGAAAGACATCATATTTTAATGCAAAATTTAATTACATCAAAATTGAGAAAGCTGTTCTTAAGCACCAGATGCAACCACTTTACCACAGGCATTTAATGAGCTGTCCAATCAAAACTCTTCAAAGGATCGGTCTAAGAGGAGAAAGGTATTATGACCATCTGCAAAAGATGCCTCTCAGATATTTCTGTAATTGCAATTGTTCTGAAGTGTACCCATGCAGTAAAGAGATGTCTGTCTGTACTTTGTCCATAGTATGTTCTGGTGTTGTGTAACTCCATTGGAACCCCACAGGACTCTAAATATATTGACATTGGTGAGTAAAACATGTTTCACTGATTCTATATGTATTCTTTATGCACATTCAGCAGGTCATTATTGCAAAATAAACTCTAAAAGCAAATAAACATATAAATGCACATTTTTGTTAAAATTATTTTATTATTTGAGATTTAGGAGAGCATTCTGTGATAGAAGAGATATAGCTAATGTTCCCTGGGACAATAGTCAGTTATGCATTTTAGAAAGTATTTATCATACAAAAATATTTGGTGGCGGGATGTGCCAACTGACTAATCAGAATCAAGTATCCCAGAGAGATGTGTATTAATGACCTTGCTTGTGTTTGTAATGATGAAACCCTTGTTATCTGATACAACACCAACATACATGGTGTGAAAGCTGCGGTGGGAATCCCGGCTCCTTTCCTCTCACTCTCATAGGCATCCTGCTAAATTCCTCCCCTGGTTGGTAGAGCATATCCGTTCCAGACATTCACCCTGATCTCTTTGTGGACAGATTCCAGAGTTGGAACAGCGACACATAACAGAATCTTTAGTTAAAAAATCATAGAAAAACATATTTTTAGTTGAAATCTGTCCCTGAATCCCACTCTGAATAAAGGTTTGTGTGATTGTCAGTAGCCTTTGAAATCACACAAAACTTCAACCGATATGCTATAAATATGCTAATGTCACATATTTTTTTATTTTATATATATGATGTAACTGGTTAAAGGAAGTTGTCTTCTTCCATATGCCACAAAATGAGATTAATATATTGCAGCTGTTTTTTCATACATTTTTTTTGCTCTCTGTTTCACTGCCATAGACCCCTTGTTCGTCACCATGACAAAGACTCACGTGATTGCTGCATCTAAGGAGGCGTTTTACGTTTGGCAGTATCGTGTGGCTAAGAAACTCACTGCTCTTGAAATCAACCAGGTTGCCAAGACAAGAAAGGAAGGTCGAGAGAGGTGAGGGTCAAAGGTCACAGTAGCTTTTTTTCACGCTGTATTATCAGTGCTTATTTATATGTTGCACTGATTCTTTAGCACTGCCATGAAAGAGGATACACAATTAAAAAGCACTGCCATTTAAAACTTTGGGTTAGTAAGATTTTTGAAATATTTTTGAATCACTTTATTTGATCATAAATGCAGTAAAAAGTGTAATATTGTGACATATTATTGCAATTTAAAATAGCTCTTTTATATTTTAATATATTTTAAAATGTAATAAATACCTATGATGGCAAATCTGAATTTTCTGCACTGATAATCTAGTTTTGACTCATGATCCTTCAGAAACCATTTTTATATGCTAAATTGTTGCTCGTGAAATACTACTTATTATTATCAATTTAGAAAACTATTGTGCTGCTTAATATTTTTTATGGAAACTGTGATTTATTATTTTTGGTGAGTACATGTAAATGTAGTTATGAACATAAAATGAATATATATAAACATTGGATTATAAATATAATCACTTTTGAACAATTTAAAGGGTTCACCCAAAAATGAAAAGTAGCCCATTATTTACTCACCCTCCAGGCATCTTTGGTGTAAATGACTTTCTTCTTTCAGACGATACCAAACGGAGTTATATTAAAAATTATCCTGGCATTTCCAAGTTTCTCTTTTTCAGTCTGAAACAAATCCAATAAAGTGCATCCATCCATAAAGTGTCTCACGTGCTCTGGGAGGTGAGTAAAAGCCTTTAGCTTGAGCCAACTGGTTGTACACGGAATCCCTTCCGGGCGAATAGTGCAAGATGTCGGCGTTGAAGCAAAGTTTCCTTACTTGAGCAAAGGAAAACTAGGCTTCTCTTGGTTTATATTGAAATCCTCAGACATTTTTTACAAATCCTCATTTTGAACTTCTTATTCACAGCCATTGCTTTGTTTACCTTTCTCCATAGCGTGTCCGCATTTGTCACTTCTGAGCATCACATGGGCAACGCCGACATCATACATGCTTCCGTGTATGAGCAGTTGCCACAAGCTAGATTTCTCTTACGAAAACACATGCATTCACCACGGGAGGCCTTTATTCATCCCCTGGAGCCATGTGAGGCACTTTTAATTATGGATGGATGCACTTTATTGGACTTGTTTTGGACTGATGAAGAGAAACACCCACCTATGCCGTTCTAAAGCTTTGAAATGGCAGGATCATCTTAAAAATACTCTGATTGCATTCGTCTGAAAGAAAGAAGTTATATACACGTAGGATGTCTGGAAGGTGTGTAAATAATGGACTAACTTTTATTGTTGGGTGAACTATGCCTTTAATGCATGCTTGCTCAGTGGTATTTCTTTCTTTCAAAATTTTCAACAAATACTCAAGTATTAAAGGGATATTTCACCCAAAAATGTAAATACTATAATTAATTGCTCACCCTCATGTTAGTCCAAACCCGTAAGACCTTTGTTCATCTTCAGAACACAAATTAAGATATTTTTGATGTATTCCGAGAACTTTCTTACACTGCATAGACATCAACGTAACTGACATGTTCAAGGCCCAAAAAGGTAGTAAGTACATTGTTAAAATTATTGAGTGAACTAACCGTTTAAATGCAGTAGGAAATAGTGATGATGTCATAATTTGAATGAGTTGTTTTAAAAACATTTTAATTAATATGTAGGTTCATTTCAGAGTGGAAATGTAGCTTTTTCAAATACTAACTGTATTTGTATACTAACATACTTTGTCCCATGTCTCAGACTCAGTGGCAAAATGAAAGTAGCAGATCTTTGTAATATGTAAGCTTTCATCAGAAGAAGTGATGTTTCCTATTGAGGCGTACAGTCTGTGGGCAGTCCTGTCTGCCCGTCTGTCTATCGGTACAGTGTGAGGGTGTGCTTGCTGACGGCAGCACTTTGGAAAAGTTCTGTTCGTGGCGGTGTGATGAAATCCTGCGACCCACACAGACTGGAACAGGACCCAGTGTTCTGTTTCCCTTCCACATGATAGAAATACACTAAGGCATTACCTCTCTTGCTTATTCCTCACTTTAACTGCACACTGTCTCTTTTCACTCCATCCTGCTGACTCTTTTCTCTAGGGTTTATCACATCGATGACAGTCCAAGCGGAACATCAGATGGGACACTGAACTTTGCCAAAGCCTTCACAGTGAGTACACTCAGCTCAGGCACTCACCTGTGGCTCTCTCAACCTCTCGTGAGAGGATTAGTGGGAAAAGCTGTCATAAAACACTGCTCAGCTCAGTCTGTTTATAAATTATTTTGTACTTGTGCTATGCTTTCTTTGATCCACACATCTTTAAGTGTCAAAGATGCTTCTAAGGGATCCAAATGTCAGAAAATGTCAGAGCATGGACCTTTTAATTTCATCCTGGCCAAATATATTCATATGACAGCTCTGAGAAAAGGGTCAAGAGAGTGAGATGTTTATGCTTTTTTTTTTGTGTTTCTCAGGCCACCAGAGATCCGATCTGCTGCATCACAGCATCAGACAGGATACTTATAGTGGTACGTCTGATTTGCACAAGGACACATGCTTTCTTTTAAAGTTTCTGTGCGATTGACGTGTGTTGTGATGTCTGCAGGGCCGTGAGTCTGGTATCTTACAGAGATACAGCCTGCCCAACATCAGCCTTCTGCAGAAATATTCCCTTACTTCCAGACCGTATCAGCTGTCCTTCAATTGTAACTCCAGGTCTGATTTCTCTCTCTCCTTTTTTTCTTCTCTTTTCTGATCCCATTTTAATCATATGTGACCCTGGACCACAAAACCAGCCATAAGGGTCAGTTTTTTTTAAATTGAGATTTGAACATCAGCTGAATAAATAAGTTTTCTATTGATGTATGGTTTGTTAGGATAGGACAATATTTGTACGAGATACAACGATTTGAAAATCTAGAATCTGAGTGTGCAAAAAAATTTGACTCTTGAGAAAATCGCCTTTTAAAGTTGAAGTGCATATTACTAATGAAAAAAATAATTTTGATATATTCATGGTTGTAAGTTTACAAAATGTTTTCATAGAACATGATCTTTACTTAATATCCTAATGATTTTTGGCATAATTTTGACCTATACAATCTTTTGTTGGCTATTGCTAAAAAATATACCTGCTTCTTATGAATGGTTTTGTGGTACAGGGTCACATATTGGCAATATTGGCACTATTACTGTTAGGCTAATCACTCCTTTTTCCTGTTTTAAATGAATTGTATTTTTCTAGCCGACTGGCTATTATAGACATGACCGGGGTGTTGACGTTTTTGGATGTAGAACCTCGAGCTTCTTCAGGGGATGCAGAGGGCGGGTCGACAGCTGGAGACCCATCTAAATTCGAGCGCAAGGATGTCTGGGATATGAAGTGGGCTAATGATAACCCCGATCTGTTCTCCATGATGGAGAAAACCAGAATGTATGTTTTCAGAAACCTGGACCCTGAGGTGAGACATGGAGAAAAAGTTACATATTCATAATTTCTGCATAGAGAATCTCATAAATGGTAAGAAAGAAAGACTGAGAGTTTTGCCAGAGCTATTGCACTCTTAAGAATACAGGGTTCAGGAACTGCTGCCGTTTTCAAATAAACACACACACACACACACACACACACACACACACACACACACACACACACACACACACACACACCAGCCTCTGTAAATCACAGAGCACATGGGCTGTAGATCAGACCACCCACTGCAGAGATTCAGTAGAGCTTTTTTCTTCCCGCATAGAAAGATAGCAGGAAGTGTAGTTTACAGGTCTAGTTCACACATTATAAGCAATATCAGGGTTGCCAGGTTTTCACAACAAAATACGCCCAATTGCGAAACTAGCCCAAAACTAGCCCAATCACGGGGTTTCCCTGGTAAAATTGGCATTCCAGGGGCTAAATATCACATTATTAAGGTCACTTTGAACCACAGACCTAAAAAAACAACCTGTGGCAACAGTGTTAAAGTAGCCCAATTCCGTGGGAAACCTGCAGACTTGGCAACACGAAACATGATTCACACAGATATTAAATATGTATATTTATAAATAACCAGTTTGAACTTTGATTTAAAAAGTCTATTTCATCAGTTGTTTTAATTTGCAACAGAATTAGTGTGAGTATTCTTTCCTGACAAGCTTATTTGTGTTGTGTATTGAACACAGGAACCAATTCAGACGTCTGGCTTCATCTGCCACTTTGAGGATCTAGAGATCAAATCTGTACTTTTGGATGAGATTATGAGGGTTGGTTGGAATATATCAGATTGAATATGAATTTATTTTTAACCAGTAAATGTCAGTGCATTTTAAAACAGATTTCCAGGGCTGAAAAATTAACACAATTGTATAATGGAAATGAACAAACCCTAAAAAAATTATATATATTAGCTGTGCCCTGCTAAATTGTTATGATGTCTATAAAATAATAATAATTACTATTATTTGTAACCCTGAACCACAAAACCAGTCTCAAGTAGCACAGGTATTTTTGTAATAATAGCCCAATACACATTGTATGGGTCAAAATTATTTTACTTTTATGCCAATTGCCAAAAGTCATTGGGATATTAAGTAAAAATCATGTTCCATGAAGATATTTTGTAAATTTCCTACCGTAAATATATCAAATCTTAATTTTTGATTAGTAATGTGCATTTCTAAGAACTTTATTTGGACCACTTTAAAGGCAATTTTCTCAATATTGAGATTTTTTTGCACCCTCAGATCCCCGATTTTCAAATAGTTGTATCTCGGAAAGCTTAAAATTGACCCTTACGACTGGTTTTATGGACCTGGGTCACATTTATGTGATCATAATTAGTCAGAAGTTGTGTGAACCCTTAATATAATTTTATATTTTATCTTTCAGGATCCAGAGGTTCCAAATAAAGATTATTTAATAAACTTTGAGATCCGTTCGCTGAGGGACAGCAGGGCACTTATTGAGAAGGTTGGGATTGAAGATGCTTCTCAGTTTATTGAGGACAATCCCCATCCACGTCTCTGGTGAGACACACACTCATTCCACACAATAAATGGGGCGGTTTATTTATTTATTCAAGCATACCTGCACACAAAAAGAGGAATGAATGAAAGCATAGACATAGGCAGTACGGAACAGTGTGTTAAAACATACTGTGTAGGTTTGGGTATTTGTGTATGTTTAGCAGGACTGTGTTTGTTATACATTCAAACACTCTTAAATGGTGATTTAAGAGTGTGCAACATGGCAATGTGTGAGTTTCCTGGAAGTGGAAAGCGTGAGGTCCAGATTTATTGTCTAAATAAAGTGTGAGGTACAGTTTTATGATCTGAATGATGATCCTGGCACTGGCAGGACAAAATGAAACCAATAAGGCAGCACACTTCTGTACCTGCCTGACCATTAAGAAAGGGAAACCTAGATAAACTGGAATAAAATAAACTGTACTATTAACCACGCAGTTATTTAAGCTTGTGTTCATTTAAAAAAAATAAATCTTCAACTAAGACAGAGATGAAAGAGAGAAAGATGTTACCTGTAGTCATTAAGCATGGCAGTCTTGGAGTGGCTCTATTGATTTAGCAGCCCACTGGAGTTTTAGTGGCTCTGTCAGTTCTCACAGCACAAGGAGGAATTTCAGATTGGACTCTTGTTAGAGAAGCAGGGAGGTAAACCCAGCGATCTAACATACATTGACAGGACTCTTTACAATTTCCCCATTTGTTGAATAACTTATAAATGAATCTCTCGAAAGCATAATAAAGCATAATCTAGCAAAAAAATAAATTGCATATCATATTATATTTTGCTAAATTGTATTTTTATTTCAGTATTTGTTTTACTGCCTTTAATACAGCTTTTTAAATAAACATGACAATCCCTATTTAAGATTGCCATTTTTTCCCCCTTGATTTTGGGGTGAAATGAGAACAGTTTTGTGAGATTCACCTCTTGAGTGAGTTGTGAGTTGCTGTTAATGCTGTCAGACATAAACTGGAAAAGGAATCCTACAGAAATATGGTGTAAAGAAAAACAAGAGCTGTGTCAGCTCTCTTTCAGTCGGTGTGTGTTTGCTCTGATACAAGCGTGAGAGCTCAAAGGCTCTGTTGTTTGATTGTGCTCATCCTTTACATGCCAACATGTCAGAGGTCAAAGGTTTTCTTAGCTTTCCGTGAGTATATGAAAAGATTCACTTCACCCTCCTTGGCCACTTTTTGTGACTCAGTTCTCCAAAACTCTTTCAGTCAAACAGATTTAGCTATATGCAGAATATGGTACAAATAAAAATACTTCAAATAAATAATTTCATCAGAACTAATGTATCATACACTGTGTCATAATCTCAAATTGATGTGTATCGCAATGGTTTAAACCTTTTTTGACAATTGAAAATTCAGTCAGTTGTATCTATGCTTGCACTTCCAGGCGTCTGTTGGCAGAAGCAGCGCTGCAGAAGCTGGATCTGAAGATGGCTGAACAGGCGTTTGTGCGCTGTAGAGACTACCAGGGCATTGAATTTGTGAAGAGATTGAGCAACCTACAGAGTGAAGCCATGAAACAAGCCGAGGTGGCCGCTTACTTTAGCAGGTTTGAGGAGGCAGAGAGGATGTACCTGGACATGGACCGCAGGTACGCAGAGACGTATGCATACTGTCATGCACAAACCTAGAGGAGATTCAGAAGTGTTTCTATCCTGTGTGAAATCTCTGTGGACAAGCACACTTTATTTAAAAAAATGTGACCCTGGACCACAAAACCAGTCATAAGGTTAAATTTTACAAAACTGAGATGTGTCCATCATATGAAAGCTCAATAAATAAGCTTTCTATTGATGCATAGTTTGTAAGGATAAGACAATATTTGGCCGAGATACATCTATTTGAAAATCAGGAATCTGAGGGTGCAAAAAATCAAAATACTGAGAAAATCACCTTTAAAGCTGTCCAAATTAGGTTCTTAACAATGCATATTAATAATCAAAAATTACATTTTGATATATTTACACTAGGAATTTTACAAAAAATCTTCATGGAACATGATCTTTACTTAATTTCCTAAAGATTTTTGGCATAAAAGAAAAATCTATAATTTTGACCAATACAATGTATTTTTGGCTATTGCTACAAATATACCCCAGCGACTTAAGACTGGTTTTGTGGTCCAGGGTCACAAATAATAATGTTAAATTGTTAAATTCATTTGATTAAATTAAGAAAAAAAAATACACAATTTAAGTGAAACCTTTTAAACAATATTTAAACAATTTTTTAAATGAAGCTAGTTATAAGACTAAATACACTACCAGTCAAAAGTTTTTGTACAGTAAGATGTTTAATGTTTAAGAAGTCTCTTCTGCTCACCAAGCCTGCATTTATTTGATCCAAAGTACAGCAAAAACAGTTGCATTTTAAAATATTTTTACTATTTAAAATAACAGTTGTCTATTTGATTATATTTTAAAATGTTATTTATTCCTGTGATTTCAAAGCTGAATTTTAGCATCATTACTCGAGTCACACGATCCTTCAGAAATCATTGTAATATTCTGATTCGCTACTCAAAAAAACATTTATTATTATTATGTTGAAAACAGCTGAATTTTTCAGGTTTCTTTGATGAATAGAATGTTAATTTAGAAAGCATTTATCTGAAATAGTAATTTTTTGTAACATAGCAAATGCCTTTATCGTCACTTTTGTTTAATTTAAAGCATCCTTGCTACTTTCTACAATCCCCCCACCCAAAAAATATATAAAATAATAATAATAATAATAATAAAATGTTTCTTCAACAGCAAATCAGCATATTAGAATGACTTCTGAAGTATCATGTGACACTGAAGACTGGAGTAATGCTGAAATTTAGCTTTGATTACAGGAATAAATTACATTTTAAAATATATTCAAATAGAAGGCATAGAATTGAATGAATAGTTATTTTTAAATAGTAAAAATATTTCACAAAAGCACTGATTTTGCTGTATTTTGGATCAAATAAAAGCAGGCTTGGTGAGCAGAAGATACTTTTTCAAAAAACAAATATTCTTAATGTCCAAAAACTTTTTACTGGTTGTGTAAATATAATAAAAATGACAAAAGCACGAAAACACATTGCAAGAACTACATTTAAAATGAAAAGCTAATTTAAAATATAAATATAAATATAAATAATACGAACACTGAAAATATAGAACTGAGCAGGATTCAAACTCATATGCCCCACCATGCAACATATACTTATGCAACATATAAGTCTCTACTTTAACACTGTATTACAAATCTTACAAATGTATATTTCTACATTACATACTTTTTTTTTTTTTTTTTTTTTTCTTCAGTTTTTTGGCTTTTTACCAAACAGAAGCTATTCATATTTCTTCTGGCATGCAACAAGGGATTACCATATTTTAATTTAATGGAGTACTAAATTAAATAAACTACATGGATGGATGACTTTTAGTTAAAAAACAAAACAAAACTTGTCTTCGAGTCATCTTCCATATGTGTCTCTGGAGTTTTGTTTATGCGGTTATGCCCAACATTTTAATTAACTAAATTGAAAAAGAAATCAATTATTTTTGAATGCTCATCTTTCATCTTTCTCCCTCTCGTCTCTAGGGATTTGGCGATTGGTTTGCGTATAAAGCTCGGTGATTGGTTCAGGGTTCTGCAGTTGTTGAAGACAGGATCAGGTGACTCTGATGATGCCCTTCTGGAGCAGGCCTACAACGCTATTGGAGACTACTTTGCAGACAGACAGAAATGGTAGGCTGTTTAAGTGCGAGTGTGCATAGTTGTTTATAAATATATGTATATGATTTGTTTGTTTTTATTTAAGCATAAAGGCATTAAATTAAACGTTTTTTAAGATGATGAGTAAGTTAATTCATGTGTTTTAATTAATTTAGTTATTATTATTTGAGTGCTGATACAGAGACCTGAAGTGTGTTTGTGTTCCACAGGTTGAATGCAGTGCAGTATTACCTGCAGGGTCGTAATCAGGAGCGTCTGGCTGAATGTTATTACATGCTGGAGGACTATGATGGTCTGGAGAGACTTGCAAACTCACTACCGGAAAACCATAAACTGCTACCAGTGTGTTCTTTCTCTTTTTTTCTCTCTCTTTCTACTTGTTTCAAAACAGACTGAGCAGTTATGTTTGGTTCAGGTTGTCTTAATGGCTTGAACTGTGCTTTATTGTGTGTGTGTAGGACATTGGTCAGATGTTTGTTACCGTGGGAATGTGTGAGCAGGCCGTCAGTGCATTTCTAAAATGCAACCAGCCCAAAGCAGCTGTGGATGCCTGTGTGCATCTAAACCAGGTGAGTTTTCATACACAAATATACACAGGGCTTTAGCTGGTTGTATGGCTTTGATATGTTAGGAATGTTAAAGGTATAACATGTATTAATAATATATTAATTATATTAAGATTACAGTATATTAGGGCTATCAATTGATTTAAAAAAATGTGACCATGGACCACAAAACCAATCATAAGTAGCACAGGGTATATTTGTAGCAATAGCCAACAATAATAATAAGCCAACAACAATAGCCATCAAAATGATTGATTTTTCTTTTTATGCCATCATTAGGATATTAAGTAAAGATAGTGTTTCATTATTTTATTATTTAATATTTTCTACTTTCTAATTTCCTACTATGAATATATCAACTTAATTTTTGATTAGTAAAATGCATTGCTAAGAACTTCATTTGGACAACTTTGAAAGCGATTTTCTCAATATTTAGATACATTTTTTTTATTTTTAGTACCCTTAGATTCCAGATTTTCAAATAGTTGTATCTCGGCCAAATATTGTTCTATTATTTTCTCTTGTGGACTATTTGTAAATGTCTTTTATGTGAAATATGTTATTCAGATTATAGGTTGTTTTTGCACCCTCAGACAGAGGCGGACAGTGTCTGTACTGTGTTTTTCTTTGGAAAACCTTCACTTCACTACATTTCCAAAAATAATATCGTACCATTTACTGCACTACATTTCATACATAAAAGTAGTTTTTTTTACCTTTAATACTTGAGAACATTAAAAATTTAGTACTTTCTTGTACTCAAGTAAATCTTTGAATTACTTTTACTTGAGTAAAAGTAAGAAAATACTAGATTTCTAATATAATTAAGTATTAATTAATATGAAACGTTGAGCAGTAAATACTTAATTACATTAGAAATCTAGTATTTTCTTACTTTTACTCAAGTAAAAGTAATTCAAAGATTTACTTGAGTACAAGAAAGTACTAAATTTTTAATGTTCTCAAGTATTAAAGGTAAAAAAAACTACTTTTATGTATGAAATGTAGTGCAGTAAATGGTACGATATTATTTTTGGAAATGTAGTGAAGTGAAGGTTTTCCAAAGAAAAACACTCTGATAAAGTACACTTTATTCTTATACTATTAATACTTTTTAAATTTACTTGAGCAAGTATGGATACTTCACTACTGTCCACCTCTGCCCTCAGATTCCAGATTTTAAAATAGTTGTATCTCTGCCAAATGTTGTCCTATTCTAATAAACCATACATCAATTGAAAGCTTATTTATTCAGATGTATAAATCTCTACCTCTATCTATAAACCCTCATGACTGGTTTTGTGGTCCAGGGTCACAATATAATTTTAATTTATCTGTTCATTGTAGTTAAAGCATCTGGATACTTTTTAAAGAAAAAAACAAAAGACAAGGAACAAGAGAGTGCTATTTGCTTTTCTAATTTCTTAGAAAACTCAGAATATATGTTTCTCACACCTAAACTCTAAATAATAAAGTAATATCAAATAATATAGTAACTTCTTGGATAGGTTTTTTGCAGATGGTATTGTCAGTCACACATACAAATTATGCCGTTCTTTACTTGCAGGTGATATTTAATATTTTTTAGTCTTTCATAAATTAATTCCACTGTACTGTAATTTGTTAAACATCTCTGGATATAATTTCTAGATACATTTTAAATAAAAAGCTATTTTCTTTATCATATACTGATCTGATAAACAACGTGCGCACACAGACACACACTTGTACTGCTTCTCTTGCAACAGTTTCTTTAGAAATCACACAATGAATGAAATAATTATTATCCATAATCTGCATTAAAGACATTGACAGCCCTATTTAATATGCATTTCTCAAAAGACCTCTTTCTCCCTTTCTTCACTGAATGCATTCTGACTCACTGCCTTTTCTTCGGCTTTTTTGGCCATTTAGAGATAATGATGCTTCTGTCATTAGTTTAAATGAGAGGTTCAGAGAGATAGTGCTCATCATCAGTTCTACTCAAAGATCCAGATGCAGCTGTAACGTCATCACACTCATCTGCTCATGAAACCTGTCTGTGATGAATGTTTAGATGTTTGATGGTAACACATGTGTGAAACAGTAAAAATACATTTCAATTTTATGCACTTTTCAGTGGAACAAAGCTGTTGAACTCGCAAAAGACCACAGTATGAAGGAAATTGGACCTCTGCTGTCTAAATACGCCTCACATCTGCTGGAGAAAAACAAAACTCTAGAAGCTGTAGAGCTCTACAGAAAAGCCCATCACTTCCTGGATGCCGCCAAACTTATGTTTAAGGTATGTTAGTAACAGCTTGTGTAAAAATTGTCAGTGTTTTTTTGTCATTTGTTACTCACCCTCATGTCGTTCCAAACCCTTAAGACCTTTGTTCATCCTGGGAACACAAAGAAAGAAATTTTTGATGAAATCCAAGAGCTTTCTGTCCCTGCATAGACAGCAACATAACTACTGTTCAAGGCCCAAAAAGGTAGTAAAGACATTGTTAAAATAGTCCATGTGACATCAGTGGTTCAGCCATAATGTTATGAAGCTGCGAGAATACTTTTTTTGTGAACATGAATGTGTGTCGAAGACTGACAAGGAAGAGAAGAAATTGTTAAATAAAGTTGTTATTTTTGTTTTCTTTGTGCAAAAAACATATTTTTGTAGCTTCATGAATTTACGGTTGAAACACAGATGTCCCATGGACTATTTCAACAATGTCCTTACTACCTTTTTGGGCCTTGAACATGGTATTTCCGTTGCTGTCTATGCAGGGTCAGAAAGCTCTCTGATTTTTGGGTGAACTATCCCAAAGTCAGGACGTTTTGAAACTGTAAAATATTTTCAGATTACACACTTTATTCCACCTCAGATTGCTGAAGAAGAGGCGAAAAAGAGAACACGACCTCTGCGAGTGAAGAAGCTGTATGTGCTTGCCGCCCTGCTGGTGGAGAACTTTCACACCCAGATCAAAAGCTCACAGCAAAGCAAAACCAAGGGCAAGAAATCAGAGGTGCTCAAACTGTTCACACATCCTCATACAGTACATACTCAGAACTCTTGTTTTCTGGATGTACTTAGATTTAGTACAGGACTAACCAAGTACGGATTTGTTATCATTTGTGATCTTTGCAAAGAGCTGTGGTAGTTTGTAACTCTTGGTGCTGTGGTCTGCAGCTGCAGCCTGACTCAATCCGAAAGCATCAGAGCGGCAGGAAATCAGTTGTGATGAAGGGCTCATTTACAGCCTAGTGGTGGGTAATTTGTGTGTGTGATTTATTTCAGGCTACCAATGCATTAGCAGGGCTGTTAGAGGAAGATGAGTCGTCTTCAGACAGCCGTATCCTGGATGACGCCTGGCGTGGAGCAGAGGCCTATCATTTCTTCCTGCTTGCGCAGAGACAGCTGTACGAAGGCAAGGTGGAATCAGCCATGAGGACAGGTGACACATAAAACCAAATAAGTTGCGATAACATTCAGTTGAAGTCAGAAATTTACATACACCTTGCAGAATCTTCAAAATCTTAATTGTTTTACTAAAAAAAGAGAGATCATACAAAATGCATGCATTTTTATTTAGTACTGACCTGAATAAGATATTTCACATAAAATACATTTACACAAGAGAAAATAGTAGTTGAATTCATAAAAACGACCCCATTCAAAATTTTACATACACTTGATTCTTAATACTGTATTGTTACCTGAATGATCCACAGCTGTTTTCTTTTTTGTTTAGTGACAGTTGTTCATGAGTCCCTTGTTTGTCCTGAACAGTTAAACTGCCCCCTGTTCTTTAGAAAAATCCTTCAGTTTCCACAAATTCTTTGGTTTTTCAACATTTTTGTTTGTTTGAACCCTTTCCAACAATGACTGTATGATTTTTGAGATCCACATTTTCACACTGAGGACATCGGAGGGACTCAGATGCACATATTACAGAAGGGTCAAACACTCACTGATGCTTCTGAAGGAGAAATGATGCATTAAGAGCCGGGGTGTAAACTTTTGAACAGAATGAAGATGTGTACATTTTTCTTATTTCACCTAAATATATATATTTTTTCATTTAGTACTGCCTTTCAGAAGCTACAGATGATACTTAAATGTTTTCTGGAAGACAAAATTCCTCAAATTCAAAAAGTTTTCACCCCCTGCTCTTAGTGCATCGTGTTTCCTTCTGAAGGGGATAGTTCACCCAAGATTATTCATTTGCTGAAAATGATAATGATCTCCATATAAATATTCAGAGTTTTGTAAATGTGTGTGTGTGTGTGTGTGTGTGTGAATGCATGCATGGTATGTCTGGCCTTGTCTTGTGTTAAATCGCTCACCTGAACTGAGAAAATAAACACAAAGTGAAGTCTTTATAGCATTCGGTCCACACATACACGCTCGCAAAAAAACGTTTGCTTACATTAAGGTCTAGACAAAATGTTTAAACCACAGATTACATCATACATATCCAAGACCACCTGGACAAGAGGTGTGCATGCATGTATGTATATGCGTGGGTTAATTTGTCTGTCTTTCAGTTAGCAGTGTTTTCAATGCATAATAATATTAAAATCTTAAAATGGTCTTTTAAAAGCTACTTAAGTTAGGGATGCACTGATATTAAAATTCAAAAAATATACACTGCTGTTCAAAAGTTTGGGATCAGTAAGATTTTTTATTTTTATTTTTTTAAAGAAGTATCTTATGCTCTTCAGAAATCATTCTAATATGCTGATTTTTTAAATATTTTTTTTTTATCAGTGTTGGAAACAGTTGTGCTGCTTAATATTTTTTGGAACCTGTGACGCTTCTGTATTTTTTTTTTATGTAAAAAATAAAATAAAAAACAGCATTTAAAATAGAAATATTTTCTAACAGTCCTTGCTGAATAAAAGTATTAATTTCTTTCAAAGAAACAAAGAAAGAAAGAAAAAATGTTCTTACCCCAAACTTTAAACAGTAGTGTGTATTGTTACAAAACATTTTTATTTAAAATTAATGCTGTTCTTCTTAATTTTTTATTCATCAAGAACCCTAAAAAAGTATCACAGGTTTCAAAAAAATATTAAGCAGCAGAACTGTTCTCAACAATCATTCTAAATTAGCATACAAAAATGATTTACAAAGGATCATGTGACACTGAAGACTGGGTTAATGATGCTGAAAATTCAGCTTTGCATCACAGGAATAAATTCTATTCTATTTTAAATTAAAATAATATTTCACAATATTACCATTTTATTCTTTATTTTTAATCAAATAAATGCAGACTTGATGAGCAGAAAATACTTATTTAAAAGCATTAAAAATCGTACTGATTTCAAACTTTTGAACGGCAGCGTATATTAATAAGTTGATAATCATATTTGTGTCGTGACAGATAACCAATAAATAGCCATTATTAAAATTCCATACAAGTAAATTTAGGCAACACAACATTATATTGTACAGTATGAAAAATGTATATTCACATTTAAGATTTAATGAAAAAGATGTATTTAACATGTCTTTTATTCCTCAAATGTAAAGCAATGCAATAATTACTTAATTCTCTATTTCTAGCTCTCCATCTCCGGGACTATGAGGATATTATTCCTGCTGTAGAGATTTACTCTCTGCTAGCCATCTGCTCATCTACCAACTGTGCGTTTGGTATTTGCTCACGTGCCTTTATAAAGCTGGAGTCTCTGGAAACACTGACTCCAGATCAGAGGCAGCTTTATGAAGACCTGGCCCTGGAGATCTTCACCAAGCACAGCCCTCGAGACACCCGGCAAAGCCAGCAAGACAGTCTGACTGAAGGGTAAGACAGGAACGCAACAGCCAGATGTGCTTTACAACCTCACTGAGCGAACAACCACTGGAAACATTTCTCAGGCCCCGTTTAACAGATAACTGAGGTGAATCCTTCGTTGCGGTTGATACACAGAGCTGTGAGGTCACAGTGACGCAAGTGTAAAGTAGTGTGAGATGAGTAGCTAAGGGTCAGCGTACATGACGTAGGCCTGTATCACAGTGGTGTGCTTCTCTTTTCGTGATGTCTTCAACATGCATTCACCAGTTTGAAACAATGTTTAACTATATGAGGAAGCCTGATTAATGAATCAATCTCTCTCTTTGTCTTTTATTTTTTCCCTTTTTATCACTTCCTTTCCTTCTCAGGCCGGAGGGCAAGTTGCCCACCTGTATAGTGACAGGAAAAGTGATATCGGAGTACCAGTTCTGGCTGTGCAGTGTGTGTAAGCACTGTGCTTTGGAGCAGGATATCACACAACACAACTTCTGTCCTCTCTGTCACTCCCCAGTGGCATAGATTTTTACCATCTCTTTCCCAAACTCAGCTCTTGCTTCATCAAATGTCAGTCTTTTTGATGTATTGTGGGACATCAGAACTCTGCCATAGAGGCTTAAAATATCTAATTTGGATATTCAAACTAATTATTATATATATATTTATACATTTCATTTCTTTTATATGACATTTTCATATATTTATGTAAATAATAACATTATTTTCACTTGCCTAACAATATTCTACACAATAATTTCTCTGTAAATCAATTTATAGAATCATCACGTTCAACTCAATTTGGCAGTTGACATAAAAATTTGTAAAACATTGTTTAACAGTTTACTAAGGAATGAATGATCTGGGTAAGAGATACAGTTGAGGTCAAATGTTTACATACATCTTGCAGAATCTCCAAAATGTTATTTTACCGAAATAAGAGGGATCATACAAAATGTGTGTTATTTATTTAGTACTGACTGAAATAAGATATTTCACATGAAAGAGTTTACCACAAAAGAAAATAGTAGTTAAATTGATAAAAAATTACACCGTTCAAAGGTTTACATACACTTGATTCTTAAAACTGTGTTGTTACCTGAATGATCCACAGCTGTGTTTTTTGTTTAGTGTTAGTTTTTTATGAGTCCCTTGTTTGTCCTGAACAGTTAAACTGCCAGCTGGTCTACAAAAAAAAAAAAAAAATCCTTCAGGTCCCACAAATTCTTTGGTTTTTCAAAATTGTTTGTGTATTTAAACCCTTTCCAACAATGACTGTGTGATTTTGAGATCTATTTTTTTCACACTGAGGACAACTGAGGGACTCATATGCAACTATTACAGAAGGTTTAAACGCTTACTGATTCTTCAGAAGGAAACACTATGCATAAGGAGCCTGGGGTAAATTTTCTCTTCTGAAAAACATTGAAGTAGCTTCTTAAGGGCAGTACTAAATGAAAAAATATAATAATTCGTTACATTTATATAGCGCTTTTCTAGACACTCAAAGCGCTTTTACAGTGTCAGGGGTATCTCCTCATCCACCACCAGTGTGCAGCATCCACCTGGATGTTTGAACCTTCTGTAATAGTTGCATATGAGTCTCTTAGTTGTCCTCAGTGTGAAAAGATGGATCTCAAAATCATACAGTCATTGTTGGAAAGGGTTTAAATACACAAAAATGCTGAAAAACAAAAGAATTTGTGAGACCTGGAAGATTTTTCTGAAGAATAGCAGGCAGTTTAACTGTTCAGGACAAACAAAGGACTCGTGAACAACTATCACGAAGCAAAAAAAAAAAAAAAAAGCACAGCTGTGCATCATTCTGGTAATGACACAGTATCAAGAATCAAGTGTATGTAAACTTGAACAGGGTATTTTTTTTTATAAATTCAACTGTTTTCTTTGTGGACATTTTATGTGAAATATCTTATTCAGGTCAGTACTAAATAAAAAATAACATGCATTTTGTATGATCCCTCTTGTTTTGGCAAAATAATGAACACTTTGCAGTTTCTGCAAGGTGTATGTAAACTTTTGACCTCAAGTGTATAAAGACATTTCACTCAATTTGACAATTAAAAACGAGCACAAGAATTGTTTAACTGTTTGCACAATTAAGAATGAATCATCTAGCTAATAACTGTATGTTTTTATTTGTGATGTTTTTTAGTTATAAAAACAAAATAAAATGGATTCAGTGTATCTTGTTATTTTAGCGAACAACAGAACATCAATTTGCCTTGTAATCTGAAATGTTCCAATATATACAAAAAAAATGCCTCAAACAAGACAATCTTTTAAACTTTGCTGTTTAGTCAGTTCTGATTTGAATCGAAAATGTACGTATTTAATTTTTAGAAACCTGTACAGTAAAACTTTTACAGGTGATTTCTGTCTTTTACCTGATTTTCACCTTGTCGTATGTCACCCAATGCTGCCCTCTACAGTCGGTCTCGAGTACTGACGCTTTTGACTTAATGTATTTTGTTACTTGTTGCATATGCTTGATACATTCATATTTTTTCTCTCTGAGCATAACTGACGACATTGTTAATTACTGGACAATAATAGTTCATTTTTTTTTTTTTTTTTTGCCTAAACCTATTTTAAAAATACATACTTAAGGTGACATTTAAACGGCGTACTCCTGACGGCCTCTAGAGGGCGGTGTCTGTCAATTCCTTTTTGCTCGTGCGACAAGTGCTGCGCGGGAGAATTACTTCAGCTGAAGAAAGTGAACGCGTTCACAGACCACTCGCTGTTTACATGGTAACTTGACACTCATTAAAGTAATTTCAGTCGCCTGTCGATGCTGATATCCTTCCGTCCTGAAATAATTTCTAATTCTTAAAATGACACACTTGATGCTCATGGAAGAAACGAGACGACGAGTCGTTTCCCCTTAAACTTTTCAGTGTCTTTCTTTCTTTTCTTTTCACTTTTCTTTCACAAACTGCAACCGACCTCTGTCGTCTTCCTCAGCAGTAACTGTTAGCTAACTCAAGGGATTTTTAATCTCAGTCTTTTATTAGTTTTCTTATCCTTTAACTGGCCTTCACGGGTGGTCAGAGTGTCTCTACCACTGATTTCACCTCACCATTATTTTTCACTCAATCATTGTTCCTCCGCGGAGCTTGTGGAGGCGCGTCCTGAAAAGCAAAGCGCAAGCGCGTTCCAGTTGCCACGGGCCAGTGACGCACGGACGCGCAGCTGCCCCGAGGCACAGCGAGTGCGTTAGCGGCACACTATGTGCCAAGTGTCCCACCCGACACAGTCTGCTGCGGGACATGGGGCAAGTACTGCGAACGAGCGCACACCGGACTCGACTTCACCAAGGAAGGCGCTGGAAGATGGCAATATCCACACCGAACGTCTTTGCAGTGCATTGATGCCGTCTGAAAGGAAAGGAAAACAGGTAATCTCTTATATTTGGTTTTGAGTAGTTTGGGTTACGCAGGGATGTTTTTTTAACTTAACTTTAGTGCTGTCCTTGGTGCTGGAGTTCGATCAGGCAGGGCGGAAGAACTTATACACACCTTGCAGAAACTTATCAACAATTGTATATATGTCATTTAGAAACTCAGTATTGTAACCGCAATTAACAGTTAGGTGTTTGAGGTCTATTGTGAGAATGCCGTTTTCTTTTTATACAGTTGCTTCTGTTGCTATCAAATCTGTTGAGTTATCACTGCATACTGTGAGGTCTAAAAGTCTGGACCGTATTGAAAATCTAGACTTTAAAATCTTATTTAAAGCAAGAAACAATAAACAGTTGAAGTCAAAAGTTTACATACCCTTGCAGAATCTGCAAAATGTTAATTATTTTACTAAAATAAGAGGAATCATACAAAATGCATGTTATATTTTATTCAGTAAAAATGTTTATAGTAATCCACAAGAGAAAATAATAGTTAAATTTGTTTGTTTTTTGTTTTGTGGTAGTCGTTTGTGAGTCCCTTGTTTGTCCTGAACAGTTAATCTGCCCGGTGTTCGTCACAAAAATCCTTCAGGTCCCACAAATTCTTTGGTTTGTCAGCTTTTTTGTGTATTTCAGCCCTTTCCAACAATGACTGTATGATTTTGAGATCCATCTTTTCACACTGAGGACAACTGAGGGACTCATATGCAACTATTACGGAATACTTAAATGCTCACTGATGCTTCAGAAGGAAACACGATGCATTAAGTTGATTTTGAAGATCAGAGTAAATTTAACTAATTTTGTCTTCTGGGAAACATGTAAGTATCTTCTGTAGCTTCTGAAGGGCAGTACTAAATAAAAAAAATAAAAAATTTAGGCAAAATAAGAAAAATGTACACATCCTCATTCCATTCAAATGTTTACACCCCTGGCACTTAATGCATAGTTTTATGTAATAGTTGCATATAAGTCCCTCAGTTGTCCTCAGTGTGAAAAGATGGCAAATCATACAGTCATTGTTGGAAAGTGTTCAAATACACAAAAATTCTGATTTTTTTTTTTACATTTAATTCTTTTTTTTCTTCTTTTTTTAATAAATGTATAATATTTAATGTTTTTTTAATGCAATTAAAATGTTCAATTCATCACACTTGATGTTGATGATAAAGATGTTTTTAATAAAAAAGAAAAATATGAGTATTTTCACAAGTGGTCTCACACTTTTAGACCCCACTGTAAATGTTTTATCATCTCAGAATAAAAATGTCAACTTTACCAAAGCACTGCACATCAGAACTGTCAAGTATTCACTGAATAGTCCTGAAATCTTGACATGATATTGTGCTCAGCACTGCTGGGAGAGAAAGTCAGAGTTAGTGTTAAAATGCTCATAATGATCACTGAGTTTTTGTTTACGACACTGTACAAAATCAATATCCATTAGCAGCTATAAAGGCTGATTTGGGCTTCAGAATGCTTTTATCCCATCACAGTTGTTACAGTTAGAAGCAGTATATAATAGATTAGCTGTCTGTCTGTCTCTCGGTCTGTGTATTTAAATCTAATTAAGTTTTTGTCTTGTCATACACTTGAGTTCAGTACAGTGGCGAGAAGTGCTGAAAAAAAAGGTGAGCAGGAATTTGTTGTTTCGATAGCAACAGGTCAGTGCTAATCAGGCTTTTCTTTTCTTTGTTTTAGGCATGCAGCCATAGCTGAGTCTCTCCGAAACTGCTTAGCCCAACAGTCCTACTTACTCCTTCATGCACTGGCATCCATCATGGTGTATGGGCAGGTCCTGCACCGCCAAGGCCCCGAGGAGAGCTTCATCAACCTCAACGTCGGCGGCTTTAAGCAGCAAGTGGAACGAGTGGTCCTCCAACGCTTTCCCCACACGCGACTGGCCCAACTTCTGTATTGCAGCTCAGAGGCTGCTATTCTCCAGGTTTGTGATGACTATGCAGCAGCCGAACGCGAGTATTATTTTGACCGAAATCCATGTTTTTTCCGCTACGTGCTGAATTTTTACCATACCGGGAAGATCCACCTTATGGAGGAGTTGTGCGTGTTTAGCTTCAGCCAGGAGTTGGAATACTGGGGCATCAAAGAGCTTCACCTGGACACTTGCTGCAGCAACAGATTTCAAGAACAGAAAGAGTATGATGGAGATAACGACTGGGGAAATGACGATGACCCACAGAACCAGCTGCAGGACAGCTTAGATTCATCCATGGAGGAACTATCAGCGTTTGACAAAGACTTGGAAAAGTTTGAAGGCACCTGGTGCTCAGAGAAGCGCAAGGAACTCTGGCTGCGACTTGAAAACCCAGGATACTCGCTCTCTGCGAAAATCATGGCGGTGCTTTCGCTGAGTGTGGTACTGATGAGTATCATAGCCATGTGTGTTCATAGCATGCCTGAGTTCCACCAAGTGGACATTAATGATAAAGAAGTGGAGAACCCGGTGTTGGATGTGTTCGAGACTTTTTGCGTCCTCTGGTTCTCTATCGAGTTCGTCCTACGATTGGCTGTCACGCCATGTTTGTGCAAATTCCTGAGCAATGCACTAAACATTATTGATTTTGCATCTATTGTTCCATTTTATGCCACGTTGGCATTTGAAACCATGGATGCTGAGGAAAGCGAGGAGCTTGAGAATGTAGGAAGAGTTGTGCAAATCCTGCGCCTCATGCGTATCTTTCGAATCCTCAAACTGGCACGGCATTCGGTCGGGCTGCGTTCACTTGGGGCGACGCTCCGTCACAGCTACCACGAGGTCGGACTCCTCCTCCTCTTCCTTTCCGTGGGAATCTCCATTTTCTCAGTACTCATCTATTTTGTGGAGAAAGAGGACGATGAGTCGGAATTGCAGACCATACCGGTGGGCTGGTGGTGGGCGACGATCAGCATGACCACGGTGGGATACGGCGACACGTATCCTGTCACGCTGGCTGGGAAGCTCATCGCCACCTTGTGCATCATTTGCGGCCTGCTTGTAGTCGCCCTTCCCATCACTATCATCTTCAACAAGTTCTCCAAGTACTACCAGAGACAGAAAGCCCTGGTGGAGTCTGACCAGCTCCATCTAGAGGATGAAAAACTGCCTAATCTTAGCATGCCTTTTCTTTACATAGGAGACCTCTATGGACAAAATATGGCCTCTCTGGTGCACAGCGCGTCCTCCAGGAGTAGCGTGGGGAGCGAGGGAGACGTCACTGATGCTTCCAGCATTCAGGATGTCGAAATTGTCTGCCCTAGTAGGATACAACAGGCCGACAAAGCAACATAAATCAGGGTTCCTCAAATCTGGTCCTGGAGGGCCACTGCCCTGCACAGTTTAGCTCAAATCTAGATCATACTCACCTACTTGAAGTGTTAATTTAGTTGATGAATTATTTTTTTTATTTTTTTTTCACCAACAATAACGAGTCGATAACAAAATAAAACTCGTTTTGAATTACAAAAATGACGCAAATCTATTGACATTTTCGTCAGTGAATAAAAATAAGACGAAAATGTTAGGGAGGGATTTGGGAAGAGATTCATTCTGAACAAATCTGCTGCTTGGTTAGGAGGTTAAATGCGTACATTTGAACTGTATCATAGCTTATGGATCTATCCTGGGACAAAAGCTACATTCATATATTTGCTGCATGTCTCATAAAACGTTTAAAAATGTCAATATTGGGAAGTAAGAGAAGAGCAGACATAAATTTGACGACATAAAAGAACTCAATTGACCCTTTTCAAAAATCTGCCTTATTTAGTTAGTGTTTCCATGTCCGACAAACAATGGTGCTACCACACTACACATCATGTTCTCATGCAGCGAAAAATATTGCGGAATAAAGAGGAAACCAACAACATGCCGACAGACAAGACAGAGCAGGTTACTTTTGGTATGAAACAAGTTTTGCCAGTTTTACTAAACATGGCAAATTAGCGCAGATGGGAGGGAAGTTTCTGCCGGTGATTTACTAACAATGCACAAATTAAAGAACACAGACGCAACATCTCATTTAGATATTGACCAACTCAATATACCAAGCGCAGTGCAAATTAGCGTAGTCACAAATAAAGAATAAAGAAACCGCAGTACGTTGAAAAGAACCGGAGGCCAAAAAATGAAGGTTTGCTAGAAGTTTTGATAGACCTGGTGTTGCGTGACTCCTAGTTGAGGTTTCCAAGTCGTCTTTTATTTGAAGCAAATTAAAAATAACATGGCTTGGCAAACAATATGTTCGAATAATGTGTTCTTTTGGCATTCCAAATAAATTAGTGGAAAAAATCCTCTCCCTTCTACCACGCGCTCTCTGTTCCCTGCAGTGCCTCCTTTTAGCAACAGTAATTGCAGCCATTTCAAGCGCAAAATAGTTTAAGAGATGCCTTTTTGGGTGTTAAATAATGATGCAAATGCCAGTAATTTGACTAGCACAAATGCTAGTAAAATGCGTTGCGTGATTCAACTTGAATACTCTCCTCCCATTATTTTTGCGTCTGAAAGGGAAACTCCTACAAATGCATATTCAATAAGGTCAGGCGCAACACTAACTGTGTCCATGCCTTTTCAGCGCTAATTCTTCACTGCGCATCTTTAGTAAAACCTAACAGTACAATTTTAATGCCAAAAGACGGTCTATGCTGGCGCATACTGTTAGTAAAACAGATCTCAAGATCTCAGCTTTAAAATTTTGTCATTTTTCAAAAAAATTCAAACAACGAGTACCATTTTGTGGCTCTTTAGTGTGTTGTGACATCACTGTATTGCCTTATTATATCAATTGACTTTCACATTTTTAGTACCATTAGAGATTTTGCAATCAGAGTGTCTGAAAAATACAGAGAGAAATCTTGGTATTATTTGTTAAATAAACATGAATGGAAATCAGACACATTTTATTTCAACCACGGAAAGACGTCAGTACACACAATTTTTCAAGTTTAAGTCCACCAAAGTTAATCTACTCTCCTGTCTGATTTGTTTGTCGGACATAATGGTGGATTTGGCATTATGATTGGTCAGATTGCCTGTCAATCAAGCTGTTTGCGAAGGGTTGGTTTTCTGAGCGCACACACCAAAGCAGCGCCTCTCACACAGCGCACAAGTACTCTTTCGCATCAGAAGTGTAGCCTTGGATTACATTGCTAGGGATCTTGAAGACTTTGATGAGCTTGCTCAGGTGTTGGAGCTAGGCTATGCAGGGCACAAGATTTGAGGAACCCTGACATAAATGCTAATATGCACAACCTCAGCTGAACCTGAAATGAAAATAAACTTCCTTGCTTAGATCTGCAGCACACGAGGACCCTAAGACTCAAAGCTCTTGCTTCCTACTGAGCAACTCTTGGACCTTCATTCAAAAGCACTTTTACTCTTTAGTTCTCAGGGTGAAAATCTTCCATTATTTATGGATCAGAACCTGTTATGGAAACTAATCTAAACAACAGGCTAGCAAATAGCATTGATGCTCTATACCTAATTAACAGCACTGATTGACAGGTGTTTTTTTAATCCTTCGGACAAGCTGTTCATTTAATTACAAGTCTTTCTGCAGTGCCTGTGGGAAAAGAACTACGCTTAAATGTTTTATGGGCAATGACAGCATCTAAAATGCTGGACTTCAGATGGCATGTTGGTGTACACCATCCTCCCTAATGTGTCCATCAGAGAGAGGGAAGGACGGAAAGAGTGCATGCATATTTCAACAAGAGAGAGGAGAGGCCACAAGAAAAAGGAGAGAGGAAAGCAGGAAAGAGATGTTACAGTTGAATAAAGTGTTGATGTACAGTAGATTTATATATCTGCTCTTTGTTCTGAAATCACTGCATGAGTCTGTAGAGAGATGAAGAATCTTAAAAGAAATGGTTTACCCCAAAATAAAAAATGTTATTATTTACAAAACCTCTTGTCTTTGAAACCCACTGTGATCTGAAACACAAATGATACAGCTCTTTTCAATATAATGCAGTTTATTGTGACTATTATAAACATGCCTCCGTAAATGTCAAGAATATTGTGCCAAAATCAGGCTAAAATCGTGTAGTGTGAACTGGGCTTGAGTTGAATCTCAATTTTTGAATGAATCTGCATTATTGGTATACAAAGTTCAATGGACTTAATTGACTCAAAGGAACAATTCTTTTATTGATCCAACTCTTGAATTCAGTTCACTGACTCTTTTTTTTTTAAAGTCCCCCTGAAATCAAAATTAAAGTTTGTGGGCTTTTAATATGAATATATTAGCCTTAAGATTATCTATAAGCTAGTGTGCTTCAAAACAATGACAAGATTCGCTTTTACAAGATACGGGCATTCAAAACTTACTGTCTTGTTACTTCCGCCAATATGAATCAACGATTTTGATGATATCACCGTGCACTTCAGTTTCTCATCAAACATTCTGACCAATCAAATGCTCTCTAGAGTCCGTAGCATCCCGCCCCCTACACAGAGACGCAATACATGGAGCAGATCATATGCGCTCATATGTGCGATCGGCATGTATTAAACTACACGGCCTCAGCATGATTATGATCACTATTTTGTTTTAGCAAGAGTTTCATATTGAATCTATGGGGTAATTTATTAGACTGCTGTCATAAGCTTACAAATGCGGCTTTACGAGCTCAACGGCTCTGGCCTGAGCAGATATTAATGGAACGCTATTGGCTCTTCAAAATAAGTGGGCGGTGCTTAGCGATATGTTTTTGTTTCAGTTAAAAGTACGTCACCACATAGAATAACGCTGCGTGTTTCAAGGCACTTCAGTGGACCTTTAAAGTTCCACTGAAGTGCTTCATTTGTCCCAATAGAATGCATATTTACACTGTCTGAATTGTTTCCTATCCCCTAGTGCACTACACTGTAAAAAGTTTTCACCAGTTTCAACTTAAAAACCTTAAAAAAGTTTAGCAGCTGCCTTTAAGATTTTAAGTTAAATCAACTTAAGTCATTTAAACTTACAAGTTATATCAATTAATTTTTATTGTAATAAGTTAAAATGACTTGTAGTTTTAAGCTGATTTAACTTAAAAACTTAGCTGCTTGAACTGAGGTTTTTAAGTTGAATCTGGTAAAAACTTTTTACAGTGTATGTGCCATTCATTCACCATACAGAAAATACAAATTCTGTGAACAACTTGCCAAATTCAGCTGCAGCTTCAGCGTCTATTTTATATTGTGAAGGGGCGGGGAGAGTATTTGATTGGACGGAAAGTTTGATGAGAAGCTGAAGTGCAGGGTGATGTCATCAAAATCGTTGATCCATATTGGTGGAAGTTAGAGACAGTAAGTTTGAATACTTATGTAAATGTGAATTTTGTCATTGTTTTGGAGCACACTAGTTTGTAGATAACCTTAAAGTTAACATTCATACTAAAAACCAAAAAACTTCAATTTTGATTTCATGGGGTCTTTTTTTTTGCTTTACAGAAGAAGGAAAGTTATGCAGCCTTGAAATTACATGACTAAAAGTAAGTAAAACATAACTTTTCTAACTTTTCCTTGAACCTTTAAAATATTATTCTTTTTAATAAACTACTTCTTCACAGTGAGTTTTTCCCACCTTCTAAAATATGTCTCATGGGTAATGCCTTATGCATTATTGCATTAGTGCATTATCAATAATGCCTTATGAACATCAAGTTCACATATCCTCCGTCCTCTCCACAGAGGGAACACATTTTCTCTCCATCTTGCTGTCTCACTCATTTTTTTGAGAGTGACTTATGTCAGTAGGCTGTATTAGCAGCGGGAAGTGAGGTCCAAATGTTAGGGCCGTCTGCCACAGGGGATTTATTACTGCTGAAACGGCATCCGTTTGGCAAGTGGCTTTAACTTGGATAGATTGGTCTCTGTTTGAGACGTGCCCATTGATCAATGTGTCACACTTCTGTGCTCAAGTGTTTAAGGGCAGACCTGAATGTCTCATGAGTTACAGGAATGGTGCAGCTGATCCTTTTCAGCTTCAGCAAACTTAGATATTTGGTGAAGTTTCAAGGGGAACCTGACTGGGAATAGAAAAATGTCCTTCATTACGCTTCTCATACACACTCTTATATTACTGGGGCTTTTTTGTACCATTAGAGATTTTGCAATCAGAGTGTCTGAAAAATACAGAGAGAAATCTTGGTATTATTTGTTAAGGTTTCAAGAAATAATTTCCTTTTTGAGATTGATTACATGCCGTGTACTGTGGCAGGGTGACTCCTCTCCCTCCTCCGAGCCAGAAATACGAAGCCACCGCAAAGAGTCACATTTCTTGTTCAAACCACTGGTTTGGACAACTCGCACAAACCTGAGCATGTTGTTTGCAAAAATATATATGCAATCACAGCACCATTCCTCTGACTATTCTTTGTTCTGTTCTGTTACAATATGAGCTGGTGGTTTAGGATGTGGGTTTTCACCCAGGGGAAAGCAAAACCCATAAACCAGCCAGTTTCCACATCTCTATGAATGTGGCACTTAAGCCTGAAGTGCTTCAGAAGTGAGGTGTGCCATTTCTGCATCACTTCCGGCACCAGACAAAATTGCAGAAAGAAATTTCCAAGACTTTTCATTTTCTATTATTTGGAGAAGCATATTTGGTTTTTGTCTTGCGCCAGAAATACACTATCGTTCAAATTTCAAATTTGGGATGAGTAAGATCTTTTTGAAAGAAATTAATATTTTTATTCAGCAAAGATTGATTAAATTGACAGTAAAAACATATATTATGTTACAAAACATGTTCGTCAGAACTTGTAAAACAATCCAGAAAAACAATGTATAATGGCTTCCACAAAAATATTAAGCAGCACAACTGTTTTGAACATTCATAGTAATATAATTATTTCTTGAGCTCCAAATCAGCATATCAGAATGATTATTGAAAGATCACGTGAAACTGAAGACTGGAGTAATGACTGTTGAAAATTTAGATTTGCCATCACAGGAATGAATTACATTAAAAAGTACAGTCGTGGCCAAAAGTTTTGAGAATGACACAAATATTAGTTTTCACAAAGTTTGCTGCTCAACTGCTTTTAGATCTTTGTTTCAGTTGTTTGTGTGATGTACTGAAATATAATTACAAGCACTTCATACGTTTCAAAGGCTTTTTTCGACAATTACATGACATTTATGCAAAGAGTCAGTATTTGCAGTGTTGGCCCTTCTTTTTCAGGACCTCTGCAATTCGACTGGGCATGCTCTCAATCAACTTCTGGGCCAAATCCTGACTGATAGCAACCTATTCTTTCATAATCACTTCTTGGAGTTTGTCAGAATTAGTGGGTTTTTGTTTGTCCACCCGCCTCTTGAGGATTGACCACAATTTCTCAATGGGATTAAGATCTGGGGAGTTTCCAGGCCATGGACCCAAAATTTCAACGTTATGGTCCCTGAGCCACTTAGTTATCACTTTTGCCTTATGGCACGGTGCTCCATCGTGCTGGAAAATGCATTGTTCTTCACCAAACTGTTGTTGGATTGTTGGAAGAAGTTGCTGTTGGAGGGTGTTTTGGTACCATTCTTTATTCATGGCTGTGTTTTTGGGCAAAATTGTGAGTGAGCCCACTCCCTTGGATGAGAAGCAACCCCACACATGAATGGTCTCAGGATGCTTTACTGTTGGCATGACACAGGGCTGATGGTAGCGCTCACCTCTTCTTCTCCGGACAAGCCTTTTTCCAGATGCCCCAAACAATCGGAAAGAGGCTTCATCAGAGAATATGACTTTGCCCCAGTCCTCAGCAGTCCATTCGCCATACTTTTTGCAGAAGATCAATCTGTCCCTGATGTTTTTTTTGGAGAGAAGTGGCTTCTTTGCTGCCCTTCTTGACACCAGGCCATCTTCCAAAAGTCTTCGCTTCACTGTGCGTGGAGATGCGCTCACACCTGCCTGCTGCCATTCCTGAGCAAGCTCTGCACTGGTGGCACTCCGATCCCGCAGCTGAATCCTCTTTAGGAGACGATCCTGGCGCTTGCTGGACTTTCTTGGACGCCCTGAAGCCTTCTTAACAATGCAGTGGAAAGTTTTTTTTGGGATTAAGTTAATTTTCATGGCAAAGAAGGACTATGCAATTCATCTGATCACTCTTCATAACATTCTGGAGTATATGCAAATTGCTATTATAAAAACATAAGTAGCAACTTTTCCAATTTCCAATATTTATGTAATTCTCAAAACACTACTAGTCAAAAGCTTTTGGACAGATTTTTAATGTTTTTTAAAGAAAACTCACCAAGCCTGCATAGATTTGATCCAAAGTACAGCAAAAAGAGTCAAATTTAGAAAAATATTTACTATTTAAAACCGTTGTTTTCTATTTGAATATCTTTTAAAATATAATTTATTCCTGTGATTTCAAAGCTGAATTTTTTTTAGCATCATTACTCACATCAGTCACATGATTCTTTAGGAATCATCACTTTTGATCAATTTAAAGCATCCTTGCAAAATAAAAGTATTGATTTTACAACATTTCTACAATGTTAGAAACACTTTATTTCAGATAAAGGCTGATCTTTGGATCTTTCTATTCATTAAACAATCATGGAAAAAAAATACTCAACTATTTTAAATATTGATAATAATAAAAAATGTTAAAAATCTTACTGTCCAAAAACTTTTGACTGGTAGTGTATATATTAAAATTGAAAACAACAACAACAGAAGACAAAGACTGCCTTGGTGAGCATATGAGACTTGAGTCTTTCAAAATCATTAAAAAAAATCTTACCATCACACAGTCATAGTCATTGATTTTAGTCCATTTTAATCTACATTTAATTTTAGTTTGATGAAATGACAATGACCAGATTAGATGATCTGAAACAGTAATAATGTTCCTAGACTTTTCTTCTTCAAAAAACGTTGTTAGTAATAATCTAGCAGTGCTTTTTGTCATCTTTTCATCAACACTGTTTTCATTCAGAATTATGTATCATCATCATAAAGTTCTTCATTCGTTTAAAGTTAATTTAATCAGAAAATCCTATGTCAAATAACATTTTCATCAGTAATTTAGTTGCCAAGATTAACACACCCAAGCACTTCTGACTGCAGAAATGATACATTTTACCTTTAAGTTGCTTATGTTGATAGTTGATCCTAACCATTCAGTCACTTAATCACTGAATCAACCTTGTTTGACTCTCAACAGGGGCTGCAAACATATGAAACAAGCATTTTCTGTTAGTGGTCAGTTCTAGTGGTTCAGGTTATGAATAAATTTTTGTTTTTGGACCGTCAACTTATTTGTTTGCTAGAGTGATAAACCATCTTAACAGCACCTATAAATGTCCAGTTAAAATGCTTTTCAACAGATGATTAATCCAACTGCTGGATAAATCACCAGCCGAATTAGAGAGTAACAGGTGAGTTTGGAAGCATAACATCTTCAGTGCTGAATAAAGTCCTGTCTCGAGCAATTTGCCACCCCCTCTGCATGGGTCAGTACACATCCTACTCGCCAACACATTCTCTCTCTCTTTCTCTCTCCATTTCATTCGTTTCTCGCTTTTCCTTCTTTTCTTTTTTACCTCACACATAGAAAATTGGATGGAATCATCTGTCAGTGGCTGAAAATAGAGTAAAAAGGCTGCGAAAAGAAGTGTCTGAAGCTTTGGGGGGAAAACAGAGAGATGATTTTTTAAGTTCTGGGGTATCACAGTGAATAAGCCAAAAATGGATATATAATAGATTATAACTGATTCATGTTATCTATTGCACTGACAAGACAAAATCAATACAGCTACCCTGAAACAGACATTCCCAGTCTTCTTGTTGATCAATGAAACGGGTTCAGTGACTTGCTAAAGCTGTGCTTACAGCTCAAAACAGTCCTGTTTCTCACAATGAGAAGATTGCCTGTTAGCCATCAGACAGTTTACTAAAGCTAACCCCATCTGTTCCGCAGGACTGATATGGATGTTATGGATCTCTGGCTGGAATGGTGTGATGTCGTGTTCAATCACCTGGAGATTTGGAATTGAATTCGGAATGTTGAGGAGGTCACATGCTTGGCCAGTGTTCCGTCTCCCCCTTTGGCCTTCAGCTGGGCGGTTCTACACTTCACACTATTTCCATCAACTGGAGGTCACCCTTCCACATAGTATGTTTACATGTATTGATTTTTATTTCCTTGTTTGAATACTTACAAAAATAGTAAGGCAACTAGCTACGAGAGTACTTTTTGTGGACAAAGAAAACAAAAATAATGACTTTATTGAATATTTTTTTGTCTTCTGTGTCAGTCTTTGACATGCGTTCACTGGAGTACCAAGAGTATGTGTGTACATTCCTCTGCTTGTAAACAAGGCACAGCGGATCTGGGTTTTAAGTCAGAACAGGCTCCTATATCAGCAGGACCACGTGCATAAAGTTGTTATTTTGTTCTCTTTGCGCACAAAAAGTGTTATCTTAGCCTCACAAAAATTAAGGTTGAACCACTGATGTCACATGGACTATTTTAATAATGTCCTTACTATCTTTTAACGTAGTAGTTGCGTTGCAGAATCAGAAATCTCTCGGATTTCATAATAAAAAATTATAATTTGAGTCATGAAGATGAACAAATATCTTACAGGTTTGGAATGACACAAGGGTGAATAAATAATGACAGGACAGAATTTTCCTTTAATTAAATAAAAAAGAGCCCTACTGACCCAAACTTTGAACAGTAGTATGTGTGTCTGTATGTGAACCTTAAAGGGTTAGTTCACCCAAAAATTAAAATTAGCCCATGATTTACTCACCCTCAAAGCATCCTAGGTGTATATGACTTTCTTCTTTCAGACGAATCCAATCAGAGTTACCGTATTGACCCAAATATAAGAGAATGTTTTTTTTCTTGGAAATACATCTGAAAAAATGCATTTGTCTTATATTCAGGGTCTAGACTTTGGCATGGCAATAATACACCCACAACTATAGGTGGCGCCAAATTCGTGTAAAACGAGTGTGCCAAGAAATACGTAATCCAATGTTTGTCTGTAATGTTACAGCAGCATGAGTCTTGACTGTCATGTTAGACTGTTGGGACCGGACTTCCTCTAAGTGTTTTTAAAACGTAAGACAGGACCCAGATTTGAAGACTACAATAAGATTTCACTTGTAATTTTAATGAAATGTTGGTAGGCTACTATGAGATGGATAGCCAAACTGTTATATGATTTAGATGAGCTACCTGTTATTTTTATGGTATATCAAAAAGTGTATATTGTTAGATGTATATTTACCATACTTTCAAAACCAAAACTAAAAAAGGAAAAATATGCAAAATGAAAATAATTTAAGAAAAAAGTAAGTTTTTTTGAATAAACACAAGATTTGGTTTTCAGAAAGCTATTTTACAAAAGGTATATCTTGAAAAAGGGGGGGTCGTCTTATAATCAGGGTCAGCTTATATTTAGGTCAGTGTGGTATATTAAAACATTTCCTGGCTCTTCCAAGCTTTATAATGGCAGTGGGTGGGTGTTTCTGTACAACAGTTCAAAAAGAAGTCCAATAAAGCGCATCCATCCATAATAAAAAGTGCCTCATACAGCTCCAGGGGGTGAATGAAGACTTCCTGTAGCAAATCGATGCTTTTTTGCAAGAAAAATATGCATATTTAAAATGTTATAAACATTTCTCTAGCTTGCGATAACTGTCGTCTGCTCGAATTGTACCGCATGCATCAGTAAGACTATGCTAGTCTTGTGAGAAACAGCGTTTGTTTACAGGATCAAAGCAAGCAAAGTTTTCTTACTTTAGCAAAGGAAAACCAGTCTCATTGTCTTATATCGAAATCCTCTGACATTTTTCTTTCCAAATCCTAATTTTTTACTTCTAATTTGTGACCGATTCGTGTTTTGTTTTGCTCTCTGCCTGGAATGGCTTGTGCGTATGACAGTAGCGTGAGCTATAAAACTGTTTATAACGTTTTAAATATGGATATTTCTTTTACAAAAATGCATCGATTTGCTACAGGAGGCCTTTATTCACCCCCAGGTGCTGTTTGAGCCACTTTTTATTATGGATGGATGTGGTTTATTGGACTTCTTTTGAACTGTTGAACAAAAACACCCACCCACTGGCATTACAAAGCTTGGAAGAGCCAGGACATTTTTTTAATATAACTCAGACTGGATTCATCTGAAAGAAAAAAGTCATATACACTTAGGATGCCTTGAGGCTGAGTAAATTATGGGCTAATTTTCATTTTTGGATGAACTAACCCTTTAAATTTAAACATAAATGAAAAAAGTTTACAAATGAATTTCTGAATAAATGACAAACTGTGAGTCATAAAGTAAGAGGTTAATGCTCACACTGTGTCTTTGCTGCTGTTCCAGTGAAGGTAAGGAAGATGATGGCGTCAGAATCCAATATTTGCTTTATCAGCAGTTTGTGCTTGTTTATCTCAGTCAAAGATCAGAGAACGGCCGATCACAGCCAAACATCAACAATGTCAGCCAATATCTGATAAGAAGTACATGGCAGAGGACACAGCAAAGAACTTACTGACATCAAATCAATGGCGTGCAGAACAGGAGTTCCTGAAGAGATTCACACTCCGAAAAGTGAGACCTGGGTAACTGTGCTATTCGCACCTTGTTTTACAAAGTGAGAATTAGGAGACGTGTGTCTGCGAGACACCAGGATGCACACGTTCACACGTTAACTTTCAGTCTCCTTCAAAGAAATATCCCAGAGTCTCCTTCGTAACCTTCAGAGATGATCAGGAATGATGTTGAGGTTTGGACCGAAAGAGAGAGAATGAGGGAAAACCGGGTGGCCCCAGCAGATGGAGGTTAGGGTTCTACAGTTTATTCTATTTCAAACAGGTAATGGGCTGTGAAATGAATACACAGTAAGCATTTTTCTTCAATGTGAGGGCAGTTTCATTCAACATATGGACACGGAGTGTGTATGTGTGTTGGTTTCTCTTGCATCTGTCAGTGTGTGTGTGTGTGTGTGTGTGTGTGTGTGTGTGTGTGTGTGTGTGTGTGTGTGTGTGTGTGTGTGAGAGAGAGAGCTATTATTAGTTATCCAACATTTTCTAATGAACCTGCTGCTATTAAAAGGCATAAATCACCTAACAATGAAAATTCTGTCATTAATTACTTACCCTCATGTCGTTCCAAACCTGTAAGATTCGTTCATCTTCAGAACACAAATTAAGATGTTTTGAAATGATGAAATCTGAGAGCTTTCTGAACCTGCATAGACAGCAATGCAACTGACATGTTCAAGGCCCAAAAAGATAGTAAGGACATTGTTAAAATAGCCAATGTGACATCAGTGGTTCAGCCATAATATTACAAAGCTACGAAATATTTTTTGTGCGCAAAGAAAACAAAAATAATGAATTTATACTTTCACGAGAATATCACAATGCATATGGTGCTGCTGTTGACAGAGGAGCTGGCATTGGCCTGAAAAAATATTATTTTAAAGGTGCACATTAAATGTCAGATGTTTGATATAATTTCTAGTATGTGTATGAGTATGTGATTTACCACAAAAGGTCATTGGTTTTCATGAATGTTAAGCTCAAACACACGTCCCATTTCAGCGCATACAGTATGCATCTCACAGCTCTCTTTCTCTTCCTCCTGCACTCCTGAGATCAATTCCCATTTAATTAGGGTCTAAAAGTTGTTAACGCTCACTGTGAAGTGCACACACATGTGAAATGGTTACTGATGACTAACACTTTCTCTTTCTTTACGGCCGCGTCACTTCTGCAGCTGCTGGCATTATTGCAGACTGCGCAATCTGCAGTGTGTGCGAGGTGTTTCATAATGCTACGCTGCTCGGATGACTTGACTCTAATTAAGAGCACAAATCATGTCTCTAGAGAGGAAACGCTCTATGGATCTCGTAGATCTTTGCTTGTGTTGCTTTTGACACATGTGAGTGTTTCAGGAAAGATGTTTGTCCTTCTGTAATAACATGGAATATATCTTGTTTTGGAGTGAAGCTCCAAAAAGAACATAATGCCATCTTTGGATGACATATGATAGCTTTGAAAAGCTTCCCTTCCACTGCAGCTCTCAAATAATCTCCATTCCACATGTTAAAGGATTAGTTCACTTCTAGAATAAAAATGTACTCACCACCATGTCATCCAAGATGTCCATGTCTTTCTTTTTTCAGTTGAAAAGATATTAAGGTTTGTGAGGAAAACATTCCAGGATTTTTCTCCATATAGTGGACTTCAATGGAGATCAGTGGGTTGAAGGTCGAAATTGCAGTTTCAATGCCGCTTCAAAGGGCTATACAAGATCCCAGCCGAGGAATAAGGGTCTTATCTAGTGAAAAAATTGGCCATTTTTAAAAATGTATATACTTTTTAACCACAAATACTCATCTTGCACTGGCTCTGCGATGCACATATTCACACATGCTGTTCGTTCTTCGCCTGTGTACTTTAATCTAATTTTCTCCTCCAACTTCAAAATTGTTCAACATTTTTAGCTTTACGCTGCCATAGAAGATCCTTTTTGTCTAAATGGTTCCATGAAGAACCTTTAGCATCTGAAGAACCTTTCTGTTTCACAAAAGGTTCTTTGTGGCGAAAGAAGGTTCTTCAGATTATAAAAAGGTAAGAAAGAGATGGTTCTTTAAAAAAACTTTGACTGAATGGTTCTTTGTGGAATTGCTGTGAAGAACCTTTTAAAGCACCTTTATTTTTAAGAGTGTGCATGATTACGTAATGCGTGAAGTCAAGCTAGTTCAAGATGAGCATTTGTGGTTAAAAAGTATATAAATGTTTTTTTTTTTGAAAATGACCAATTATTTCACTAGATAAGACCCTTATTCCTCGGCTCGGATCGTGTGGAGCCCTTTGAAGCTGCAGTGAAACTGCAATTTGGATCTTCAACCTGTTGATCAAGTCAAGTCAAGATTATTTATACAGCGCTTTTAACAATACAAGTTGTGTCAAAGCAACTTTACAGTATTAAAATACTGTAAATCCACTATAAGTCCATATATGGAGAAAAATCCTGGAACGGTTTCCTCGAAAACCTTAATTACTTTTCAACTGAAGAAAGACGTGAACATCTTGGATGACATAGGGTTGAGTAAATTATCTGGAAATGTTTATTCTGGAACTGAACTAATCATTTAAAGTGTTGTGCGATGTTTGGTTACAATGTGAGCAAGAACCAATATTGTATGGCTATGATTTCAAATGTGTTATGATGCATTAACGTGCCATTTTGAATCTGAATGTGGACATGAATAATATTCCAGATATTCATTTAGATTACCAGTGAAAATAAATCCACATTTTTAAGTTTTTGTTCAAAAAGTCATTTTTTGTGTTCCACTGAAAAAAATTACAGCAAACAAGTTAAAATCAGAGTACTTCCACTAAGCAGCTTCCTTGCTGAAGATTTCTAAGCATTAAATCCAAACAAATTTGCAATAGAAGTATTGATCTTCTCTTTGACAGACTTCTGACACTGCTTTTAACCCTAGCTTCGAATCTTCAGAGGACGAATGCCACAAACATTCTTCTTTAATGGTTCTTTTTGTCTTTCTGAGTGCTCTGTGTATTTAAATGCTTCAATCAGATGGAAGGATAAAGAGAGAAATGCTTTAATGGAATGTTTATTGCTTTGATGGAGAAATCAGGGAAGGCCTTTGGTTTTTATCCACTTGATAGGACAGCAAAAACACAATCAAATGGAAAATCTAATGTAATTGTAACAATGATAAGAAACAAATTATTCAATGTCACATGATCCTTCAGAGATCATTCTAATATGCTGATTTAGTGTTTAAGAAACGTTTCTTATTATCGATGTTATACACAATTGTGCTACTTTTTTTGGAAACCATTATATACTTTGTTCAGGATCTTTTATGAATAAAAAGTTCAAAAGAACTTGAGTTCAAACTTTCTTCTTCAGAACAGTATAAAGGTGAGTAAATGATGCCTCCAGAAAAAAATCTCTAGGTCAGCAGTCATATTCCACAGAAATATCAACTGTCAGATTGAATTCTGTTTCACAAATTTGATCTGAACTGAAATTTTCACTTCTACATTTCAGGTGCACATTTGCAGAAGGACACTGTTTTCCTCTTGTCCCATGAGGATGCAGCATTTGGCAGCCAAACGTTGCATTACTTTGCAGAAACTGTTCAGGCAGGCAGGTGAGTGAAACAGCAGTCAGCACGACTCACTGCGGGATGAATCGAGGGCTGTGACACTTCAATCTCACGTAAGCGTGACATCACTTTGTCAGCGTGTTTTTTTGTCTCTGTCTTTCTCTCCTGGTAGGTAGGATAAGTCACGGGCAAATGATGGTCAATGCAATGCAGACGCATCCTGGCTGCGTTGAGTTCAATCTTGCACTACTGTGATGAGGGTATGAGAAGGTTAGTTGAGAGTTTTTTTTTTCACTGTGCACAAATCATAACTGGACTTTAGGGTTTACACATGCATACAAATACACTCAAGCAAAGTGGATATACGTACGTCTCTAACCAAATTGGACATGAAGCTAAATGACCTCCTGGCTGACTGATGCTTACTGGTGGTCCAGCAGCTCTGTAAATCAGACTTTCACCTTCAGGAGCAAATAAATGCTGACGGCACACAAAACAGCTGCTTTGCACTTGCTCTCTGTATATTATATGCATACAGCAGCTCTGATAGAAATATAGGTACTTCAGTTTGTGTGATTCTATCACAACATATTTTATTTTATGGCTAATTTAGATGGCTGTATGTGTGTTTTGCTGCTGTTTGTGTGGATGACATGACACTATTAGTTTGTGTTCATTAGATGTGAAGTATTCTAATCAATAATTCTAAATATTGGAGGCTGGCGAAGCTGTTGGATGTAGTCATAACCATATAGTTCAGGTTCAGAGGACACAATTAATACAAATTTACTGAGTTAACATAGCAGTCAATACATGCCATCACTGTGACAGTGTCAACTCAATCTTTCTTTCTTTCTTTCTTTCTTTCTTTCTTTCTTTCTTTCTTTCTTTCTTTCTTTCTTTCTTTCTTTCTTTCTTTCTTTCTTTCTTCCTTTTCTTAAACATGGGCATTGTTAGTGGTTTCTGCTGGTTTTTGTAGTCATTAATATTGTTACTATTATTATTAATATTTATTTTTTATTTGTTGTTGTTATTGTTAATATTTTGTTATTATTATTGTTATTATTATGAAGTATATATGTTTTATAGAGTGCTCTGGAGAAAGGCAAGCTTATTATTATTATTATTATTATTATTATTATTATTATATTAATTATTAATAATTAATTAATTATAATTATAATATTTATTATTATTGTTATTATTATATTAATTAATTATTAGTAATTAATTAATTATAATTATAATATTTATTATTTTTATTGATTATAATATAATTATATATGTTTTGTAGAGTGCTCTGGAAAAAGGCAAGCATATTATTATAATTACTATTATAGTTTTTGTTGTTGTTTTTATTATAATAAAACTAATATTATTATTTTTTATAGTTTTTGTTATTATTTATTTATTATTATTATTATTATTATTATATTTTTTGTTTTTCATTAATAATGATAATAATAATAATTATTATTATTATTATTATGAAGTATAAATGTTTTATAGGGTGCTCTGGAGAAAGGCAAGCATATTATTATAGTTGTTGTTATTATTATTATTATTATTATTAATACTAATAATATTATTTAATAATAATAATACTAGTAATAATAATTATTATTATTATAAAGTATATATGTTTTATAGAAGAGAATGCTCTGGAGAAAGGCAAGCTTATTATTATTATAATAGTTTTTGTTATTATTAATAATATTCATTATTATTATTGTAGTTTTCATTATTATTATTATTAATACTACTGCTATTATTATTATAGTTGTTGTTGTTATTAATACTTATACTAATAATATTTACTACTACTAATTATTATTATTATTATTATTATTATTATTATTATTATTATTATTATTATTATTATTGAGTATATGTTCTGGAGAAGCACTATTCTATAAGGCAAGCATGTAAAAAAAATTAAATAATTATTATTATTATACTTGTTATAGTTTTTAGTGGTTGTTGTTATTAAGTATATGTTTTATAGAGTGCTCTGGAGAAGCACTATCGCCTATAAGGCAAGCATGTTATTATTATGGAGTATAGACTATTATGTTATTATATTATTAGTATAATTTTACATTTTACTATTTTTAATCAGTACTTATTTTTACTATATAACTTATACTGTATTATTAGTCTACACTACCAGTACCATTTTTAATTTGATTAATATTAGCAATAGTAGTACCAGTAGTAGGAAGACCCCTGATAAAAGGGAGCGAGTCAAAAGAGAGAGAGAGAGAGAGCACTAGTAGTAGGAAAATTATGTAAAGATATTATTACTAGAACCAGTACCAGTTGTAACTTTGTAACATTTGACAAGAAAAAAGTGATTTTTTTTCTAGTCTTCCACTTGTTTTAATCATATTTCATTTGTTCATTTTCTTTGCGTACAATATTAGTGTGCCTTTAAAAATGAGGTTTGCTTTGAATGTGTTTAGGGAAGAGTAGTGTTGGGGTTACTGGATGGTTATTGCGTGTGTTGTAATCTGTTGCTTGTCCGGGATGTAATGTTT
The DNA here is from genome assembly GCF_049309525.1 of Garra rufa. NCBI lineage: Eukaryota > Metazoa > Chordata > Actinopteri > Cypriniformes > Cyprinidae > Garra > Garra rufa. The sequence continues at coordinate 19,202,785 of NC_133362.1, forward strand.
AGATAAAACATAACAGCAAGATTCATCTCAAGGACCTGTGCCAGAATCTCTCTTTCTTCCTCTCACACACGCTTTCTTACGAGAGGGTGACTGATGTAATTATTTGCTGTTCTGTTGTGTTTGTTCTGATGAGCACGAGTGAGATGGTCATCAGGAATTCAATTCTAAACCCTCAAGAGATCCGAAAACACGCTCTGGAATTAGCATTTTCTGTCTTACACACTAACACAGCACTCACTCAACGCCATTAGGATTCTGTCTCTGAAACACTCACCGTCAAACTGTCAACCTCATTACCACACACTGCATGTGCATTCGCGGCCTGACAAATAGACCTGCCTGCGCATACCATCTAAAACATGACCGGACTTTAAGGGACTGGATTAACACTGGATACAATATGAGTGAACCAAAAACACGAAGGGATCAGGCTCATCTGTGTAAATAGTTTCTTCTCAGGCTTCAGATTAAGGCCTCGGTAATAGAGTGAACGCGGGTGACACACATACACCTTTCAAGAGGCAGAAAAAAAGATTTCTTGTCTAAGCTTTGCCAGGAATTTAAGAGAAGTTTGTGTCAGGATATATGAATGCCTGAGTTTATCAAAATTGAGTTGTTTGATGGTTAGCCAGTGAGCGATGTCAAAGATGTACCATAAGGACAGACTAATCGATTTCTGCTTCATCAGCTAAATGAAGGTCCTGCCAAAACATTGCACAGCAAATGTTGTCAGTTTCCTATGAATCTTCCTCAAGAGGGTGCAATTTTTCTTTTGGCTGCAAGTTTTTTGTTTTTGTCTCACTGGAGACACTTCTACACCAAAAAGTATGCTTGTTTAGATCTATTAACTTAAATTACAGAAACTTGAAATACAAATGGCAATTTGCCACTCAAGAAAATGATTAAATAAAATGCTATATCCTTTAACCACAAACAAAAGTGATTGCTTCAGTCTGTCTAAACTAATTATACTGCTGAAGAAAAGGCCCATTGCCCATGTCTCTCTCTCTCTCTCTCTCTCTCTCTCTCTGTCTCTTTCTCTTTTTTTTTCTAAGTAAACAGTATATTGTTATAATGCCTTTGGCCAGGTGCCAGTGTCTCCTCAGCGCTTCATATACACATTAGTGTCACTTCCTCTCACTGCTATAGATCATAACTCTAGCACTGATACCATATAGATATGATCTATCTAGATACTATATCTAAGAAGTTTCAACACAGGATAAATGGATTTCCAGCACTGAAAATTGCTTGCAGTAACTTTACTACTAGATTCATTTTAAAAATTGGTATCCCTGTACAGCTATGATCAGCTGTTCCTCCATCTTGGCTGAGATTTCACTGTTGTTACGGAAAGGGTGAAGTTGATTGGTTGGTTTTTGTCACATGTTTTCATCTCATTGCAGCGTAGATATGCTAGAAAAAACAAGCATGTCGCACTGCATGAGTATATTGCACTGCATATTATGAGCATGGTTGACGCTTGTCTACATTTGAAATAACGGACTTGAGTGTGCAAAACGGCCCCTTATACTCACTAAGTGTCACGACCACACACAAAGGGAGAAGGTGAGTATCTTTCAAGGTATTTATTAACAAACGTGCACAGTTCAACACACGTGCAATCGGGTGAATAAGGTCTCTGTGGTCAAATCTTCAAACATAACACAACAGGTGAGTTCAAGTTCATAAGGATCATAGCGTTAGCAACAGTCACTTCCCTCTGACACGATTAACGTGTTTCACAGGAGAACATCAGAGCAATCCACGGGGAGCACAGGAGAACATCGGAAGAATCCACGAGGAGCATAGGAGAGACAACAGGAGGGGGAGAAGATCCACAGAGAAGCATCCATGCAACTTCGATACCAGCCGGTGAGTGAGTGATAGAGGTAAGTATATGAAGGGTGTGGTGATTGCTGGTGCAGGTGACGGTGATTAGAATTCTGGTGATGGTTCACGGGTGTGCTGTGGTGGTGATTGGCTGGTTGGTGGAGGATCGTGGTGATTGGGGCTGAGGGAACGTGCAGAGGGTGTGACATCACCCCCTCCTCCACGGGTGACTCCTGGCACCTAAGAACGGCGACGGGGACGACCACGACCTCTGGGAGCTGGGCGTTCGGGATGTCGGCGGTGGAATTCCTCGAGGAGAGTCGGGTCCAGGATGTCGTCACGGGGTATCCACGATCTCTCCTCGGGTCCGAACCCCTCCCAGTCCACTAGGTACTGGAGCTGGCCGTTCCGCCGCCGGGAGTCTAGGATTTCTTGGACTTGGTAGATGTTATCTCCAAGGATCTCTGGCGGGTCGGGAGGAGGAGGTGACTCCGATTCTGTGGAGGAAGGGAACAGGGGTTCAGTGTGGCGTTTGAGTAGGGAAACGTGAAACGAGGGAGCGATTCTGTAATGTGGAGGTAGGTTTAGACGGTAGGTGACAGGGTTGATTTGTGAGTGCACGGTGAAGGGCCCTATGTAGCGGGGACTCAGCTTCCTACTGGGCAGCCGGAGGCGTATGTCTCGGGTGGACAGCCATACCTGGTCCCCGGGGAGGTAAACTGGGTTGGGTAACCTACGACGGTTGGCGTGTTCCGTATGCCTCCGTACTGCCCGCTGGAGATGGACGTGCGCTGAGTCCCACACCCTCTCGCTCTCTCGGAACCAGTGATCTACCGCGGGCACCTCGGAGGACTCTCCAGTCCATGGAAACAGAGCTGGTTGATAACCTAGAATACATTGGAATGGGGTTAGACCGGTAGAGGTTTGACGGAGGGAATTTTGCGCATACTCAGCCCACGGTAGATACTGGCTCCAGGTGTTTTGATGTTGGGAACAGTACGTCCGAAGGTAGCGGGAGATTTCCTGTATTTTCCGTTCGGTCTGCCCGTTCGTTTGAGGGTGATATCCGGATGACAGGCTGACTGTGGTACCCAGGAGTTGGAAGAAGGCCCGCCAGACCCTGGAAATGAATTGGGGTCCCCGATCGGACACGATGTCTTCTGGGAGTCCGAAGTTCCGGAATACATTGTGGAACAGTGCCTCTGCGGTTTCTAGTGCTGTGGGGAGACCTTTGAGAGGTATTAATTTGCAAGCTTTTGAGAATCGATCGACTACCACTAAAATTGTGGTGTAACCCTGAGAGGGGGGCAGGTCTGTGGCGAAGTCAATGCCCAAGTGTGTCCAGGGTCGGCGGGGAATAGGTAACGGTTGTAATTTACCTTCGGGTAAGCGGCGTGGGGTTGTGTTGACGGCGCAGACCGAACATCCTTGGACGTACCGTTCCACTTCCCTGCTCATGTTGGGCCACCAATATTTCTGCTGGAGGAGCGAGAGGGTTCGCCTGCTGCCAGGATGTCCTGAGCCGGGGGACGTGTGCGTACTATCCAGCAGAAGGGGTCTGAGACGGCTTGGGACATAGACACGATCCGGGGGAAGCTCCGGTGGTGCAGGCTCCTCGAAGGTGGCGGCCCGTATATCTTCATCCAGCTGCCATAGTATGGGTGCGAGAAAGACAGATGGGGGTAGAATGGGATCAGGATCGTCAGAGGTAGGTTCAGGTGAGTACATACGTGATAGGGCGTCTGCTTTGGTGTTTTTGTGGCCGGGTTGGTAAGTAATGTTGAAATTGAATCGGGCAAAGAATAGTGACCAGCGAGCTTGGCGGGCATTTAGTCTCTTGGCGTGCTGAATGTACTGGAGGTTCTTGTGGTCGGTTATTACGGTGAAGGGGAACTGGGCTCCTTCCAACCAGTGCCGCCACTCTTCGAGGGCGAGCTTTATTGCCAGCAGTTCGCGGTCTCCAATTCCATAATTCTGCTCGGCTGGGGTGAGTTTCTTGGAATAGTACGCACACGGATGGAGGGATCGGGGTTCATCAGACCACTGGGACAGCACAGCTCCTACGCCTACGTCCGCCGCATCAACTTCCACCACGAAGGGCCTTGAAGGGTCGGGGTGCTTGAGGATAGGAGCGGTGGTGAACATCAGCTTTAGACGGTCGAAGGCTTGCTGAGCCTCTGGAGTCCACTGTAGTACCCGGCGTCCTCCCTTTAAGAGGGAAGTGAGTGGAGCCGATAGGAGGCTATAGTTTTTTATAAAGCGTCGGTAGAAGTTAGCGAAGCCTAAGAAACGCTGAAGCTCCTTCACCGTCCTGGGCTCCGCCCACTTGGCCACTGCGTCCACTTTACCGGCTTCCATACGAACTCCCTCCGCAGTGATCACGTATCCGAGAAAGGAGATGGAGGGCTGATGGAATTGACATTTTTCTAATTTCAGATAGAGTTGGTACTCACGGAGGCGTTGTAGAACCTGGCGGACGTGGTCTTGATGTTCCTTTAGGTTGCGTGAGTAAATGAGGATATCGTCAATGTAGATGATTACGAATCGATGGAGGTAGTCGCGGAAGATTTCGTTCATGAAATTCTGAAATACGGAAGGACTGTTAGCCAGGCCATAGGGCATCACCTGATATTCATAGTGACCGGTCGGGGTGATGAAGGCGGTTTTCCACTCATCTCCTTCTCGGATACGGATCAGGTTGTACGCACTGCGGAGGTCGAGTTTGGTGAAGATGTGGGCTTCCCGTAGTTCCTCCAAGGCAGCTGGCACTAGAGGAAGTGGATAGGCGAATTTCACCGTGGCGTCGTTGAGCACCCGGTAGTCAATGCAGGGTCTGAGCCCGCCATCCTTCTTGGGGACGAAGAAGAAACTGGATGCTGCTGGGGACGTGGAAGGTCTGATGAACCCCTGTTGGAGAGCCTCCTGGATGTAATTCTCCATGGCCTCCTGCTCAGGACGTGAGAGGGGGTAGATCTTCCCGTGGGGTAGTTTGGCGTCTGGCAGCAGGTCGATACTACAATCCCAGGGCCGGTGCGGTGGTAGTTGTGTGGCCCGTTCCTTGCTGAAGACATCGGTGAAAGACTGATAGACGGGGGGAATGGTGGTGGCGGATTGAGTGGCAGGGCTCTCTATGGTGGTGGCGTGCAGAGGGATAGGATGGTATGGAGACTCTGCATCCGACGAGGAAGGATGGTAGCCGTGGTTCTTACACGTTATGCCCCACTCCAGGACCTCTCCTGTGCTCCAATCTATGCGGGGTTGGTGCTTAATGAGCCATGGTCTGCCCAGGATGACATCCACGTTGGCTCGCGGGAGTACTAGGAGGGTCAGATGTTCACGGTGGTTGTGTTGGGAGACGAGGGTCACTTTTCTGGTCCGGCGAGATATCTTACCATCGCCCAATGGTGAGTTTTGGATTGTGGTAATTTGGTATGTGACCTCATTTTGAACGGTGGGAATTCGATGTTTAGCAATGAAGTGTGATGAAACAAAATTGCCAGCCGCTCCGGAATCCACGAGCACATAGATGGGGAGAGTACGAGAGTTAACTATTAGTTCAGCGGTAATATGGGGTAAGAGAGACATGGCTGGAGTAATAGATACGGTACTCACCATTGGACGAGGCGGGCGGACTGGACAGGCACTGATGAAGTGAGAGGCTTCTCCACAATATAGGCACAAACGATTATTAATTCGTCGTTTCCTCTCCGCAGGATCCAGGCGATAGGAGTCAGTAATCATAGGTTCTTCCGCATCTCGTTGGGGTGACGGTGTTCGGAGTGGAGGGAAGCTGGGTACAGACTTTGTAGAAGGACACGCTGAGAGATGTTGAGAAATGCCTACTGCCTTTTTAATAAAGGTTTCCAGCGGTACGTTGTCATCGTAAATGACCATATGCTTGCGGATCTGGGGTTTAAGCCCCTTACGGTAGGCTGCTAGGAGAGCGACTTGGTTCCAACCACTGGTGGCCGCTAGGGAGCGGAAGCGCAGGGTGTATTCATGAATATTGGACGCACCTTGATTCAGAGTGATCAGTTCATCGTGTACGGAAAGGGGAGTGAGCGCAGCTCCAAACACGTCCTTGAAGTGGGCAACGAAAGCATTATAGGAGATTAAAGCGTCGCTCCGTGAATTCCAGAGTGCGTCTGCCCATTGAAGTGCCTGCCCAGTGAGGAGGGAAATCATAAAAGATATCTTAGAAATTTCGTTAGGAAACTGGTGTGCGTTGGCTTCGATATAGAGGGAACTTTGCAGGAGGAAACCATTGCAGCCACCCGGGTCTCCGGAATAACTCATGGGGCGAGAGAGGGGCGTGTTGGAAATCGTCGTTGGAGCAGCAGGTAGAGATTGACGAAGGACGTTTACCATATCCGAAAATGGGTCGGGGGTGTCTTCGGTGATAGCGGCGCTCGCCTCCATGAGTGACGCGGTGAGTTAATACTTTTGGGCTGGTATCCTGTCACGACCACACACAAAGGGAGAAGGTGAGTATCTTTCAAGGTATTTATTAACAAACGTGCACAGTTCAACACACGTGCAATCGGGTGAATAAGGTCTCTGTGGTCAAATCTTCAAACATAACACAACAGGTGAGTTCAAGTTCATAAGGATCATAGCGTTAGCAACAGTCACTTCCCTCTGACACGATTAACGTGTTTCACAGGAGAACATCAGAGCAATCCACGGGGAGCACAGGAGAACATCGGAAGAATCCACGAGGAGCATAGGAGAGACAACAGGAGGGGGAGAAGATCCACAGAGAAGCATCCATGCAACTTCGATACCAGCCGGTGAGTGAGTGATAGAGGTAAGTATATGAAGGGTGTGGTGATTGCTGGTGCAGGTGACGGTGATTAGAATTCTGGTGATGGTTCACGGGTGTGCTGTGGTGGTGATTGGCTGGTTGGTGGAGGATCGTGGTGATTGGGGCTGAGGGAACGTGCAGAGGGTGTGACACTAAGCCTGGATTTAAGTGATCAATAATACATTAAAAACTGTAATACTGTGAAATATTTATACAGTTTAAAATATATTTAATTACATATTTAATTTCAAAATTTAAAATGTAATTTAGTCCACTAAAAACTAGTCCACCATAGCGTTTTTAGCCAGCTGAAACGCCTAGCTGAGGCACAGCATTTTTTTTTAGTTGAGACGCTTTGCTGAGCCCTGGAAGTGACACAAAATCTCGCCATAAAATAACAATAAATTTAATTTGCTACCTATTACAGTTTGGACATAAACGTGTGTTGGCAGTGTACACAACCACCCTACAATGATAAAAAATCCATCCACTCCTTATTTTTTAATCCCCATTAAACCAAACCAGTCTCATTAGGTATGCAGTTTTGATTCTCAAAGCAATTTGATGCCATTGTTTAGGCCCCGCCCATGGCCGCTGACTGACAGTCCTGACAGTATGTATGGCTGAACACCGGTTCTCTCGCTCTGTCATGTTGCCACTACCAACTATTTATTGCTGTAGGTATGCAGCACTAAAGGGGCGGAAAAAGGGGCAGACAAAAAGACATTTAGAGTAATACAGACCACGCACCAAAATAAAATTTTCCGGATGTTCTGTGGGGTATTTTGTGTTGAAACTTCACAGACAGATTCTGGGGACACCCATGACCAATATTACGTCTAGACCTATCCCAACCCTAAAACTACACCTTTCAATCTTTCAATAATGCAAAAACAGTGATTGCTGTTGTTCAGAGTGACAATAATGACGCAATATCGATGTGCACATGCCCAGTGAGCCCTGTTTGCTGTAGCTGTATCCCTTCTAGTCATCCCTTTAAGTGACAGTGATGAGTGCTGTGTTTTACCCAAAGTTAAACATTCTTCAACTCTCGAGGCAGAGCATGAAAAAAACGCTTTTTAAAACGTTAAAAAAATGCAGCGCTCTCTTTGAAAACAATGGGGAAAAAATCCTCTTGAAAAAAAAAAACACTGTTATGGACATGCGGCTTTACTTCTATGATGGCAAAGCTGAATTTTCAGCATCATTACTCCAGTCTTCAGTGTCACATGATCCTTCAGAAATCATTCTAATTTGCTGATTTGGTGCTCAAGAAACACTTCTTATCAATTGTACTTTTGTGGAAACTGTAATTTTATCATATTTAATTTTATTTATTTATTTATTGTTGATTTTTATAACATTTTGTTAGTCTTAACGGTCAGTTTTAATCATTTGAATATATCCTTGCTGAATAAAAGCATTCCCAGCTGGATATTTGTTTAAATTTCAGTTGCGACGTCGGGTGACCAAAATTTTATGTCAGTTTGACTTCTAAAGTCAGCATTAAAATTTGATATCCAATACCGACATCAGCTGACGATTATATTTTGTTGTATTTAGGTTGTGTAACCAAAATCCAATGTTAAGTCAATGTCAAATACTGACGTCAACCTAGTTTTCATTCTCAACCACTACACAACATCTGTACGACGTTGGGATCCAATGTCAACCTGACGTTATATTGACGTCTGGTGCCTGCTGGGTTGATTTCTTAAAAGAAATCTTACTGACCCACTGGCATGTTTATTTCTAATCTGACATTACCAAGTTCATTTGAAGTTAAGAACTACTGATACTTAGTTTCTTGAAGATATTTTTGATTGGATAATAGATCCATCATATCTGACAGGTTGGACACAAGTGACATCCAATTAATACAAGTTGAACATTTTCAGTGGGATTGATTCAATTACCTTGTCATGCCTCCCAGTTCAGTGTAGGCCTGATGATTGAATAATACATTCGGTTCATTGTGGCACAATTTGTGCACTGTTTCGACTGAAATGCAAAGCAAAGGACATCATCACTCAAAGAAATCATTTGTACTTAATATTTAGCATGCCAAGTGCAAAACGTCACACAGTAGAGTGCAATACAGCTGAGTGCTTTACATTTCAAGATGCTTTGCATTTCGTTTTGGCATGAATTCAGCATTGGATTGTATAAAAGCAAATCCTGCACAGTGTTTGTCACTGACAAGATAAATGGCGTTTAAAAAATAATTAATTATGACAGCTTTGCTTTTCATTGCGATGTCCACAGGTTTACACATTCTGTTCCACGCTGTTTGTTCATGGTCATTTCACAGAATTGCAAAATTGTACAGACTGTAAAAGTTACAATGTTGTAATCTTTAAATGTTTAATTGATGGTGTTAGCAGAAAATGGTTTGCTGAAGAAACTGATCACGGATCAGCGATCAGTGCTAAAATACGGTTATTTGTCCGTTGGGGAATGAGCCTGGTTCTGAGCAGCGAGGCGGTAGAGAGACACTGCCCAGTGTAATTAGCAGCTACTCATGTAATGTACTCCCATGAAGTTTAATGATGTTACTCAGCGTTTCAGCTGTACAGATGGGCTACACTTTCTCAGTAAAAGCTTTAGACCGTGATTGGTCATTCGGGTGCAGGCATTGCTGCAATGCAGTAGTGGTAACGGCAAACACACACACATACGCTCACTATTCCCTCAGAGTGATCACTTTTATGTTCATAGATGTCTCTGAGCCTCTGGCTACTTTGTAATGATGAAAGAATCCATTCTGAAGCCACAGATAACTTTTAGATGTGGTTTAGTGGTTTCATCATAGATTATTGGATTTTTCCGTAATGTATTGTACTAAGAGTCGCTGTATTCAATCAAGAGCAATGTTATTGCATTTTAGCAAAGTAGAAATGTTGTTAGCCATCATAATGCATCTCTAAAGGAAGCTGCTTATGTCTTTAAACAATTGCAGTCCCAAATTTCTTCCTATTTTTTCTTCATTTGACCAGGAATGGCAGAGTCAATTCATAACCATGAAGCACCAGCTGCGGAATTGAACATCTGTGACCTTTTACTCGATATAGAATGCTTAAATTAAGAATGTGGATTTTGAATTAAGACATCCATAAATTGGCCTCTGCTTTAATCTGACCAGTGTTCTCCCATAATTATGCTTGCTCTTGCTTGACTGTGTAATGAGCTGAGAACAGAAGGATGTAAAACTGATGTAAAACTAGGACATTGTAATGCACTATTGAACAATATTATAGCACTATTCCGATGGGATTCATTTTTTAAAATGACCTTTTATGTTTTGTTTGACTTCTATGTGCGGATTCAGGTGGGATTGCAGTGTGTCCTTCTTTTGCTTTAATGACTTGCTTTTAATCCTCAAATTTGTGTAAAAGCTGGTGATCATGCATCCAAATCATCCATCTTGTGCCTTAGTGGAAACAAACACATTGGTGGTCTCAACTGTATTGTTCATATGACAATTATTTGATTAGTGACCTTAAAAGATTTTTTTACTTCCAGAGTAAACATTTCCTGATCATTTTCTCACCCTGTGTCGTCCAAGATGTTCATGTCTTTATTTCCTCATGCCATAGAAGAACCCTTTTTGTCTAAATGGTTCCATAAAGAACCTTTAACATCTGAAGAACCTTTCTGTTTCATAAAAGGTTCTATGTGGCAAAAGAAGGTTCTTCAGATCATAAAAGGGTAAGAACAAGATGGTTATTTAAATAACCTTTGACTGAATGGTTCTTTGTGGTACCAGAAATGGTTTTTCTATGGCATCACTGTGAAGAACCTTTTAAAGCACCCTTATTTTTGTGTACAGTCCTTTGAAGCTGCATTGAAACTGCAATTTGGACCTTCAAGCTTCTGATGCCCACTGAAGTCCACTAGGCCTATATCAAGAAGAAATCTCGAATGTTTTCCTTTAAAAACCTTAATTTCTTTTCGACTGAAGAAAGAAGGACATGAACATCTTGGATGACATTATCAGGATTTTTTTATTCTGGAAGTGAACTAATCCTTTAAATAGTGTAGAATATTATGTTCATTTTATGTCATAATGATTCTTTGCTTTATTTTTTTGAAATCCTAAAACTTTTTTTTTTACAAAAATTCCCAGACTTGTGGATCCTAAGGGTAAATGCTTGCTTATTAACATATTATACTTATTTAGAAGATCATTTTATGTGACATGGTTTTTGTTAAAAGCCTGACTAGTGTCTGGTGTGAATTTAAAGTGACTGTCTTCTTGCTGTAATACAGAACAGCAGGACCATATAAAGAAAATGAGAGCCTGGGGCGGTGGGATTGGTCAGATGGAGAGTGGTCTGGGTTGCATGAAAGACTCCATAATATTGGAACAATGCGCTGTAAATAAACCCAGTAAAACTGCAGAGCACTGCGGCTCGAGTCATCCGCAGTGCAGTGAACCCAACATTGTATTTTGATAAAAAAAAAAGAAGTTCATATTTGCTTTTAGGGTCTCAGTGTGGCTTTAATTGAAGATGAAGAAATACAAGACACATTAATTTTCTCCCTGAGGGCTGATAATAAGGCTTGTTTGATCAGAGTTATGGATCTAATTTATGAGCAAATCTGTGAATCGCCAAAACAAACACTAATTAGTTGGATTAATTGGCCGTTACGGTTCTGTCTGTCAAATTTATACTGAAGAAAGTGGATTTATGTTTCAGCTTGATTTGCACTAGAGATTCTTAAAGCATATTTCATAGGACATGAATGATAATGCAGCAGTATTGTGGCTACTGTAGACAATCATGAAAAGGGCCTGCCTCACACCAACTCACAAATATCAGGATTGAATGATTCCACAGATAAAAGCATAGAAATATAATCATAGAAGCATAGAATAAACTGTCCAAACAGCCCAGGCCTGAACTCACACCGTTGGTCATAAAATGTTGCTGTGTCCAGCTCAAGGGGTGAAATTATTTTCAATGCGAATATGAGAATATAACATGAAAGTAATTACACGTCAACTTTAAACGTTTCTTGACTGATTGCGTTAAATTAGGACAGGAGCGAGAGATTAGATTGCATTAGCTTTTTTCAAGAAATATGAATCATAAATTCTGTCAGTAAGTGAAGTAGAAATACAGCTGAGCAGTCATGTCCTAATATCTCCTCCTGCATTGCTCATTACTCAGAGTGTAAACAGCAGCATGAATAGAGAATGTAATTCATTATTCAGAAGAAGCTTCTCTTTGCCAGTGATGCTGATGAATATGGTGACAGCGTCAGCATAATTCATCACATCCAGTATTAAATTACTTTGACTAGCAAGTACAACTTCTACTGAAGATTTTAATGTTTGAAATAGTTCTTAAATGGACAACGTAGTACAAAATGGACATTAAAGATATCCTCCTGAGAACCAGCTATATTTTTTTTCCTCTGTAGAAGACAATGTACAGTTAAGGTCAAGTTTTACATCAGAATCTGCAAAATGTTAGTTATTTTATTGAAATAAGAGTGATCATACAAAATGCATGTTATTGTTTATTTAGTACTACCCGAATAAGATATTTCACATAAAAGATGTTTGCATATAGTCCACAAGAGAAAATAATAGATGAAACTATAAAAATGACCCCGTTCACTAGTTTACATCCACTTGATTCTTAATACTGTGTTGTTACCTGATTGATCCACAGCAGTGTTTTTGTTTAGTGATAGTTGTTCATGAGTCCCTTGTTTGTCTTAAACAGTTAAACTGCCTGCTGTTCTTCAGAAAAATCCATCAGGTCCCACAAATTCTTTAGTTTTCCAGCATTTTTGAACCCTTTCCAACAATGACTCTATGATTTTGAGATCCAACTTTTCACACTGAGGACAACTGAGAGACTTACATGCAACTATTACAGAAGGTTCAAATGCTTACTGATGCTCCAGAAGAAAAAAAATTGCATTAAGAACCGGAGGGTGAAAACTTTTGAACAGAATGGAAATGAACATTTTTCTTATTTTGCCTAAATATCATATTTCTTCATTTAGTACTGCCCTTCAGAGGCTACAGAAGATGGTTACATGTTTCCCAGAAGACAAAATAAGTTAAATTCCCCCTGATCTTCAAATTCAAAAAGTTTTCACCCCCGGCTCTTAATACATGGTTTTTTATATAAATTGTGGGACCTGAAGGATTTTTCTGAGGAACAGCAGACAGTTTAACTGGACAAACAAGAGACTCACAAAAAAAAAAAAAAAAAACAACAAACACAGTTGTGGATTATTGAGGTAAGAACATAGTATTAAGAATCAAGTGTATGTAAACTTTTGAACGGGCTCATTTTTATAAATTCAACTATTATTTTCTCTTGTGGACTATATGTAAATGTCTTTTATGTGAAATATCTTATTCAGGTCAGTACTGAATAAACAACAGCATGCATTTTGTATGATATTTTAGGAAAATAATTAACATTTAGCAGATTCTGAAAGGGGGATGTAAACTTCTGATCTCAACTGTATTTTAGAGTCTATACATGTTACAGTTTTAAAGAGACAGTTCACACAAAAAGACAATTCTATCATTAATTTCTCACCCTCTTGGTGTTCCTAACCCGTAATTGGAATTGGAACACAATTAAAGATATTTTTGATTAAATTTTTGATGAGCTTTCTGACCCTGCATAGACAGCAATGCAACTGACATGTTCAAGGCCCAGAAAGGTAATAAGGACATTGTTACAATAGCCTATGTGACATCAGTTGTAATGTTATATAACAACTTTGTTAAATAATTTATTCCCTATCAGTCTTCAAAGCAGAACGGTATAGAAATGAAAGTTCTGTCATAATTTATTCAAACTTGCATGTCTTGCATGGATCACAGAAGGCAGAATTTAACTCTTTCTCCATTCATTTACAATTAATGCAGACTGAGACTTTCAAGCTTTATAAAGGAAGAAGATTGCATTTTCCACAGTCACCAACTACTCCATGTAACCATCTTTACGTTAGCTGCACATTTGCTGATACAGAGATTTGGCGTGAAGTAGCAGGACTTTAAAAGCCTCTTTTCTGGCTCGCTGATCATGATGAGGTGGAGAGACAGAGAGATTGCAGTTGTCTGTAATGATTAATCTTACACAGATGTGCACTGATGAAGAGCTAGGGTGAACGATTGTTTGAAATTGAGATAAAGCTTTCATTAGAGTTGATAAAAATGTGTGAGAGAGACAGAAAGAGGGATTAGTTGGCTACTGCCGTGTTCTGTAAGCTTTGGTTTTTCTACTTCTGTGGAATGAGTTCATAAATATAAACACGGTAATGCCTTTTTGTGTCATGTCTAAATGTGTGCTGTGGCCTGTTTCACAATGAACGTATAAACTTGGCATATTTACATTTGTCCAAGATTTATGTCCCAATACTAAAGCAGTCTTGGAGAGCCAGACTTTGTGAATTCTGATGCACATCAGCATATTTTGGCTAGGACATTTATGGGCAGGTAAATGTGAAATCGATGAAGGCATAATAAAAGATCAGCGTGTAAGACAATAGTTCATCCACATAATAGTGCAGCAGTCTAAACGAAAAGTTATAATGACAACACACTGGAAATTGAATGTAATACTCTTCTCAAAATGTGGCTACAGTATTGAAACCTGTTTTAAAAATGCTTATTTAGTAAGAGCAGTGTTATATCAGTTTGTACAATAAGCATCAGATTTATAAACCTCTGCAGTTTAATGACACTTGACCCAGAGGCTAACAATTAAAGCAGAGCTCAGAGAAACATCAGACTGTTCTGTTCATAAACTTGAAACTGAAAACTGCAACCTGAGTTGACCGTCTGGATGAGGCTGCAACTTTACTGGAAATCATATTGTGAGAGAAAAAGGCATTAATGCACATTTAGAGGCTGTAACTGTGTCAGTCAAGATAGTCAATAGCTTAACAGAAAGTATTTTCGTATAAAGGCATTTTGAAAACTGGTTTCAGAGTGGCTTTCAAGGCCTGATCCTTGCTAACAAAAGTGTCTTTTTCTGAATGTTCTCTCTCATGAAAATGTCCAGTTTTTAAAATGTTAAAAAAAAATTAATTCCACGTTAAAAAATAAAAAAAAATCTAAAATTACAAGATTAAAGTCGAAATTACGAGAGTAAAGTTGAAATATTTTGAAAATAAAATAGAAATTACAAGATTAAAGTTGAAATGTTTCGGAAAAAAAAGTAGAAATTTCAAGAATAAAGTCCAAATGTTTCAGATTTTGTAAGCTAAGACTTTGGAACATCTCCTGGTGCTCCCAGTCCAGGCCATTTAGGCACAACAGGCTAGAATATACTCTCTAAATATTATAACTTTAATCCAGTAATTGCTACGAATTAATTCTTGCAATTTTGACTTGATTCTCAAAATATTTTGACTTTATTCTCGAAACACTTTGACTATATTCTTAAAATATTTTGACTTTATTTTCGTAATTTTGACTTTATTCTCAAAATATTTTAAGAATATTCTCAAAATATTTTGACTTTATTCTCGAAACACTTTGACTATATTCTCAAAATATTTTGACTTTATTTTCGTAATTTTGACTTTATTCTCAAAATATTTTAAGAATATTCTCAAAATATTTTGACTTTATTCTCGAAACACTTTGACTATATTCTCAAAATATTTTGACTTTATTTTCGTAATTTTGACTTTATTCTCAAAATATTTTAAGAATTTTCTCAAAATATTTTAAGAATATTCTCAAAATATTTTAAGAATATTCTTTTAATATTTCAACTTTATTCTCATAATATTTTTACTTTATTCTCGTAATTTGTTTAATTCTCAAATTATTACGACTGTAATCTTAGTTTTGTTTTGTCTTTTACATGGCACTAAATTGCTGACGTACAAGTAAAACATTTCAGAAAAAAGTCAGAAAGCTCTCGGATATCATCAAAAAATAAATTAATTTATGTTCCGAAGGTCAGCGAAGGCCTTATGGGTTTGGAATGACATGAGGGTGAGTAATTATTGACAGAATTTTCATTTTTGGGTGAACTACGTCTTTAAGGGTACATGACAAATATATACTGAAACCTTGCATTTTTTAAAAGTTCAATTCACATGGAACCATAAAAATGACTAAAATGCTGTATATGCAGGCTAGTAGTTGCAATGTCATTTTGTAAAAAAACACTATGTGCCTGTGCACATATCTATAGACTGAACACGTAATACATAGGTGCATCATGTCACCGTTTTCACAAATTCATGTTTTTGTAGTTTACATGGAGACAATAACGGGATGGTTTCAGAAAATCCAGGCACCTAAAATACCATTGTCAGCCAAAATGCATAAAAAGTTTTCTGTTTTTAGTTAAAAATGCTGTTGTGTAAAATTTTTAGGCTGCACTTGAACCTGCTTTTATATTAAGGTTTTACTTGTCCAGACCTTTGTCTCTTTCTTTCAAGTTGCTTGAACTCACTATTGTTTTATTTGTGTCATGTTATTTATGCTCTCTCTTTTTCTTTCTTCTTTGAGACAGCTGTTTTGGTCGGTTCATTGTGAAGTCACAGCTGCTGTGCTGCTCTGTTGCAGTGCATCTCAGGTCAGGTCCCTAGCAGGCGATGTATCGACCAGTCAAAAAGCCATGTCAAAGCTTTCGGGGATGTTTGAGGGTAACCTCGTCTGACCTCTGATGGCTAAATATTGTGATTCCAGCCACAGTGTCATATCATAAAAATGGTGCAGTGTAACTGCTCTGTTCCCTAGATGGAGAGAATCACTCACAAGCTTTACTGGACGAGTTTGGAGCTAAACGCTGCTGTTCTAAGTGTGTTAGAGGTCACAAAATGATTCAGATGTGCTCGCAATAGTGCTAGTAATTCCTAAGTGTAAAACGCTCCAGAAGGTTGGTTGGTGGACAGGTGTCCAGTGAGGCATTTAATGGGATAGCACATTTCTTCACTCTCCAGCAGGTTTACTCTTGGATGGGGGGCCATATTAAGAATTTATAGCTTTAATCTGAGTCCTCAGGTTTTGTCTGGGGGGACTAACAAGAGTCATTTTTGAATTCTTGAAAACAAGAGTTGGTTTTGTTTGTTTGTTCAATAAATTCTCAGAAACCGTTTTATCCATGAATACAAATCCATATTTCTCATATAAATGTACATGGCTGATAAGCTAAGCAGATATATTATGCTTCAAAGGGTTTCAAAATATTGAAATCTGTTATTTTGTGACTTTCTCTCTTTCTGACTCTTTCTGACTCTTTTCTTTTTAAATAACTTTCATTAAGGGAATTCCTGCCCTTTGTTTTGGAGTGCAAATGAATGTTGTTTCCCTCTTTCTCTCACCCTAAAGGGAAATGTTCTGACAGGTTATTACCTTCTTTTTTTTCCCATTGGAAACAAATGTTCATAGCACGGTGTAGGTCACATTGTTTTAGAGGGCATTTGCTTTGGCTCAGAGCATATAGTGATTGTCTAACAAGTTTTATAGGAAAGTGCTGCACTAACGTAATCAATGACAGATCATTTCTCCTTAGTAAACCATCAAGTTCAATCGGCCATTCCTCTTTGTAGACGTGTACTTTTGTTCTATTATTTGCCTCATTAGTTGAACACCATTTCCAATATCTGCTTTGTGAATCTGCTAATAGTTTGCTTTCTGCCAATTTTAAATTTGTGAGAAATAAAGAATTGTGTGCCCTTTACCACAACAGACAATTTTTTTATGTATTTTATTGTGTTATTTACAGTATTTGCAATGGAAAAGCTGAATTTTTAGCAGCCGTTACTTCACTCTTCAGTTTCACAAGATCATTCAGAAATCATTCTAACGTGCTGAGTTGGTGCTTAAGAAACACTTAAAACAATTGTGCACCTTAATATTTGAGCAGAAACCAGGCAACATTTTTTTTTTCATATGGAAGCCTGTTTCCACTACTGAATAAAAAATAAGAAAAGGTAATTGTGACTTACTATCTTTATCTCTATTTTTCTCACAATTCAGAGAAATAAAGTCAGAATTGTGAGATATAAACTCACAATTGTGAGAAATAAAATCAGAATTGTGAGATAAAAACTCATAAAAAATATTTTTATATTTATATTAAATAATTGCGAGGTTATATCTCACAATTCTGACTTAATAACTCGCAATTGCGTGTAATAAAGTCAGAATTGTGAGATGTAAACTCATAATTTTAAGAAAATTGGTCAGAATTGAGTTCATATCTCATGATTCTGATGACTTCTCTCAGATTTGCCGCTTCATTTTTTTAGAATTGCGAGTTTATATCATAATTCTGAGAAAAAAGTCAGAATTGCGTTATATAAAATTGTCAGAATTGTTTTTATCTCACAATTCTGACTTAACTCACTATTACATGTTATAAAGTCAGAATTGCAAGATGTAAACTCGTTATTTTGAGAAAAAAAAGTCTCAATTGTGTTATAAATTCACAATTCTGAGAAATGAAATCAGAATTGCGAAGTATAAACTTGCAACTATTACTTTTTTCTTAGAATTAAGTTTAAATCTCACAATTCTAAGAAAAAAGTCACAATTACGAGACGCAGTTGCGAGATATAAACTCACAATTCTGAGAAAAATGGTCAAAATTGTTTTTATCTCACAATTCTGGCTTAACTCACTATTACTAGTCATTTTGAGAAAAAAAAGGCACAATTGAGTCGGCGCCGATAGCGTTGTGGGCAGCGCGCCGACATACAGCACCGTTGCGCACCGGGCGTCCCGTGTTCGAACCCCGACTCGAGAACCTTTCCCGATCCCGCCCCCTATCTCTCTCCCTCTTCGCTTCCTGTCATGTCTGATCTGTCCTATCTAAATAAAGGCAAAATGCCAAAAAATAAATCTTGAAAAAAAAAAAGTCACAATTGTGTCATATAAACACAATTCGGAGAAAAATTGTCAGAACTGTGAGTTTATATCTCGTGATTTTGGTTTTACTTTTCAAATTTGCGACTTTATTTCTCAGAATTGCGAGTTTATCATAATTCCGAGAAAAACTGTCATTGTTTATATCTCACAATTCTGACTTAATAACTCGTTATTGCGTGTTATAAAGCCAGAATTGCAAAATGTAAACGCTGAATTTTTAGAAAGTCACAAACACAATTCTGAGAATTTTTTTTTTCCGACTTTATTTCTTAGATTTGCGACTTTATTTCTCAGAATTGCGAGTTCATATCTCACAATTCTGAGAAAAAAAGTCATAATTGCAAGTTTATAGCACGCAATTCTGACATCATATCATAATTCTGAGAAAAGGTCAGAATTGTAAGTTTGTATTTTGAGATGTGAACTGGCAATTGTGAGGAAAAAAGTCAGAATTTTAAATTAAAAGGTCACAATTACCTTTTTTCGGTCAAAATTACATGACAGGAATTTTCGTTTTATGACTTTAAGTAATATGTAAGTGTATTGTACATTTTGCATGTGAATGAGATTGGATGACTTGTATGGAGAATAATATCACATATCTGTTTTTACTGAGGACTTACTAGCGTTCTTTTCTCTCTAATTTTCCTCATTTGTTGCTTTTCACTTCTGAATATTTTCTGATATTATCATATGTGCCTGAGGCTCTCTCTCTTTATCTCAATATCTCACCCGTTCTCTATCTCTCACGCTCTCTCTATCCGTCTCTCTGTGTGTGATGGAGTGTAAGCTGTAAGACTTATGAGGTGGAGATAATGGCAGGTGAATCTGATGTGTGAAGGTCTCTGGGTCGTTGCTTTGAAAGAGGTGTAAGCTCTTGCATATTGATACGAGTCAACCTCTTAAACACACACACGTGCCCACATTTTCCCCAGTACTGCTCTTTTGCTGTGTTGTAACGCATATTCTTTTATATTCACAGACAGAGCATCCCAGCAATGACAGAAGCCATAAACTGAAATGAGATGGACCCAGCGGACCAGAATGGAGACAGAAATTTCTTGTTTTACTGCGGCTGTTTGACTCTGTGGCCATTTCAGGTGCGAAAACAGAGTGTGAATAGTGTGTGATATCTCTGTGTGGGGGAAAAAGGGCATTAACATTCTATATACAACCTCTCCATCCTGTCCTTATTGGAAGGAGTGGTCTGGGAAATTCCCCCTCAGCCTATTAAACTATACACGTATATCACAGAATATTACTACTAGCACAGCACACAATGCCTCAGCCTCTCTCTGTGCACACATAACTGTTTAAAAATGGAATAAAATCACCTACGCGAGACTCTAAATTCACTTATGCTAGCTTTCAGATCCCTGATGTGTCTTTTCTTTTCTGAAGTTTTCATCAGAGATAAAAAGGAAACCTTTAAAGTGAACCCCGGGTATTAAGACTTAATATAGTATAGTATATAGCTTAATATAACGTAAATGATGTCTCTTACTAAAATATGTCGTAGAAAATCCATGAAAGATTTATGTTATTTAAAAAAATACTCACTATGGGGGGCACCATTATTTTGATTACGTAGAACGATTGAACTTCTGTGAGCTACTGGCACTGAGCTATGCTATTTTTACTGCAACACAACTCAGAAAGTAAAAACGATGCCCACAGCTGCTAAATGAGTTTACCGTACCAAATGCCGTACCACAGATTTTTCTCCACAAGGAGCCTAAATGCACCCGAATATTAAAATCTGTGTTGCGAAACTCCTTCAGTGGCTGTGGCGTCATGACAAGTGCCGGCATGCTTACATTGTTTAGAAGCTCTTTCAGTAGCTGTGGTCTAATAAAAGCCTCAAAGGCATCAGAGCTAAAGTGGAGAAAACACAGACATAGGTCTTTAGGAAGTTTTATTTGTTCACAGGCATCTTTCCATTCTTTTTTCTCTTCTTATTTCTAGGAAAGCAGTGAAGACTTACATTGCTTCTCTTGTGGCTCTTTAACTGAAAATTACAATCAAAAGCCACACAATGTGGCATCGTATCAGTATTTTATTTTCCAAGTTGTGTATTCCGAGTTGTGTTGCAGTCAAAAATATGGCGCTCCCATTGTCCAAAAAGTCCAAAAATGATGTTGATTTTTCCAATAAAGTAAGAGACATAATTTACGTTATTTTAAAGGAGAAGTTCACCTCCAGAACAAAAATTTAAAGATAATGTACTCCCCTTTGTCATCCAAGATGTTCATGTCTTTTTTTCTTCAGTAGTAAAGAAATTGTTTTTTGAGGAAAACATTCTTAGGATTTTTCTCCATTTAGTGGACTTCTATGGCGCCCCGAGTTTGAACTTCCAAAATGCAGTTTAAATGCAGCTTCAAACGATCCCAAATGCAGCTGTAAATGATCCCAGCCAAGGAAAAAAGGTCTTATCTAGTGAAACGTTTTTTTTTTTTTTTTTAGGTACAATTTATATACTTTTTAACCTCAAATGCTTGTCTTGTCTCTCTCTGCGATGTGCATGAGTAATCTGTACATCTCTGGTTCAAAACAGTTAAGGTAGGTCGAAAAACTCCCATCCTATTTTCTCTCTCAACTTCAAAAATCTTTTCATAATCAGCGTACATCGCTGCAGAAGTACCAACCCAGTGAACATGCAAAGAAGATCAAACACCATTAACAAAAAAGATAAAACAGCAATGAAGTTGAGGGAGAAAATGAGATTTTTTATAAACATTTTTTTTTAAAATAAATATCTGATCGTTTCACTAGATTAGACCCTTCTTCCTTGGCTGGGATCGTTTACAACCGCATTTGGGATCGATTGAAGCCGGATTTAAACTGCATTTTGGAAGTTCAAAACAGTTTCCTTTAAAAAGATGCACATCTTTTACCTAATGGTTTTAAATAGTTTTTAAAAGGCTGGGCATGTCAGTATATGCTTGGTTCTGCGTGTATGAACTGATTTTAGACCAGAGATACTTTTCGTTGCATTCTGCATTGAACATACCTGTTCAGGCTTTGCATTGGGAAATCTGTCATCCGTCCATCCATCCTATAGATCTGTCTGTCGATCAATTCAAACCATCCATCATTCTGACATCCTATCCATCTATCATTCTGCCATCCCATCCATCCATCATGCTTCTAAAGGACATAAAAACAAAACCAACTGTGGTTAGTCTGCAAGTTTCTGGCCTCTGAATTGACCCTCTCCTTGAATTATAGTTTGTTGAATTTGCACAATACGCTAAACTGAACCCATTTTTTAACCTTGTTTTAAAGGTCCACTGAAGTGCCTTGAAACACGCAGCCTTATTCTATGTGGTGACGTACTTTTAACTGAAACAAAAACATATCGCCCAGCCCCGCCCACTTATTTTGAATAGCCAATAGCGTTCAATTTATATCTGCTCGGGCCAGAGCCGTTAAGCTCGGTAAAGCCGCATTTGTAGCTTCTGACAGCCACAGACTAATAAATTACCCCACAGATTCAATATGAAACTCATAATCATGCTGAGGCTGTGTAGTTTAATACATGCTGATCGCACATATGAGCGCATATGATCTGCTCCGTGTATTGCGTCTCTGTGTAGGGGGCGGGACACTACGGACTCTAGAGAGCATTTGATTGGTCAGAACGTTTGATGAGAAACTGAAGTGCACGGTGATATCATCAAAATCGTTGATTCATATTGGCGGAAGTGACGAGACTATAAGTTTTGAATGCCCATATCTTGTAAACGCGAATTTTGTCGTTGTTTTGAAGCACACTAGCTTATAGATAATCTTAAGGATAATATATTCATACTAAAAGCCAAAAAAAATTTTGATTTCAGGGGGACTTTAAGTCTCTTTGCGTCTTTACATATGCCTGCGCATATGTGCTGTTTCATTGTTTTCTTAGAAGCAATACCTTGTCCCCATTTCACACATACTCCCATCCAAACATTATAGCTCCATTTATCTTCAGTGTAATTGTCTATGCAGTCTGAAAACACAACCGTATGTCATTTGGATGGTCTTTTTAAACAGGCCGGGAATGAGGGGTGTGGGAGGGTAATTTGGGTCAGAAAGGTGATTTAGAGTTGCAATTACATAAACTCCCTTAAACCTGCTTTATTTGTTTTTCTGCAACCAGACATAATTAACACTGATTTTTATGTAGCTCTGGTCTGTGTGGAGAAGCATCTTCTGTGAGAGTGAATCGTTATGTTATAGATCTGATAAAAATCAGTGGCTGTGTTATTGTTTTTTGTGTGTTAGTGCATTGAATGATGGATGTATTGAAACGCTCTCTTCATTAGCTCTGAACAAAAACGTCTTTCTGTACAGTGCGAAGATAAGAGGCTGTCAATCTCCCTGCATGTGGGAATAAGTCTCAGTCAGCACAAAGCAAAATCTTCGTCCTCATTCAAGCCGAACAGCCTCCCTGTTGGTGAAAACCGCCAGATGTAGATTGATTCAATGCTAATTGCTTGCATGTTTGATAAAGAACACAATATAATTCAGTTATTAATTGTACAAATGTTTTGTTTTTCTTTTAGGAACTTGCACAAGTGCACATCCTCTCTGTACCGCCCTGAGACACAAGAAACCACAGGCTTTCTACTAGAGGTCATTTAATGGGACACCACTGAGGAATTACCTGTATGGGTAAAAAGATCTTGTGTTGGAAAAGCCATTTCCATTGGATTCAGGGTGGATAATGAAAAGCTGTTTGCACAATCTAATTACACGAGTAAAACAATGTGCCCTAAAACCACACTACACAAAGAGCACAAGTCCCTCTGAATCAACCTAGTAATAAATCTGCTTGCCAAGCTTCTCTTGTTCAAAGTAAAGATTTATATAACATTTATACAACTACACCTTGTCCTTGAAGGTTTTAAATGCATCAAGATATTCGACATACTAGAAAGATTTCTGTAGGATCATGTAACACTGAAGACTGGCATAATATTTTCAAATAGATAACTCTTAGACGGTTTGTACAATTTTCACCACAATTGGCTCAAATCATCTTTAGACAATGCTGGCAAAAAGTTATCAAAAGGTTTTTGATATACCAAATTTAGTATGTGTTAACAAGTTTGAGACCCTGGACCACAAAATCAGTCATAAGGGTTAATTTTTTTAAATTGAGATTTATAAATAAGCTTTCCATATTATGTATGGTTTGTAAGAATATGACAATATTTGGCTAAGATTTGAAAATCTGGAATCTGAGAAAATTATCTAAATATAGAGAAAATTGTCTTTAAAGTTGTCCAAATGAAGTTCTTAGCAATGCTTATTACTAATCAAAAATTAAGTTATGATATATTTCCAGTAGGAAATTTACAAAATATCTTCATAAAACATGATCTTTACTTAATATCCTAATGATTTTTGGCATTAAAAAAATCAATAATTTTAAACCTTAATGTATTGTATTGTAATGTTCTACAGCCCAGAATCCATGTCAACTAGATGAGCCCCAGAGACAGATCATCAGTGAAGACCTCATCACCTAGACAGCCATCGACGCAAGACCGCGAAAACCAGATGAGTCCAATCTGACTTTGTGGCAACATGGAACTTTTTGCATCTACATTAATATTAGTCTGTTTGTTTCTTATTCCGAGGTCACCATAGCCACCAGATCCAGTCTGTATCCAGATCAGATGGTCACTGCAGTCCCCTGGATCCAGTCCGTACCAAGAGCAGATGGTGGATCAACACCTATAGCCGAATGTCAGCGGATACCATGTCAACTAGATGAGCCCCAGAGACAGATCATCAGGAAAGAATTCCTACCCTAAATGGCCACTGGTACAAGGCCATGGGAACCAGATGAGTCCTCTCCAATTTGACTTTGATGCAATATGTAACTTTTGCATTATTATTGACACTTTATTGTCTTATTTTAATACTGTAAGGTTGCTTTGACACAACTTGTATTGTAAAAAGCGCTGTATAAATAATCTTGACTTGATTTGCCTTGACTATTGTTGGCTGTTGCTACAGGGTCACATTTGACAAAATTTGTGCAAAAATGGACATGAGGCTGTGGAAATGTGACATTTTCATTTATAATTTCTGAACAGTTTGACCAAAAATCATTAAAGTGATCTCCTTAGATTTGCAGCGGCATATCGAATTCAAAAATATTAAAAAACCTTTTAATTCCAAACTTTTGACCTCCATATATACATGTGCAACAATGTGCATATGAATCTGACAACTGCAAAAATGTAATGTGGTTGATTTGTATTTTTTTCTTTCCTTTTATTTTATTATTCTGTTACTTTATTCATTTTAAAATTATAATTATTGTTTTTTTTTTTACTTCCAGCATTAGGCATTCATTTGGATTTGCCTCAATTACATTTTGCTGAATAGTTCTAGAGATCAATTTCCAAGGAGAGTTTATTTTATTATCATTGCCTGTTCTTAGGCCTTTTTGGTATTTATCTCAATGTAGTTAAACAGAAAAAGTATTTAATGTTATAATTACTATAATATTTCAGGATCATAGACAGTGGCTCCATTAAACAAGATCAGATATAGAGAAAGTCAATTTTCCTCACAGAACATTTTGAATGTGGACAATCCTTTTTAATGACTTTTGAACAAGCAGGTTTTGCCCTGAATTTTGAACCATGTAAAAAAAAACTTCTTCTTTTTTTGTCAGTAGAAAGAGAATAAGCCACCATATGAGCCACAGCCTGGTAACCCTAGTGAAAAATAAATATACTAAAATGTATTTGAGATACATTTATTTCATGCTTTTCATGCTAAGCATACTACAGATACATTCAAAAGTGTAAAACAACTCCTGCTGGGGTATAAAAATCCATGAAAACTTAATGCACTTTAATTGTGTGAAATCAGTGCTCAAGTCAAGTCAGTCAAGTCACCTTTATTTATATAGCGCTTTTAACAATACAGATTGTGTCAAAGCAACTGCACAGTATTTTAGTTTAGTTGTACTTCTCTTGAAGTACAACTAAAGTTATAATGTAGTATATTTGACTGTGCTAAAGTGGAACTATTGCAAGTATACTTTAGGTACACTTTAAATATCTTTAATTAAAGACCAATATTATTCAAAGATCACACAATCCTCATCAGAAGTGACATTAAAACACAGACATAAGGCTTAAAGGAGAACTCCGGTGTGATTTTGACCTAAAGTGTATTGAATCATGATACCGAGTGTAAACGTACCTTGCATATCTCATCTCGTCTTGTCCACTGCTGTCCGAAATCTGGGGTCAGTTATCCGATGCTCACAACAGCTTGTCAATGAAAGTCAATCGGGCATCGAAGGAGCCATGTAAATAAATCACTGTTTTACGCCATTTACGAGGCACAAAGTAGCTCCACACTTCATTGGTAGACTTCCAAGGGCCCTGACATTTAAAACGAGACATTGAGAACTTAGAAAAAGCACCGGTAGTTTATTTACAAGTAGATTTATACAGACAGTAACCGCAAGAAGTTTAGCGGCCGCCGCCATCTTAAATGTAGTCACGATAAGTCGAGTGTCGATCACCAAGGAATTTATCAGCTTATCAACGTATCAGGTTGTAGTTTCCTTGGTGCTCGACACTCGACTTATCGTGACTACATTTAAGATGGCGGCGGCCGCTAAACTTCTTGCGGTTACTGTCTGTATAAATCTACTTGTAAATAAACTACCGGTGCTTTTTCTAAGTTCTCAATGTCTCGTTTTAAATGTCAGGGCCCTTGGAAGTCTACCAATGAAGTGTGGAGCTACTTTGTGCCTCGTAAATGGCGTAAAAAAGTGATTTATTTACATGGCTCCTTCGATGCCCGATTGACTTTCATTGACAAGCTGTTGTGAGCATCGGCTAACTGACCCCAGATTTCGGACAGCAGTGGACAAGACGAGATGAGATATGCAAGGTACGTTTACACTCGGTATCATGATTCAATACACTTTAGGTCAAAATCACACCGGAGTTCTCCTTTAATATTAAGTGCATTGTGCACAAGTAGCAATATGTCAGTAAATATGGTTTTAACTATACTTAGTATGAAATAGATGTATTTTAAATGTATTACTTTTTTACAGCAAGTTACAGAATCTATGGCAGAATCTATCTTATCATATAGATAAAGTATAAAGATGAGGAGAACATCCGAAGCTTGAGGTCTAGTGAACTTCATGACAATCTGCCAAGTAGCCACTGCCAAGACTTAAAAAAACAAAACAAAAACAAAAACCAACCACTGGTGCTTCTCTTGTTTTTGCATATGTATGCAGTATAAATGTTTGCACTGTCTTTGTTTTGTCGAGCAGGTACAGGAAAGAGAATCAGCACTTTAGAAGAGTTGCTGATACTGAAAAATTATCCCCGTTCTGTGGGAAACAGTGCAGAATTGCTTTTACCGGTAAGTACCGGCCTTCTTTGAGGACTGATTTAACCTATGGTCTGTTTTAAGGACAAACGTCATAAGTACCTCAAAAATCTGCAGAACCGTGCGCCTGCAAAGCGTACTAATCCTGATTAAGTCATTAACTTAAGTACAGATATGTTCTGAGATAATTCCAGAGAAATTTTTATAGTTGTTATAAGGCCATTGGCCCCACAATGGGCACCACGTGATTGTTAGATCAGATTTAACAGCATTTCCGAGCTCTTCAGTCCTGCAGGGTCAATTAGAACGGCTTTTAGTGGCGCAAGTGAACATCGGAGGCAGTAAATGTGACAGATATGGCGCCTCTGTGCTGCACAATATTAGAGAGAGAAAGAAAAGGTGCGGTATTTGCTACCCTCATTAAGATTAGAGAGGTAATACGTGACCTGAGAAGATAAATCTGTGGGAAGCAGTCACTCGCTTAGACCCAGGAGCTTGATCACAGTCTTCCCCATAAATTAAAAATTCATTTTGTCAGCTAACCAACTATTTATAGTCATAGATTTCAACACTCAAAACCATTTTTTTATGTGATTAAGGAAGTTTTCCCAATAGTATCGTAAAAAGATATTTAAAGTATGTTTGATATATGCAGACACATTTGCATTTTGCACGTACCTTATTAGCATAATTCCTTTAGTAAATTGGCCACCCAGTGCATGCAAATAAATAATGCAATTCATTCTTGGTGAATTCCCCTATGAGTCTCCAGCTAAGGTTACCCAGAGGTGAACATTATTCTTAGCCTGGTTTTAACTGATTAATTCCTTTATACTAACAATTTGACCTGTTTGTGCAACAAGCTTGCATAAAGATTTGCTGATTCAGCTCTGTCAGAAGGGGCTTGTGGAATATCTGATGCAGGACGTCTATAGTTACAGAATTATTTGCAAGAACTCTTGGATGCTGAGCCACAGGGTGGATTGATTAGCTCTGCACTGCTGTTAATGAAACATTATAGATTTTCAATGGTCCGCTTGAAAAGCGCTCAGAGAACAATGTTCGGAATTAAGAGCCAGCTGTATTCTTGAGCTAAATATCCTTTATGTTCTGAGCTTCGGTGGTTATTACAGTAGCACTATTTGCAGAACTGATGTTAGATGACTAATATACTCTATACAGTATATGTGCATATATATTATTTATACAATTCTTACATTTGTAATGAATAAATAATGTATTTTTTAATAGTTTATTAGTATTTACAATTCTTTAATTGCTTACAAAATAAACTGTATGCATTGAAAGTGAATGCACATTTTAACATGAATCATTTTAAAATAGTTTACAAAGTACTGGACTGTGAAAATTATTTGCTTGATGTTTTAGACTCTTCTTTAGCTATTTTACAAAAGTAAACTAACTGGGCAAATTTGGTTGCGAGTTATTTATTAAATATTAATATTTATATAACATTAATATAACATTAAAGATTAATATGAAATGTTATAAAAATTAATACTTGAGGCTGAATCACATCTGCAGGTCTCATTACAACAGCACTGGTGCAATGTGATATTGCTTAATTGGGTGATATGTGTCAGAGAAGGTGCTTTGAATTATTCAGAGTTTAATTTTGTGATTTATGCTTTATGGATCCTCAACAGGTTGAGAAACTGAAGTCTAGTTTGTGTATCTGCTAAAAGCAGCTGTTTCCTCCTCCTTGTCATTGTTTGGTAGACTTGTAGTCAAGACCGCCTAAGCCGAGACCAGAAGGTATCGAGACCAAGACCAAGACCAAGTCGAGACCAAGGCCGATACCAAGTCGAGACCGGAGAAAAAAAACAGACTAGTGTTGAAGCTACGCAATAACTTGTATGAATGGCTGTCGCAAAAAAAAAAAAAAAAAAAAACATGCATGTGATTGGTTGCATTAATGTTGCATTATCAAACGCTGTGTTGTCGTGGATACCAAAGATTCTAGAGCGTGTAGTTTTTTTTTTTTTTTTGAGCGTGTAGTACTTCTAAATCCCCGACCACTATGACGGTCTGAGACAGCGAGACCTTGACAAGACCGAGAGGTCCGAGACCAAGACAAGACCAAGACCAAAGACCGTCAAGGCCGTGACAAGCCTGAGACCACGTAAAAGTGCTTGAAAATAGTAACACAATCCACTATACTTCCAGTAAACAACTCAACTTTTTTGAAAACTTCAGAATGACCATGGCACTCTTGTAAATTAAAAAGCCTTTATAATCAGATGGCTACATCCAAGAAATCGAAAAATACTCCAACGTGTTTCGTCACATGCCTTCTTCAGGGAGAGCAAACATCAAGCTTAGCTTTGGCTTTCCAAAAGCTGTTTGCTGTTTTCTTTCTTGGATGTAAACATCTGATAATAAAGGCTTTTTAATGCCCTCATTCTGAAGTTTTCTTTGATTGCCTGTGGTTTCTACTATTGGACTTTGTTTCAACTTTCTTGAAGTTGACTTCAGTTTGAATTCTAGATTTATTTGTCATATGCGAAATAGGAGGGCTGGAACTAATGTAAATGAGTGTGTTCTGATCCAAAATGCATCAAATATTGCATAACCCAACATGCGTCAACCAGTCAACTGACAAATGTTAAAAAAATCAGCTCAATCATCACTTACTATATCTGTTATTTAAACAGTTATTTGATGAGTGCAGTTTCTTTCCTGTGCTAACTATTTTCTTTCTCTATAAAATATCCAACACTCTTTGGTGCTGATATTGTATATCTCCAGCAGCTACAGCAAGAAAACAGTAATGGCGGCCTGCTGCTTCTCACTCACGGCTGTGTCTATGCTACTAGGGCAAAGATCATCAAAAATGGGCAGGATTTCTCCCTACAATGATGTAAGTGAAGAAATGCAGGGAGAAATCTGGAATTATGTGTTCAGAGACACTGTTTATGATTTATTTGGAGTGGGTGGATTTTTACCAATATAGGCTGGTTGTTTTTCACTGCGGCCACACAAATGTGTTCAAATGTGATTTTTGCATAATAGATTCCCTTTAAAGTTTTAGGACAGTACATTAGCATGTACATGACACTCCGAAACCAAAAGCCACAAACCTAAAGTGAGGAAAAAAATGATTTGATCCCCTGCTGATTTTGTACGTTTGCCCACTGGCAAAGAAATTATCAGTATAATTTTATAGACTGGTATTTAGGTTTATTTTAACAGTGAGAGACAGATCAACAACTAAAAGAAACTAGAAAAACACATTTCAAAAAAGTAATAATATGATTTGCTTTTTTTATGAGTAAAATAAGTATTTGATCCCCTATCAATCAGCAAGATTTTTGGCTCCCAGGTGTCTTTTATACAGGTCATGAGCTGAGATTAGGAGCACTCTCTTAAAGGGAGTGCTCCTAATCTCAGATTGTTACCTGTATAAAAGACATCTGTCCACAGAAGCAATCAATCAATAAGATTCCAAACTCTCCACCATGGTCAAGACCAAAGAGCTGTCCGAGGATGTCAGGGACAAGATTGTAGACCTACACAAGGCTGGAATGGGCTACAAGACCATCGCAAGCATCTTGGTGAGAAGGTGACAACAGTTGGTGCGGTTATTCGCAAATGGAAGAAACGCGAAATAACGGTCAATCTCCCTCAGTCTGGGGCTCCATGCAAGATCTCACCTCGTCGAGTTTCAATGATCATGGGAACGGTGAGGAATCAGCCCAGAACTACACGGGAGGATCTTGTCAATGATCTCAAGGCAGCTAGGATCATAGTCACCAAGAAAACAATTGTTAACACACTATGCCATTAAGGACTGAAATCCTGCAGCACCCACAAGGTCCCCTGCTCAAGAAAGCACATGTACAGGCACATCTGAAGTTTGCCAGTCAACATCTGAATGATTTAGAGGAGAACTGGGTGAAAGTTTTGTGGTCAGACGATACCAAAAAATCGAGCTCTTTGTCATCAACTCAACTCACTGTATTTGGAGGACGAGGAATGGTGCCTATGACCCCAAGAATACCATCCCCAACGTCGAACATGGAGGTGGAAACATTATGCTTTGGGGTGTTTTCTGCTAAGGGGACAGGACAACTGCACTGCATCAAAGGGATGATGGACGGGGCCATGTACCGTCAGAGCCAGGGCATTGAAAATGGATTGTGGATGGGTATGACCCAAAACACATGGCCAAGGCAACAAGTGGCTCAAAAATTCAATTCAATTCAATTCAATTTTATTTGTATAGCGCTTTTTACAATACAAATTGTTGCAGAGCAGCTGTACAAAAGTTTTAGGCTACTACAATATATTTAGTAGCTTATTAGTGGTGAATACTGTATGTTGAGTCGATGTACATATGATATAAATATTAAAATCAGTAACTGTGTAATCAAACAGATGATGAACACTAATTGCAATGGTTATGTGCTGTAATCAACTTGTAGGAAAATTATGTAGTGCTGTATGTTGTTTCAAGGCTGGCATCATCTGCGGTCCTCTGAGGGGTTGGCATCATCTCTTCTTCTGAATCCGGGCTGAATCTTGTGTAAACCCTAGTTACCACGGGATGGAAATCCCGTGGCAGAGACAGAGAAACAAAGAAATAATTAGCGTAGCTGCTGTTCCAACTTCCGACCAAACAAAAATGATGGTTTAGCCCAAGCTGAAGAATATTAATGTGCAGAAGCACAGAAGCAAAAAGAAGCACATTAAAGCCTGGGAGTGGCCTAGCCAGTCTCCAGACCTTTATCCCATAGAAAAATCTGTGGACAGAGCTGAAGGTTTGAGTTGCCAAACCTCAGCCTCAAAACCTTAATGACTTGGAGATGATCTGCAAAGAGGAGTGGGACAAAATTCCTTCTTAGATGTGTGCCAACCTGGTGGCCAACTAAAGGAAACATCTGACCTCTGTGATTGCCAACAAGGGTTTTGCTTAGTCGTGTTTTGCAAAGGAGTCAAATACTTACAGTATTTGACTCATTAAAATGCAAATCAATTTAAAACTTTTTTGAAATTTGTTTTTCTGGATTCTTTTGTTGTTATTCTGTCTCTCGCTGTTTAAATAAACCTACCATTAAAATTATAGACTGATCATTTCTTTGTCAGTGGGCAAACATACAAAATCAGCAGGGGATCAAATCATTTTTTTCCTCACTGTAGAATTCAGGAGTCTTTCAGAGCAGCTAATTCTCTGTTATTGTGAACTAAAAATACAGTTTAATTCTGCTTTAGTTAAAGTTTTGTCTTTGTTCTGTCCTCTCCCTCTCTTTCCTGTCACTTTATTCACTGTCTTTCAAAAAGCAAATTCATGTACATTCTCTGTACGAGCCGTCAACTGTGACTTGATCGATTTTTCATGCACATCAAAGGACAGTTGGGCTGAGCTGCTAATGTACTCTGTGGACACAGTGCGGTCTTCACAAACCGAACTGGCATCTGAAAAAAGTTTCTGGAGTACAAAGGAGTTCTGCAGTTTTTGGAGTACAAAGTTTATCAATCAATGTAGGTGTAACAGGTATTAAAAGTAATGTTCATTTTGTATATAGAATTACACAAAAAAATGTTAAGTATACCTGATATGCCTATCTGTGTGTGCATCTTCCCCTTTAAATTTCTTCAGCAGCGTAAATCTTAATTTCCTGTCTTTGCACCACCTCTTCCCTTTCTGCGCTGTCTCCGCATGGGAGAGGTGGGTTTCTGTCAAGCTCCAATTAATCTGATGTCATCTCTAACTTTTATATCACTTTAAAATATAGTTTTCCTCTTTAAATCATATATTTGACTCTATTCTTCATGTATATTTTGTTATTCTCATTAATTTGTTTTTATTAAGATTGTGATTTAATTTTGATGTTTCGTCGATGCGTTCGATGTATATGCTAAATGAGTTGCACTTTCTCCTTTAACAGAAAGTACGAAAAGGGCGAAAACACACTGCTAAAAATCATATTCTGTGTTATCAGGTATGCTGTTTTGTCACTTGTTGAGTTCGTTGTTTAAAAGTTGTATTTCCTTTCCCAGGGTGGCCGCGGATCCTTAAAAAGTCTTAAAAAGTCTTAAATTGCGTTGTCCTAAAATAAGGCCTTTAAATGTCTTAATTTGTCTTAAATCTAAATCCAAGGGTCTTAAATTTTTTACACTTTGAGAAGGGAAAGTTTATCGTTTTGAGGAGAATCTCCTGCGCAGGTTCTAAATCTGTTCTGTTGCTAGACACACGCTTGCTTGACAACGCCTCAGTGTTGCAAGATTTAGCGGGTTTCCGCCCAACTACACGCATTTGATTCGCAGATTAACTGTTAAATTTAACCATCATAGAGTAAAAGTTTATAATTAGCACGTTTTTACGTTGCCGCACACACCTGACGCGAGCACGCGCAGAGAGAGAGAGAGAGAGAGAGGAGAGAGAGGCGCGCGGCGCGATTCACACAGATTGATTCCTCTTTAACTGCTATTTGAACGGAAACGTACATACCAAGTCATGTCTTAATACCCGTTTAGGTATTCTGTTTAACAGTCGTTTATGTCTTCAGTGAACCGAAACAGCTGAGAAAGAGATGCGTGCCAGTATTCGGTTCGTCCATTTGGCCTTAAAGAGACAGCGTCCTATAAATACCTGCAGTGAGAAACACTAGTTATTTTACAATTAATTATTAAATTTCCCCTCCTGAATACTAGTGTTATTGATTTTATTACTAACTTTATATTGTATTCATTTACACTTGTCATTTGTGTAATTGTTCTTGTTTTGTTACTGAACTTTAGTTCAGATAGTAGTTTTTGCTGTGGATGAGAAGTAGCCTACCTAAAGTAAGCATTCAGTAATTAGGAAAAAAACAAACTTTTTTTTTTTTTTTTGCTGATCCGAAAAATGATCCGATCCATGGCTCAAAATCCGTGTTTGTTACATTGGCTTCAAAGTGTGTGAGAGCCTTGACTTTGTCATGGAATAGAAAATAATTTCTTCTTCTGGAATAGTGTTTTCTGTTTAATATTCCCAAGAATAATCAGTTAAATAAAATAATAATTTAAAATATCTTCATAGTTTTGTGCTAGACTTTTGCGGGACTTTCAATTTGGTCTTAAATTTTGTTTGAAAATGGTATTAAAAAGTCTTAAAATGTCTTAAATTTAACTTGGTCAAACCTGTAGACACCCTGCTTTCCTCTGCGCGCCCTTTCTGCGC
Source organism: Garra rufa (assembly GCF_049309525.1). Taxonomy (NCBI): domain Eukaryota; kingdom Metazoa; phylum Chordata; class Actinopteri; order Cypriniformes; family Cyprinidae; genus Garra; species Garra rufa. Next base: position 19,236,847 of record NC_133362.1, read on the forward strand.
TGTCTCCGCATGGGAGAGAAAGTACGAAAAGGGCGAAAACACACTGCTAAAAATCATATTCTGTGTTATCAGATTAAAGCAGCAGTTGAACCGTCACTTGATGTCCGTCTGGTTACTCGTGCAACAGAAAGAAAACACAACGCAGACTATACCGGTTACAAGTGGTGCCGTTGACCATTTCGGATCATCAGATCAGCGCTTCGCAGATCGCCGTGGTTGCGTGACGGCTCGCCGGCTTCGCCGATCTCCTTCTGCTGGGTTTCCTTCGTCGCCATCGCTCGCAGTGGCTCTGTGTTCGCGGATGAGGAGGGCGCGTGTGTGAGATGAACATCGCGGGACAGACTGTGTCATCTTAAAGGAACGGTAAAGCGTGTCATTGCCTGACTGATCGACGACTTCTCTCTGCGGCGAAATTTCGTTCATCGTTGGTGCGTGCGGATGAGAGAGACTGCGTGATAAAGACCGCTGAACGCTTCACTGATCTTTGTGCATCGTATCCTTTATCTGAACAGATTATTGTTATTGACTGTCTATACGTTTTACATGAAAATAAGTGACTAACTAATTTTGAGAAGGAAAATATTTTACTTCCACCAAGAAGAGAGATCTGAAACTTTTTCCCTTTGAACTGTATTCTTTCTGATATTTCACTGAGTTGGTTTGATTGCTATTTTCAGCATATTTTATATGAAATATACGTGAACATTTCCGAATTGGGTTTGTTTTCAAAGCATATTGAGTTTTCACATTTTATGTGTTTTCACTTTACGTTTGAAAAATGTTTGAGGATTTTGGTAAAGACGATTTCAGCCCTATGAAGCAATCTAATGTAACCTTTCCGATCGGCAGGGGTGGTGGGCCTGAATATTATCAAAATGAGAGAATGTCTGGAATTACATCACGTTGTTATGGGAGAGGGAGAGCGTTAGCTAATGTGGGTCTTGATTATATGCACACAGTTGATTCAGCAATCGGTGCTTCTGTAGGCCCAACTGCTAGCTCCACCCCGATCACACGCCCAGATGCTGAACGTGTAATTTCCCCTGAGGCATTAGGGAGCATTATTTCTGATTTAGCTCAGAAAATAGGGGAGAGTATTTCGGCCAGCCTTAATCTTGCGCACCAGCCCAGCCCAGTACAGCATAATCCTCCTTCCCAGTCTCAGCACTCCAGTGAGTGTATGGATGCATCTAAACTGAAGGTGATAGTTCAGCAAGATTCAGCACCTCCGCCATTCTTCAGGGGCGATAAGAGTGATTCGTTTACCATCCATGAATGGGAAGATATGATGTGCAGTTATTTAAACAGAATGAGATGCAAAACGCAAACAGATGTTTCAGATCTCATCATGAGCAGACTGGCTGGAAAAGCGAGAGATGTTGTTAAGGTGTCCCTACGAAGCCGTCCTGAACTGAGCGCCAGTGAGCTTCCAAGTGCAGTGTTTGACATATTGAAACACAACTTCAGTGAGTTGGCTTACTCAAATATGCCTATGGCTGACTTCTATAATACTGTCCCGAGAGCAAATGAAAGTCCCATGGATTACTGGATCCGCCTTAACAAGGCCATAGATGTTGCTGATGAGTGCTTGCGCAGACGTAATAAGAGTGTTGAGGATCCCGCTGCTGAAGCAGTCATGATGTTTATTTCACATTGTCCAGACCCAAGTCTTGCTATGTCTTTTCAGTTCAAACCAGCGGAGAAGTGGAGCGCTGCTGAGGTACAGGAGCGGTTGGATAGTCATCAGAGGGATGTAAAGAGATTCTCATCGAGGACACAGCACACAATGTCTCTGTCAGCTTGCAACCACTGCTCTGTTACAGCATACCCTGATTCAGTGTCCAGTTCTTCTCAACAGCCTGCTTCCACGCCAGCCCAGTCTCTGCCTTCTGTAAGTCATCTTAATCCTAATGCTCCTCCATTTGCTCCAGACACCAGTCTTCAACATATGGTTGGCATGATGGATAGAGTCCTGTCATTGTGCACTGCCTCTTTAACTTCGTCCAGTCAGGTTCATGCCGGCAAAACTTCAGACTTCAAGACAAACTTCAGCTCTGCATGTAGGGTCTGTAGATCCAAGGAACACACCACATACTCACACTGCAGACGTCACAGGCTATGTCGCCACTGTCTCAGTCCTGGCCACTTTAAGAATGACTGTCCTAAAGCAGCGTGCCCTGCGACTCCCTCAGATGATGCTCAGTTAAACTGAATAGCCCATGTGATGAGAGGGGTAACATGGGCAATTTTAATGAAAACTCCCTCACAGAAGAAGCAGATGTGCAACATGTTTTTGTGAACAGCTGCAAGTCATTGCCAGAAGACAGAACTGTTTTATATGTAGGGTCTCAGAGAGTAGATGGAGCGAGTGAGTTGTTTTATGCTCCTGTGACAGTTTGTGGCCATTGCACATTAAAGGGTTTACTGGATTCTGGTAGTATGTCCTGCACGCTTAGTGAAGAGGGTGAGTCCAAGCTGAAAGCTGATGGTCTCCTTCCACGTCCTCAAGCGATTCCAAGTAATGTGGTTCTGGTAGGATGCGGTGGTCTTACAATTCGGCCAAAGTGTACATACGACTTGGAGATTGAAGTCTACGGATTTAAGTTTGTCGTTCCAACTCTTGTGGTGCCTGGACAAAGAGACGAGTTCATAATTGGGAGCAATGTGATCAAATGCATTCTACAGAAGATGAAATCTCACGACAAGTACTGGGATCTTGTTTCCTGCAGTAATACTGATCCTGAATGTGAAAAATTCCTTGAGCTTCTGAGCTGCATCTCCCGATGGTCTGGCCCTCAGCAGCCTGATAAACTCGGTACTGTGAAACTCTGTCAAGCAGTCACTCTACTCCCAGGACGCGAGTATCTTGTTTGGGGTAAATTGCCCACAAATGTCCCTGTTTCCCCGGGAAGCACTGTACTTGTTGAGCCTACCACTGCACGTTCAGCACCTAAAAACATCCTTGTCGGACGAGTAGTAACACCGATGTGGGGTGATCGATGGGTGCCAATGAAAATACTCAACCCAAATACAACAGTAGTAACACTTCGCCGAAATTCTAAACTAGCTGACGTTTCTTCCTGTCTAGCTGTCGAAGACCTCACTGTCATGCAGGGACTGAGTAGAACCCACCGCGACATTCCAAATTCAAATCCCCTTGAAAATACCTCGGCATTTGATCCCGTGCAGTTGCTGAAAGACTATGGTCTGGGGGATGTTAACGTTGATGGATGTGAAGTTTCTGAGGTGTGGAAGGGAAAATTGGCGTCTCTCATTGTGTCTTATCATGATATTTTCTCCAAGGATAAACTGGATTGTGGAGAGGCAAAGGATTTTGTGCACAGGATCCATCTTTATGATGAGCGCCCATTCCGTCTTCCCTATCGTCGCATCCCTCCTGCACATTATCAAAAACTGAGAGAAGTGTTGTCAGAAATGGAGGAAAAAGGAATAATCAGTAAATCCGTCAGTGAGTATGCATCGCCTTTAGTGATGGTTTGGAAAAAAGATGGTAATATGAGAGTATGCACTGATTTTCGCTGGCTCAATGCTAAAACCATCAAAGATGCCCACCCTTTACCACATCAATCTGACTGTCTTGCAGCCTTAGGAGGTAATGCCTTTTTCAGCACCATGGACTTAACTTCAGGATTTTACAACGTCCCACTCCATGTGTCTGACCGCCGATACACTGCCTTCACAACACCAATGGGGCTATACGAGTATAATCGTCTCCCTCAAGGCCTTTGCAATAGTCCCGCGTCCTTCATGCGCATGATGCTCAGTATCTTCGGTGACCTTAACTTTTCCAGTCTTCTCTGTTATCTTGATGACCTGTTGGTTTTTGCTCCATCTGAACAGGAGGCACTGAGACGCTTGGAGATCGTGTTTTCTCGATTGAGATCCAGCAACCTGAAGCTAGCTCCCAAAAAGTGTCACTTTCTAAGGAAGTCTGTAAAGTTTCTCGGCCATATGATCGATGGTTCTGGTGTTTCAGTTGACGAAGAGAAAGTGAAAGTCATCTCTGCTTTTCAAAAGGAGGATCTGATGAAGGAAGACGGAACCACGCCTTCACAAAAGAAAATCCGTTCATTTCTCGGTATGGTCCTGTACTACCAAGCCTTCATTCCAAATTGTTCACGTATCGCCAGACCCCTATTCAACTTAACGGCTGGCCAGAGACGTTCAGTGAAAGGTGGTTGTAAGAGAGCAGGCACATTTCGGGAGTTGACGCCTCAGGATTGGACCGTAGACTGTGATGTGGCCTTTGAGGAATTGAAGAGGGCCCTTGTTAACAGTGTGGTACTGGCTCATCCAGATTTTGAACGTCCTTTTCTGCTCTGTACTGATGCTTCGTTACACGGCTTAGGTGCTGTACTTTCTCAGATTCCCACTGGTGAAGACAAGGCGAGACCAATAGCGTTCGCTAGCAAGGCTTTGAACCGCAGCCAAACTAAATATCCTGCACACAGATTAGAATTCTTGGCTCTTAAATGGGCGGTGTGTGAAAAGTTCAGTCACTGGCTTAAAGGCCACGAATTTACAGTGTGGACGGATAATAATCCGCTTACATATATCATGACCAAGCCGAAGTTGGATGCATGTGAGCAGCGCTGGGTCTCGAAACTTGCTCCATATTGTTTTGAGATCAAATATGTTCCTGGGAAACTCAATGTGGTGGCAGACGCGCTTAGCAGGGATCCATTTGTCAGGCCTGTGAGTCAGCGGCTCTTGTCAGAGCCCTATTCTGAACTGTTGAGGCAAGTGCACAGTGTTGAAGATGGAAGTGTGCAAGAGACATTCCGACTGACCTGCCAACCACAAACATTAAGATCGGATACACTTGACGTTGGGCTAGAAACATCAATGTCCACTGATGACGTGTCTTCCATTTTGTCCTCCTGTGATGAATGGGAAACAGGAACAGAATGTAGAGCTACATCACTCACTGAACATCTTAACTCTTTAATCGGCGGTGATGAAGAAGTTTTTCATTCCCTTTCGCTTACCGACTTAAGAGAACATCAGCACAAAGACGCTGTCATTGCCAGAGTGTGTTATTATGTTGACAGAAAGCAAAGACCATCAAGACGTGAACGTGCAAATGAAAACCTGTCTGTGTTGCGGATCCTGAAGCAGTGGGACAAACTTTCTGTGCTTAACGGAATCCTGTACAGAGCTATTAAAGACCCCCTCACTAAGCACATGAAATTCCAATTTATCTTACCTGAATCCTTAAAATGCCAAGCACTTTCTGGTGTTCACGATCTGGCTGGTCACCAAGGGCAGCCACGCACTTTGTCTTTGGCCCGTCAGAGGTTTTTCTGGCTTGATATGGAGCGTGAAGTGCGAGATTATGTGAAGAAGTGTCCAAGGTGTGTCTTCAGCAAAACTCCAGAGCCTGCAGCGAGAGCCGCCTTGGAGAGCATTAAGACCACAGCCCCGCTGGAACTCGTTTGCATCGACTTCTGGTCTGCTGAAGATCGGCACAACAAATCTGTGGATGTTTTAGTAATCACGGATCACTTCACAAAGATGGCACATGCATTTCCGTGTCGGGACCAAACAGCTAAAACAGTGGCCAAGAAAATATGGGATGGCTTTTTCTGTGTCTATGGATTTCCCCAACGTATCCATTCTGACCAGGGTGCTTCATTTGAGAGTGAACTGATCGCTGAGCTTCTTGAACTCGCTGGTATCGACAAGTCTAGAACCACCCCTTACCACCCAATGGGGAATGGTAGTACCGAGAGATTCAACAGGACATTAGGTAGCATGCTGAGGTCCCTTCCACCTAGACCTAAGCAGAAGTGGCCGCAGTTGGTTCAGTCCATGACATTTGTGTACAACTGTACAGCACACGAAACAACAGGTTTTGCCCCTTTTTACTTGATGTTCGGCCGAGTACCACGGTTGCCAGTTGACCTTATGTTCAAGAGTGTTCTACGAGACAAGTCAGTTTGTGATTACGACCAGTATGTTACATCGCTCATCAGTGACCTCCAGTCTGCCATGGCTGTGGCGCAGGAGAATTCAGTTCAAGAACAAAAACACCAATCCAGCCAGTACAACAAAAGAGTTAAAGGTGTTCCACTGGCCATTGGAGACCAGGTGCTTGTGGCTAACAAGGGTTGCAGAGGGAAACGAAAACTTGCTGACAGATGGGAACCTGTCGTATACACTGTCATTGCCTCAAAACCTTCCATACATGTGTACAGGATCCGTGACAGAGCTGGAAATGAGCGGACAGTACATCGCAATCTCCTGTTGCAAGTGAACTTCCTCCCTTTGCCAGATACTGACTCAGATGATTCTGGTCAAGAGGATGCTGGATCACCTACATGCAGTGTCCCTCCACAGTCTGATCCAACACGCTCTGGTTGTCTAACTGGCCAGACCCGTAATGATGCTTGCTCCTATGTTGCCGAGATTGAGCCTGCAGAGGATGCAGATGATGAAGGTGATGAGGCTGAGGAACTCTCACAAGCGGACTGTATGTCCAACATCTCCAATGCAGCTACATGCAATGATGACCGCACTGCTTCATGGGTGCATTCTCGGTTGCCCAGCCAACAAGAGCCAAATTTACAACTTGCCGTGCCGGTGGCTGATGACGATACTGTGGCTGGTGCTGGTGCTGACCCTTCTCCCCCTAATCCGGTCTCTGACAGTGTACCTGTTATGCATGATCCTGTAGCTGATTTACATACAGCTGATCGTTACTCTACCAGGTTTGGAAGAGTTATTAAACCAGTGTGTAGACTTATTGAATCTATGGTTCAACTTGAAACCCTGTTAGGTTTGGATTCTGGATCTGCAGTTATTCACGTTTGAATTTCAAGTTTTACTCTAAGTACATACAGTTTTTGGAACTGGTTCATTTGTATCTTTCCTTTTCCTAGTGAGACTTTTCTTAAACTGACTAAGTGGTCTGAGCGTACAAGGTGTAATGGGCACCTTAATTATGTCTATAGAATGTGTTGAAATTTGGCCGATTTCAAAACGTTTTTATCCTTTAACTGGGTAGCTTTTAATGCTGACTGTCCTCACTGATTGTTTGGTGTGGGGACCAAGTAATTCTTATGACCAGTGTACAGAGTTTTTCCAGTGTTCTTAGAATTTTGTGTAATTCTAGGGGGGTGAGTGTAACAGGTATTAAAAGTAATGTTCATTTTGTATATAGAATTACACAAAAAAATGTTAAGTATACCTGATATGCCTATCTGTGTGTGCATCTTCCCCTTTAAATTTCTTCAGCAGCGTAAATCTTAATTTCCTGTCTTTGCACCACCTCTTCCCTTTCTGCGCTGTCTCCGCATGGGAGAGGTGGGTTTCTGTCAAGCTCCAATTAATCTGATGTCATCTCTAACTTTTATATCACTTTAAAATATAGTTTTCCTCTTTAAATCATATATTTGACTCTATTCTTCATGTATATTTTGTTATTCTCATTAATTTGTTTTTATTAAGATTGTGATTTAATTTTGATGTTTCGTCGATGCGTTCGATGTATATGCTAAATGAGTTGCACTTTCTCCTTTAACAGAAAGTACGAAAAGGGCGAAAACACACTGCTAAAAATCATATTCTGTGTTATCAGGTATGCTGTTTTGTCACTTGTTGAGTTCGTTGTTTAAAAGTTGTATTTCCTTTCCTCTGCGCGCCCTTTCTGCGCTGTCTCCGCATGGGAGAGAAAGTACGAAAAGGGCGAAAACACACTGCTAAAAATCATATTCTGTGTTATCAGATTAAAGCAGCAGTTGAACCGTCACTTGATGTCCGTCTGGTTACTCGTGCAACAGAAAGAAAACACAACGCAGACTATACCGGTTACATAGGTTCACACACACATATTCTCAAGTGAAAAAGATATAAATCCACCTGTCACTTAAAAGCAGATCTAGATTAAAGATTGTCTGATTAAAAAGCCAAAAATACCTGGAGAAAGCTATCTGTTAAAATGAAAATCATGTTATACAAAATTATAAGTGAATTAAATACAACATAAACAGTGTTTTAATTTTGTTTTCACAGTTAAGAGAAAAGATTTGGAGCAACATGAGGGTGAGTAAATGACAGTTTTGTTTGGGTGAACGATTCCTTTAATACTGAATGATTTGCAGTGTACGTTAGTTTGGAAACAAGTTGATATTAAGTGGGATGTTATGGGAAATCCCAGTCCCCATATGCTTTTACTGACCATTAAATATAATTTCCCTGGGGTGACATGAGATGGCATGTAAAGTTATTTAAGACACATTTATGGCATGTCTTTGAAGGTCTTTTTCATGGTTGTGGGGCATACTGGGGTTACAGTTAAGTGACAACACTAATTCACCTGGTAATGGTGTAATTTATTATGCTTTTGGCAAAATTATGTGATTTAAGCTGTAGTATAAGCTAAGGGGGAGAGAAGAGTTAGGGCACAATGTCCCTGAGTTTGATAAATAGATGTATGGATCGAGAGTAGTGCCAGAATTTTTAACAAAAAGGGCACAGCAACCCTCATCCGTCTTTTATAATCACTGTGTCATCGCACAGCAAAAATGTCTATTGCATCCGTATCCAGTTCTTAGGATGCCTCAGCCTTCAGTCGTATGTCATAGTAACAGCGCTCTGCCTTCTTGACACCAGCAACTGGACACTTTTTGGCAAAGGGAACATAAAATAAATCTCCTTGTTTGATTGCTTTTGACAGGAATGGTGTCCAGTTTTGTAACAAATCAAAGATCAATGTGATGTCCATCCAAGAAGAATAACACAATGCATTCCAGAAAGTAATATATCCAGCATGAACACTACCTAACTAGGCGATCCCAGTTTCTGTGGTGAACGTACACCTTGCAAAATCTGCAAAATGTTAATTATTTTACCAAAATAAAAGGGATCATACAAAAATATTTTTTTATTTAGTACTGACCTGTATTTCACATACAGGACATTTACATACTGTCCACAAGAGAAAATAATAGTTGAATTTATAAAAATGACCCAATTCAAAAGTTTACATACACTTGATTATTAATAATGTGTTGTTACCTGGATGATCCACAGCTGTTTTTTTGTGTGTTTAGTGTTTAGTTGTTCATGAGTCCCTTGTTTGTCCTAAACAGTTCAACTGCCTGCTGTTCTTCAGAAAAATCTTTCAGGGGGGTGTTCCATACACCAAGTTTACCAAATAAGTAAGCTTGTTTCAGTTAGTCCGACTTATTTTGAGCCAAATCAAGTGAAAATAAGTCAGACTAACTGAAATAAGCCTGACTTATTTGGTAAACTTGGTTTATGGAACACCCCCCAGGTCCCACCAATTATTTGTTTTTTTAGTTTTTTTAGTGTATTTCAACCAGTTCCAACAATGACTATAATTTTGAGATCCATCTTTTTACAATGAGGACAGCTGAGGGACTATTACAGAAGGTTCAAACACTCACTGATGCTTCAGAAGGAAAAATGATGCATTAAGAGCCGTGGGGTGTACACTTTTGAGCAGAATAAAGATATGTAATTTTTTCTTATTTTGCCTAAATATCAGTACAGCCCTTCAGGAGCTACATAAGATACTTACATGTTTCCTAGAAGACAAAAATAGTTAAATTTACCCTTTATTTTTTAAATTCAAAAGTTTTCACCCCCAGCTTTTAATGCATTGTGTTTCCCTAAATAATTAACAATTTGCAGATTCTTTAAGGTGTATGTAAACTTTTGACCTCAACAGTATATTGTTAAAATGGTTAGTTAATTTCTTTGTTCATATATTAGTGTTTAGAAATTGTTCAGGAGAGAGTGAGTTGTCTTTCATTAAATAGTTGAGTGGTTTAGACAGCTGCTGGGTTCCTCTTCTTCCTCTCTTACCTTTATTAGCATACTGTACAGAGCTCTTTGTCCCTTACTGATGCCTCGTGTGGGTTCAGGCATCCTTAGAAATCTCAAAAGAACAGTGGGCTCTGTTTGAGGGTTGTCTTATCTTTGCTTCTCTTTCTGGTACTTTGTCTTCACTCAAATGGCCATAAAATGTTGCATCTGACATGGCCTGTTACATCAGTCAACTTTGGCTTTACTAGCAGACATCAACAAATTATGATGCACTTAAAATGTATTTCTTCTCTTGTGTTGAAACTGTCTGTACTGAATGCTTGTTCTTTGGTTTGAATGTTGTACATCCATGTAGATTTGAAAAAAGGAGTGAATCCTCCAGTCCAGTCTTTTCTTCCAATCACCAAAGAAACTAATGTAGAGTAAGATGGTGGTAAATTAAGCATTGACCGCTATAGGGATCCTGTTAAGAGAACTGATGAGTCATGCATGTGATGTTGAACTCCTAATGATTGCTCATCAAAGGGTTAGTGGACAAGTGCAAGATTTGCATTTTGTTGTTTTTCGCCAGTCTGCAAACTGTCCATGTGATGTAATTTTTATCATAAGGAGTTTTGATGAAATTGTTTCACTTACAACAGTGGATTGGAATTCAGAAAATTAAGTATACCCAGGCCTTCACTCATACATGCATGATTTTTTTTTTTTTTACTAATTAATCTCAATTTTTTTTCAATTTAATCTGTTCACAAGGTGGCAAAACACAAAGTACTGGCCAGGCTAGTTGTTTCGCAGTCAGAAAAGATACAGATATCAACTTGTACTTTATAAAATTAAACTTCTATTTTAATGAATTATGTGAAGTTATAAACTATATAAAAAAAAAGTAAACTAAAGCGGAATGATTCTGGATAAATTGAAAAACATTTTTTGTTATATAAATAGGAGATTCTTGAGAAAAAGATTAGAAATAAAGTAATTTACTAGTGGTTTTGACAATGTTCATTGCTTAATTATATATTCAAACAAAAAAGTCAGTGTCTCAATCAATAAAGGCTTGTTTCAATGTTGGAATTGTCTGAATGAATGATTCGACGATAAATACTTTTTTTAACATGCAGTTCTTTCCAATATGGCGGACGCATCTACGTGCTTGGAGCCATAGATATATATACGTAGATACCCCACTGGACCGCTCCAAGTATAGATATATAGGTAGATACCCCATTGGACCGCTCCAATCATTCGCCATACTATAGGTTTGCAAACCAATGGCTGTGCAGGACTGTGGTATTTCGAATATACAATGATTACTATAGTGCATTATATAGATCTATGGGTGAATGATATCAAGTTGACCGCTGCTTACGCCACGGCTTACGTATAACGGCCCATAGAAACAGTCGCTAATGATGCATCTATGTATATACATCTATGGCTCCAAGCACGTAGACGCGTCCACCATATAGAAAGATCAACTTGACGTCATTCCCCATACTATGTGGGCAGCCACAGGGTCTACAGCGTTTTCAAAAGTGAGTCTCAGTTTTAGAGGGTCGAAAACACCGGAGTAGTGTAAACGAGAGGCGTAACCATAGAAAAAGTTATGCGTTTTAAAAGGAAAACGCACTAGTGTAAACAGGGCCTAAGAAAACTGAGCTACTGTATATACTTTGGTATGTGCTAGCTAGAGTGATTTTTATGCACCAGGTGAAACTTTTTAAAACACTCATCAGAGATCATAACATTAAAATATGCAGTAAAGCCAGACTCTAACAAGATACATGAACACCTTTGACTTAAAAAAAAAAAAATATATATATATATATATAACATAAGTCGATGTCACATTGCAATATTTGTCAAAGTAACGATATTTCCGCTATGGTAATGACCTAGAGAAAGAGAGAGAGAAGGAGGGTAAGAGAGGAGGTGTATATGCCTGTGAAAGAGTGATGAGTTGATACATCCTTGCAGATCTCAGCAAAAAGTCACTGAGATGGTCGATCTCTAAAAATAATGGCAGTGCATTATTCATATAGAAACCTGCATGATCATCAAAACACGCGCGCGCTGTGTTGATTTTACCTCCTATAAAAAAGATAGTCAGGGTCCCCTGCTCTCTGATCTCCCCTACGATCCCTATATGAGAAGATGTAAAGATGATCGACTGCTCTTAATTTCCTGAAGCAGATCACGCGCAACAACCCGCAGTAAATCTACACGCAAGCAGAGAGAAAATAACAGCGCTTGTGCCAAATCCGCTGTGTTAGTTCCGACTCAAACTCAATCAGCAAACGACGATCGCTGTCACGACTCCATCGACCTCCCCGCTCAAACGAGTCCCCGCTTGTCGCATCCGTTTAGCGCACTTAGACAGCACTTACAATGCAGTTTGTCTGAAGTGTCGCGGCGTATTTCATCATCTTAATAACATAAAAGACCTCTTCCCCTTGCTCTAGCTATAAACTCTTATTTATGTCTCGAGAAAAGCGAATGCTGCTCTCCAAACTGGCAGGCAACTGGAATTCAGTCATTCACTTCACGTTCAAGATCTGGCTCGAAAGTTAAAGGTGAAGCTAAAAACTCTAACATTTATTTCCAAACAGTGTTTCATGAAATGATAGTTTAATGATGTTGTTATTAGGCTGAGTTATAGAGAGGTTTGCTTTAGAGAATTGCGTTTCTGAAACGTTAAGTTACAGTATGCAATAAACTTTGACACATTATTTGCCATTATAATAATCAGAGGTAACCACTAGATCTGAATATTCTTTCTTTCTATATATAAAACAATTATAAGTAACTTCTTTTTCGCCACAGGAAGAATTACAACGCAGCAACATCTGATGAATGAAAGAGCCTTTCTATCACTCTACCTGACTTATCTCAACCTTCCTCCCACAGTACAAACCTCTTGAAAATAAAGTAGCAACCCACAGTAATATTTTTTCTGTGTTTGTGTGTGTGTTGAAGTGTTAAAGGATAAATGCAGTACAGCAGAACTGACTAATGGTTCACCTTCTCCAGATCTACTGGCGAGGTAAACAACATCACTATTTCTTTCTCGCATTCTCTCTCTTCTTGGGCTTGTAAAGTACTATCTATACACATACATCTATAGTTTATCAATTTTTTATGACATTTCTGTCACCTGTTACAGCCTAGGATAATTAATTTTTAATATAGGACTCTCATTCTCTTCCGATCAGGCCTCAAAGCTGACAAACCAATATCTAAGTTGTAGGCGATATTTCATAATTTATATGCTTTTTGACCCACATGACAGATATCACTGAAATAAGTGTTGTTTCTGAGACAGCCTAAAGACGGCAGCCCACACTTTACATCAGAAACGCCTTCTACCTGTCAGTCATTTTGCCTGTTAAATGTATAGTTCACAAAAAATAAAATAGGCCATCTAGGAGTTTCATCAATCGGAGCAGATTTGGTGAGATTTAGCTTCACATCACCGGCTCACAAATGGATCCTCTGCAGGGAATGGGTGCCGTCGGAATGAAAGTCCAAACAGCAGAGGGTTTATCTGAGGGTGAGTAAATCTTCAGCATTTTTTTTTTTCCTTTTTCAATTTGCTGACACTGGATTTTCTAACATATTAAATGCTGTATAGATTTGACATCCCTAAATAATACACAAGTCAAAGGTTTTTGAACAGTAAGATTTGTTTTTTAAAGAAGTCTCTTCTGCTCACCAAGCCTGCATTTATTTGATCCAAAATACAGCAAAAGCTGTAATATTGTGAAATATTTTTATTATTTAAAATAACTGCTTTCTATTTGAATATATTTTAAAATGTAATTTATTTCTGTGATCAAAGTTAATTTTTAGCATCATTACTCCAGTCAGTGTCAGATAATTCTTCAGAAATCATTCTAATATGCTGATTTGCTGTTCAAGAAACATTTATTATTATTATTATTATTATTTATTGATTGATTGGGAAAGACATTATAGAAATTAATACTTTTATTTAGCAAGCATGCTTTAAATGGAACAGAAGTGATGATAAAGACATCTACTGTATATTGTTAAAAAAAAGATTTCTATTTCAGATAAATGCTGTTCTTCTGAACTTTCTATTGATCAAAGAAATCTGAAAAAGTCTACTCTGTTTTCAACATAATAATACATGTTTTTTTTTAAGAAGCAAATCAGAATATTAAAATTTCTGAAGGATCATGTGACCGGAGTAATGATGCCAAAAAATTGAGCTTTGAAACCACAGAAATAAACTACATTTTAAAATATATTAAAATTGAAAACATTTTTAAATAGTAAACATTTTTAAAATTTTTACTGTTTTAGCTATACTTTGGATCAAATAAATGCAGGCTTGGTGTGCAGAAGAGACTTCTTTAAAAAAAAAAAAAAAACATTAAAAATCTTACTGTTCAGAAACTTTTAACTGATAGTGTATCAAACAAATCAAACATTTTGTGTCAGCAAATAATTCCATTTCTATGACATTACTCTCAAAGACTATCATCATAATAGTGGTGTTGAACAGTCTCCTGAGTGTATGTGTGCGATTATGCCATGTCGATGTATTAAAATGGAAATTTAATATTACTCCAGAGGGCATCTTGGACAATGACACAGAGATGTATTAGTAAGAATGAAATGGTTATATTAAAGGTGTGTGGGATGGTTTAATACATCTTTGCTTTGATTGATCAGATTGTCCTTGACCTTCACAGCTCACAGGGTAATTGCTTAAGAGACTATGGGTATGTGTGTGTGTGTGTGTGTGTGTGTGTGTGTGTGCGTGTGTGTGTGTGTGTGTGTGTGTGTGTGTGTGTGTTTGCAGGACACACGTCAATGCACATTACTATAGCACCCTAAAGATGAATATTGCCCCTCTAACACACTCTATGATCACCTGTCAGGTAAAAGTGTTTTTCACACTGATCAAAGATGACAGTCCTGCCTTCATGGGCAATATCATGGCTGTCATTATAGTGTTCTTGGAAGATATCCATCAACAGGGACTGAGTTTGAGTGCAGATGTGTATACAAATCACTCTTTAATTATAATAGTAGATGTAGTTATTGTAAAGAGTTACAAGCTCTGAGAAAATACTGCAGGACTCCAATGTGTATTATTTCATATGTTGGTGTAGTGTAAAATTTCAGGTGGCATTTAGTATAAGTGAACCATCATGGATATCCTGAATGCTTTGCATTATAGGTTCCTTTCTTATCAGAGCAGTGCCCTCAGGATCTCATCTTGAGGAAGGGAATAGAGGGTGAGGAATAGAGTGCGGGGTAAAGGGAAAAGAATGAAAAAAGAGAGTTAAAAAAAGTTGTCTCTCTTTTTCCATAACTCATGCTCAGACAACTAACAGCTCATAGGATGAACACACAGACTCAGCATTTAAAAAGCTGTGTCTCAGTGTATGTATAATGTAATCATTAAATTGCATGCGATTATTTTAAACAACATTGTTGGTCTCCTATACAGTAGATGTGTATTTTTGCCTCTGAGTTTAATATATTCATGCTGTATGAGCCTTGGAGCTACTTAAAGGGGATGAGCTGATCTCTGTGGTGTGTTTTCATTCAGAAGCGATTTACAGTTGTGCTGAGTCTACACTTCATGCTGTAGTGCAGGTGACTGAATCTGGAAGTCTTTAGAGAGCCGTTTAACATACTAACCACCAGAAAAAAAAGATTACAGCAGTGGAGAGAGGAGAGCAAGAAAAAATAAAAATAGATTGAAAACTGATATTAGTGACTAATTAAATTTAAGAGAGACAGAACAGTGAAGAACAGGAGAAAACTGGGGAGAAGAACGCATTGAAAAGGAGGAAAGATAAGCACTTGTGTAAGCTAATTTGAATGCTGTAGTGTATGTTTACACTTAAAGGGCTAGTTTACCCAAAAATGAAAATTCTGTCATTAATTACTCACCCTCATGTCTTACCAAACACGTAAGACCTTCGTTCATCTTTGCAACACAAATCAAGATATTTTTGATGAAATCCGAGAGCTTTCTGACCCTTCATAGACACATGCATTGTAAACATGCATCGAAGACTGACACGGAAGAGAGGAAATTGTTGAATACAGTTGTTATTTTTTTTTACTTTGAACACAAAAAGTATTCTTGTGGCTTCATAACATTACGGTTAAACCACTGATCTCAAATATTTTAGCGATGTCCTTACTACCTTTCTGGGGCATGAACGTGGTAGTTGCATTGCTGTCTATGCAGGGTCAGAAAGCTCTCGGATTTCATCAAAAATATCTCAGATTGTGTTCAGAAGTTGAATGAAAGTCTTACAGGTTTGGAATGGCATGAGGGTGAGCAATTAATAACAGAATTTTCATTTTTGAGTGAACTATCCCAATAATATGTGGCCTTGTTAGTATATGATCAATAATATTTGCTTCACCTGTGACTGGAAAAGAGAGTTGTTTAAAACTACCAAAATATTAAATTGCTGCTAAAAGTGTGTGTAAAAGGGCTGAGTTTTGTGTTTTAGCTGACAGTGTGCTAAATCATTCAGAGAACATCGCATTCTGTTCTGGACGAATACTGCGTTAGTGTCCAGATTTCTTCTTAATTGTTCATCAGTTCATTTTTCCTGCTTCATTACCATTAAATCTCATGTGGCTGCAGGTCTAAATTCTCATAAGCAGTAAATGTCACAGATGGTAATAGTTTATTATAGCTTTAACTGAATCATCAATCTCAGGGGTTTTTCCTCTTTCCTTCTATCTAGTCTTCAGATGTGACATTATAACACATAGCATTAAAACATATTGAAAATCAATAGCATGTTTAAAACTAAAAACTTAGATTTGATCTGGTAATGTCTATACAGTATGATCTATTTATGCCAGGAACCATAGGAACTGCTTTATCAGAATCAGACTTTATCTTTCAATGTCCTACAGTTTGAAGGCCTCACAGTTGTGGTGTAATGAACTCAAGATCCCAAATGCTGATTTAATTGAAAATGGGTCATTCATCCTGTATTAGGAATCCCTGTTTCTAGACCAAAAATGAATGGGCACAATGCCATGGTTGGATTAATAAGCTGAGTGCTTGGCAAGGCATTGTACTTCCTTAGGAATGGCAGAAAAACTATAGCCAGCCCGAGAACAAGCAATATGAAGGTACAGTAATCATCAAAATGCAGCATTTGACTAATGCACTGAACAAAAAATAAAAAGGTAAAATTCTAATGGCGCCTTTCCATCTTTTCTGTATTATATCAGCACAGAGGTGGAATGATGGCATGTAACCAGAGCCGGAAAAATGTTCCTCTGGATGTTCCCCGAATGAAACCTGAGCAACATGCTTAAGGTAAGATAATATTCCATCAGTCAAACACATCAACAGTATCCTCTTGCCCTCACATTCTGTTACTTTTATCATGTGCGTCCACTAGATGACAGTGCAGCGCTGTGAAATACAGAAGGGCTGCAGCGGCGCTGTCAGATAAAGAATAGTAACACATCAGAAACTGCCTAGACCTCCGTCAATTAGAAACTAATATACTGCTGTAAACTCTGTCATTGTGTCTTTCTTGTTTCCTTTCCTGACTCATTTTACTGTTACCTACAAATTCTGTCTGTCCTGCAGAAATTGAGAGGAAGAGGAAATTAGCTAAATTTAAACTATGTATAAGAACAACCAATTAATTTGAGACTTTCAAATTCTTTTCAACTCGCCTCAAGTCAGCTTAAGCGATAACCTACAGATATTTACTGAATTGCCTATATGGTTATTTCTGAGTAGAATTAAGTTTATTAAAATGAAAAAAGACATCAAATGACCTGTCTTCCAACACTGCAGACTGTGAAGGGAAAAAATACACTCTAAATATGTAAAATATGTATATAATATGGACAAACCCAGTAACTGGTTTGTTTTGGCCCAGCGGTTGAGTTAAATGTTACTTAACTATTACTTAAAAATTAAGTAAAGTGAACCCAAAATAGGTTGGAAATTAACATTTATTAGTAAGTTGAATAAATAATAATTAAATAATAAACATTTTTAAAATTGCTTACTAATAAATGTTTACCTTTTGATTATCGCTTATACCTTTAGTAATTATACGTCTAATTTACAAGCTGTTTTGGGTTAATTTTAATGCCATAATATAGTATTTTTAAACAATAGTTGAGCTAAATAAAACTACCCAGAAAGTTGGGTTAAACATAAAAAAGGGGGTTGAATGGGTTAATTTAAAAAAAAAATTTTTTTTTGAAGTGTAATAAATTTTTAAAAAATTTTTTTTTAGATCTTCCACAGGCATAGTTAATCAACACAATAATAAATACTAGCGCATTCTGAAATCAAATATACAAAATGGCTGAAAATTGATACAAAATCCTGATCAGTAAATTGGTAAAAAAATGTATCAATTGCAGACTATTTTGTCTGTTGCAATCAGAATTATTTGGTCAGATAATAAATACTCGCTTATTAAGAAATCATATGCAGAAAAATGACTCAAAAAAATCTTCTACATATCTAAACATATGATCAGTATTGACCAATATATTTCAATATGGCTGACTGTAGAAGTAAAATAAATTAAATATTTTATACATTCTAAATAATAAGTATTTTAGAATTGTTTAAATCTATTACAATTATAATTACTTTTTAATCAATCACATACAGACAATCACAGAAAAGTGTCACAAAATCCTGGAAAAGCAGGAAAGATCTTTTTTTTGTTTCATACTTTTTTCAGAGAATATGGGTGTGTGTGTGTGTGAGTGTTTGTATTGCAAGGAATGTGTGTTAGTGTAGAGTTGCATTTGTGTGTATACTTATGTTTGTAGTTGAGTATTTACGTGCAGGCCTGAATTACTGTGTGCTGTACAGTAAAGGGACGACTGCTATTTAGCTGCATATGTTGTGAGTTTAAATGTTTGGCAGCAGAAGAGTGTAACAACTGATGGTCTAGATTTTATGCTTATGAAAACAGAAAATAAATCAGACACGGAAAGGGAGAGAGAACGATACTGATAGACGGCCAGTTGTGGTGTGAAACCGTTTTTCAGAGCAATAAAATCGTACAACACACACAGCATTTTGCTGACAGGACACTGCTCAAAAACCAATAAATGTGTCATTGACATTGGCATGAATGGTAGCTCTGTTGCAACATCGCAAAGAGAACAACACACATGCTACGCTGAGTACATACCTCCGACCATGTTTCAAAAGGGTGTTTGCAACGTTAAGTGTGCTTAATTATATATAAGTATGTTTGTCTGTGTTTTATGCACAGCTTTGCAGGTGCACTGGGCCAAATCCAAGTCATTAGACTAGCATGTTCTTTTACAGGCACATTATTTCTAATACGGTTGGCCCAGAGCCCATCCCAACCTGTTCTAGGACCAGTTTCTCCTGCTGAAGTCTTAAGTATTTACACAGTTAAACTGGTGTCAGACCAGCAGACATGCCACTCACATTCAAGAGTCGTTCTGTTCTTTATTAGGCCACGTATTTACTCAACAACATGCCAAGACCCTTTTTTGGGTCTTGTTCTTGTTCATGTCATAAACAAATAATCAGAATTCTCTGGCACGTACGTGAGTGATGATTTCATGGAAAAAATGAGGTGTTTCTTTCCATCTGCACGATCTGATTTTCATTCCTTAGGCAGAACAGAGACAGAGGTTGTTCTTAAAATCCCTCAGGGTCTGGTTAAGAGGTAAGATGTGCTCTGTTTTTATTGTCAGCTGTGTGTGTGAACACAATTGTCTGTATTAATAAGTCTATTCTCAGTCTTTGGTTATGGACATAAATAAACCCAGATGGATTCTGATTCTGATTCTTTTTTTCTGTGCTGATTGTGTAAGAAATTGCAACATAGTAAATCACGTTAAATATCTGTGGTGTGAAGTCTGATGCATACAAGCGTATGTCTCTTATCATCTTAATTCTTGCTGAATTGCCTGATTTAGTTTAATTTTCTGGTGAAAAAAAACGTTGTAAAACATTTTTTACTTCACTTGAATGTATTCAAAAACACGTTTCTTAAAACAGTTGTATTAATAGTTCATCTTTCCAATTCCGTTCTCATGGAAAAACCATGCATTAAGAGCCGGGGGTTGAAAACTTTTGAACAGAATGCAAATGTTTTCTTATTTTGCATAAATATCATATTTTTTTTCCATTTAGTACTGCCCTTCAGAGGCTACAGAAGATAGTTACATGTTTCCCAGAAGACAAAATAAGTTAAATTTGCCCTGATCTAGTCAAAAAGTTTTCACCCCCGTGAATGCATGGTTTTTCCTTCTGGAGCATCAGTAAGTGTTTAAAGCTTCTGTAATAGTAGCATATGAATCCCTCATTTGTCCTCAGTGTGAAAAGTTGGATCTCGAAATCCATCAAAAAAAATACAGTCATTGTTGAAAAGGGTTCAAATACACAAAAATGTTGGAAAACCAAAGAATTTGTGGGACTTGAAGGATTTTTCTGAAGAACAGCATGCAGTTTAACTGTTTAGGACAAACAAGGGACTCATGAACAACTATTACCAAACAAAAAACACAGCTGTTCATCATTCGAGTAACAACAGTGTATTAATAATCAAGGAGATGTAAACTTTTGAATGGGGTCATTTTTAAACTATTATTTTCTTTTGTGGACTATATGTAAACATCGTTTATGTGAAATATCTTATTCAGGTCAGTACTAAATAAACAATAACATGCATTTTGTATAATCCCTCTTATTTTGGTAAAATAATTAACATTTTGCAGATTCTGAAAGGGGGATGTAAACTTGTACAGGTGACCTCAACTGTATCTATCTATCCCTGGTATACTTAAAAAAAAAAATTCTCCCCATTTAAAAAAAAAAATAAAAAATAGAAATCCACTCATTTGAACTGAATAAATTTGTTCTCTCCATCAGTTCTTTCCTCAATGTGTTCACTCAAGTTAATTCAAATACTAGTTTAAATATACATCTATTTTCGTCACCTTAGTGCATTTTAGATTCACGCTGTTATTTCTCTTTCCTGCAGGGGGAGCCACATGCCTAAATTTGCACAGAGGAGCTCTCTCTCTCTGTGTGTACAGTAAATGTTCTCAGACATCAAATCGACTTCAGCTGCTCCCTCCAGCTTCTACCGCAATCATGATGTCACGCTGCTTGCAAAGAGGTCGGGTCATCAGGTGTTCCGGCTCGCAGAGGCCAAAGGTCAAAGCCACAGGTGGGAGGTCAATCTGCTGCCCGGCACTGTGCCCACCCTCTGCTCCGTAAACTGGAAACATCTGCAGGAGTCAACAGAGAAGCGTTACTGGGAGAAAAAAAAAAAAACAATATAAATCTTCAAAGATAAGCAAAACGAGAGAAGAGGTTCCTCTCATCGCCATGCCTCTCCAACTCGTTTTGTAAGTGGTTAGTGACCTCATTTACTTTGGCTGCAACCGGATCCAGTGTGTTTGTAGAGGAAAGGTGCTTGCCTTGAACTGAGGTATCTGTGATTTAAGATACACAGCTGTCAATAAGAGTGATTTGGTGGATTAAACGTGGTGATTGCAGGTGAAAAATCACCGTAGAATTTGATTACCAGCCATTTAGCCATTCAGATCTTGACAAACTATGGCAATAAATTAACTTTGGACTGTAGGTAGGTTCTACACTAAAAGCATTAATCAGATGCTCAAGATAATCAAGGTTTGATGCAGATGAGATTTATTCAGGCCTATTTTTTGTTCATGCTTTTTTACACACTTTTCATGTGCAAAAATAGTCCGTGAATAAAGGATTTAGAAGGCTAGGAGTGTTTAAGAGTAAAGTTAGCCTTTTACACGCTGTAGCCAAAGGTTTATTAGCCGCTTGTTTATGTTTCCACAGTGAAACCATAGTGCGCGACTCTCAGACTTAGCCATATATTGTCGTATATGTACCGTGATTAACAAACACTTCTCAGCTCAGTTTGGCGAGACTGAAATTGTTAATGTTTAAAGGTCTCCTGAAAGACTCTGTGAAAATCTTTTTAACCTTTTCAAACCCCGTCTCATGTGGCAAGTGCAGTGACAGCAGAAAAGGCATCCCCAGTCTTTTAATTGAATTGTCTGTCTATATTTTATAAGACTCTACATTGAACATTGTCTTTACAGCTAAGATTCGCTGAACATTTTCCTTGCCTAATGTTCTAGCTGTTATGAATGAATCTTTTTAACGTGATCAAAATTATAGCACACACACAAAAAACGTATTAATAGATTATTATTTATTTTTTCTGAAACATTTAAGGTGAACATTTGTCGATTTTGAAATCTTAATACTTATTATTTGTTTTAGAGAATTAGGGAACAAAAAATTTGTTAGTTCACCCCGAGAAAATTCTGTCATTAATTACTTATCCTCATGTTGTTCCAAACCCGCAAGACCTTCGTTCACCTTCAGAACACAAATTAAGATATTTTTAATTCTCGTAGCTTCGTAAAATTAAGGTTGAACCACTGATGTCACATGGACACTTTTATCAATGTCTTACTACGTTTCTGGACCTTGAACGTGTCAGCTGCATTGCTGTCTATGCAGGGTCAGAAAGCTCTTGGATTTCATCAAAAATATCTTAATTTGTGTTTCAAAGTTAAACAAAGGTCTTAAAGGAGTAGTTCCGCTCCAGAACAAAAATGTACAGATAATGTACTTACCCTGTTGTCATCCAAGATGTTCATTGCTTTTTTTAGTCGTAAAGAAATGTTTTTTGAGGAAAACATCTCAGGAATTATCTTCATATAATGGACTTCAGCTGAGGAAGAAGGGTCGTGTCATAAAAAAAAAAAATCATATACATTTTAACCTCAAATGCTCATCTTGTCTAGCTCTGCAAAGCACATGTGTACTCTGTGCAGTCCTGTTCAAGACAGTTAGAGTATGTCGAAAAACTCATTAGGACATGAAGTAACGATCATGTTCCATGAAAATATTTTGTAAAATTCCTACCATGAATATATCAAAATGTAATCTTTGATTAGTAATATGCATTGCTAAGAACTTAATTTGGACAACTTTTAAGGCGATTTTCTCAATACTTAGATTGCAGATTTTCAAATAGTTGTATCTCGACCAAATATTGTTTTATCCTTACAACCCAAACATTCATGGAAAGCTTATTTATTCAGCTTTTAGTTGATGTAATAATCTCAGTTTTGGAAAATTTACCCTAGGGTCACATATATATATTTTGGACATTCAAACTCACGGGCACCATTGAAGTCCACTATATGGAGACAATTCCTAAAATGTTTTCCCCAAAAAAACAATTTCTTTACGACTGAAGAAATAAAGGCATGAACATCTTGGATGACAACAGGGTGAGTACGTTATCTGTAAATTTTTGTTCTGGAAGTGAACTTCTCCCTTAATGACAATTTTCAGTTTTGGTTGAAATATCCCTTTAAACATTTTGTCAATGTGAAAGTCCCAAATGCATTTGTGCTGTTGTTGGAAGTAATGCAAGCATATGGAGTATTTCGGAAATGGAACAGGGCATCAGTTTACTGTTGGTGTCTCGTCACGCCACACTGAATCCAGTGTACACAGATTATACCGCTAATTATAATAGGTTCTCTTTGATTCTGTTTTTTTTTTTTTTTGTAAGTGCAGTGTCTTCAACAGACTAATCTAATGCAGTGACATTCAGATGTTTTACCCCAAAATAGAAAACATTTCAAAATGTACTTACCCTCATGTTTTTCTGACTTTCTGTTAAAAAAATAAATAAAAATATTGGTAGTTGGTAGCCAAAAACACATTTCTCAAAACGTCATTTTACTTTCCTTTACTTTGGAACAACATACTCTAAAGGTCATTACACATTGAGTCCGAAATTTTCGCACGTTAAAAAATAGGAACTCACGTTGTGTCAATCACGTTTACACACTGCCTCCGAAACTTTCATCCATCATAAATAAAATTCGGATCAGGTTAGATTTTCTGTGTTTGTGCATCTATAGCAAGCATTTTGATAGGAAAGGATGACGAACACTACCCTTTTAAAGGGATAGTTCACCCAAAAATGAAAAATCATTAATTACTCACCCTTATGTCGTTCCAAACCTGTAAGACCTTAGTTCATATTTGGAACACAAATTAAGATATTTTTGATGATATCCGAGAGCTTTCTGACCCTCAGTAGACAGCAATGCAACTGAAACATTCAAGGCCCAGAAAGGTAGTAAAGAGATCATTAAAATAGTCCATGTGACATCAGTGGTTCAACCGTAATGTTATGAAGCTGACTTTATTCAACCAATTCTTCTCTTCACTGTCAGTCTTTGGTGTGCATTCACAAGAGTACCACTATACAGTAGCCGACGTGCGCCGTGGAACTCTGCTTAATTGGTGTCCCAAGGATGAACGAAGGTCTTATGGGCTTGGAACAGATGAGGGTAAGAATTTTTAAGAATTTTAATTTTTGAGTGAACTATTTAAGTGTGCCTTTAGTATCCCAATACATCTTAGGGCTATAATGCTGCTTATTTAGAAATCTGAGCATTTAGAAGTCAAATGTAAACCAAAAGTCCAAAGAAAGCACATACAGATGCAGATATTAGTTAAACATTTAAAGAGAGCACTCCTCCCTCCCCGCTCATCTGTCTTCTGTGATGTATGGAGCTCTGGCTCCTCTGTGGAGTGTTCTGGGGACAGAGACACTAAGCAGGCTGCTGTGGTTTAGTGAAGTCAGGCCCCCTGACAGACCGAATCTAACTGTGACTAATAATAAATACAGTTCAGTAATGCTCAGTGTGACAGAGAGGATGAAGCTGGAGTATTATTGATAAATAAGCAGTGAGTGCGGCTCAGTTTGATACAGTGAGACCTGCAGCTAACAGCTGTGTCCTGCTCCCTAAGGGGCAAAACAACCAGTTTATCCTGTGGATTTGGTGTACACAGACACTGACAGACTCGTACTGCAGTGTTCCAGTGTTTGAAGCTGCTGATGTCAGGGATCAAAGACTCCCTCCTCCCTCTTCAAACACACACACACACACACACACACACACACACACACACACACACACACACACACACACACACACACACACACACACACACACACACACACACACACACACACATATTCTCACATCCTGCTGCTCTCAGATCCTCTGAGTCCCATCATAAGTGACTCTGATGGCATCTGGTCTGTTGTTCTGTTCCCAGAGGCTCTCTCTGTGTTTTCTGCTTTCTGTTTCCTCGTGCTGATTAATTCCAGTGATCTGCGAATGAGACTCGGTCTTTCCTCTGTTCTTCTTTTAAACATTAGGCCTGCTTCAGTGCATCAGGATGGCGAGGAGACCTTTCAGCAGGCGGACGAAGATTAATGCATGTGTGTGTTTCTGGATAGTGCAAAAGAGACAGCAATGTAATATATATGTAAGTGTGTGTTTCAGGATTAATGCATGCATATATATCACATATTTATATATGGCATGTTTTAGAAAGTGGAATGATGAAAAAGGAAAACATAGTATTTAAATTCGATATTATTTTGTTTTAGTTAAAACACTATCCCCCGGTTTCACAGACAAAAGGCCTATTTATTCCTAGAATAAAATGCAAGTCTGAGCTGTTTCAACTGAAAGAAACTGATCTAAAAATATATCAGTGCCTTTGTTTTTTTCTAAGCATGTTTATAAAAATTACTTAAATTAATCCTGGTTTAGTCTAAGCCCTGTCTGTGAACCCGGGCCTTGAATTGTATTACGTTCAAAATGTATTTGGTAAAGTAATAGTGCATCCAAAAAGAAATTTTGCTGAAAATGTATTTGTAGGCTAGATAAGTGTTTATTCGGCACAGATTTGGAGAAATAGCATTGCATTGCTTGCTTACCAATGGATCCTCTGCAATGAATGGGTGCCGTCAGAATAAGAGTCCAAACAGCTAATAAAAACATCACAATAATCCGCAAGCAATCTAAACAACTCCAGTTAGTCAATTAATGTCTTGTAAAGTGAAAACGTGCGTGTTTATTAGAAACAAATCCATCGTGAAGAAGTTTTAATTTAAACTTGCTCCTGACCAAAATACAAATCTATTATCCAAAATAATCCCTCCAGAGAAAAAAATCACCAAAATATTTGTTCAAATATTTAATCTGTGCTTTTTATCCCCTGATTTTGATGAGAAAACTCTGGAGAAAGCAATATTACAGAGGGCTTTTGAGCTGAAAGCAATGGCTTGAAGTTAAATATATCTTAATGATTGATTTGTTGTTAATTAAAAACACACAGCTTTTTTGGACTGGAGTTGTTTAAATTATTTGTGGATTTTTGTGATGTTTTTATCAGCTGTTTGGACTCTTGTTCTGATGGCACTCATTCACTGGAGAGCATCCATTGGTGAGCCATTGATGTAATGCTAAATCTCTCCAAATCTGTTCTGATGAAGAAACCAACTCATCTAAATCTTGGACGACCGAAGGGTGAGTAAATTTCTATTTCGAAATGTGATTGTCTTGCATCATATAAATAACTCACAGGCCAGAAATTTAAATGGCATAAGGTCCATGTTGCATTCTTGTCAAGAACCACTTACAGCAAATGGCAGTTAAAAGGATAGTTCACCTTAAAATGAAAATTCTGTCATTAATTACTTACCCTCATGTTGTTCCAAACCCGTAAGACCTTCATTCATCTTCAGAACATCTTCGGAGATATTTTATATGAAATCCGAGAGCTTTTTTTTTTTTGGTACTTCCATGGTCACGGCACAGAAACATAGTAAGGACATAGATAAAATAGTCCATGTGACATTAGCGGTTCAACCGTAATTTTATGAAGCAACGAGAATACTTTTCATTTTTGGGTGAACTATCCTTTAAAAGTTAAAGACATTTAAAGTGACCAATTACAGTGAATTTTGTTTTGTATTTACAAATTGAATGTATACGAACAGCACCACAATATTGTAATTCAGAATTTAAAATTCATACATTTCTTTGAGACTTGACTCAATGACTAGATGACTAAAAAAGGTTCAAAAAACAAATAGCTTATTTTCTGTGGCATGCCTTTCTTTAGGATCGTTGTATGCATCTTATCTGTGTTAGGGAGGAGTGTGTGTGTGTCCGTGAGTATCTGTAGGATGTGGAGCACTTCTCTCCTAGGTGATCTGAGCTTTAGCGCTCCTATCACTCAGCGAGAGCTCCACTTTAACCCTCTCTTTTATTAATGGCCACCCAACACTGAGCTGCAATAAGGACATGAGAAACGGCAGAGAGGGGTAATTTGTCGTGAACACGGCCAAAGGTCGAGAAGTTCAGACGGGAGAATCTTCTGGGATCTCCGGAGAGAGATGGTGGACGAGAGGAGGACGTGGGGCCAAACCAAACATGCTTGGCTGTCTCTAACTCTCTCATTCTGCTTGAGGTGGATCTGGCTTACGGCCAGGACACATTAAGAGAGATGGTGACAGACAGAGATAAATAACCAGAACATTAATCATAGAACGAGAGAAAGGCCAAACGAGTCAGCAGAGAAAGGAAAGCAAGAAAAGGTGTGAATGAGGCAGATGACAGAGATTCTTCTACATAATGATGGAGATCTGCTCCATCCAAGACAACAGAAGCTGAAACAACAACAAGAGAGCAATATCTGACAGTTTCGAACACTAAACAGTTCACATTGCAACGCAAGGAATTCGAGGTAGCGCTGCGAAACTCGACAGAGAAACACAAGACCACCCACAGCTGGTGTTTGGGAGCGTTTCCTCAAACCTGCTACCAATTTTGCTCCTAATCTGCAGCCCTGACCACCTCTGGCTTTTCTGATGGTGTAATTCATGATTTCAGTGGAACGTGGATTCTGTCTGGCAGGACGCAGCGGCTCACAGTGTGATAAGCCGCACGCATCGAGCTGCTCTCAGATATTGCTTCTTTTCAGAGACTTTGTGGTTTTCAGAGGAGCCTGTTGGTCTATGAGTCTATTTCATGGAGTTATTTTGAGATGCTAAACTACAATATTGTGGTTCCAAACTCTGGTTTTTCCACAATGGGGGAATCCTGGCCACACTGATGACTGTAAATGCACAAACCTTACCTGGACGAAAATAAATTACTTGTGTATAATTTGCTATTCTGGGTTGGCTGCATTTTCTGCACTGTGTTTGTGCAATTTAGAAGTAGAATACAACAATAATTGCAAATACATATGGCGCTGCATTCAGTCTTTCCTCAGTTTGACACCGAACAAAATGTGTCCCATCAGACCCAAATAAATTAAACTTGCTTTCATCACTAAAGTGAACTTTGGACCAGTTCTTCTTTCTCCACACAACATGCTTTTCAGCAAAGGTGAGCCTAGCCTTTTGTTTCTTTCTGCTGATGGAAGGCTTGGTAACTGCAGAGTGCACTTTCAGTCCGACTTCACTTAAGCATGTTGAGACAGATTCTTACCCTGTTCAGCACTGAAATGGCAAGCAATTCCAGCTGCAGTGTTGAACCGATTCCCCATTGAGAGACTCTGCATTTTCCTGTCTCTACACAATATGCTCCTCAGCAAAAGTGAGCCTAGTCTTTTGATTCTTTCTGCTGATTAAAGGCATGGTCTCTGTGGAGTGCACTTCCAGTCTGACTTGTCTTAAATATGCCAAGACAGATCCCTACCCTCTTCAGTGCTGAAATGGCAAGCAATTCCAGCTGCAGTGTTGAACCGATTCCCCATTGAGAGTCTCTGCATTATCCTGTCTCTAGTCAAGTCAAGTCAAGATTATTTATACAGCGCTTTTAACAATACAAGTTGTGTCAAAGCAACCTTACAGTATTAAAATAATAAAGTAAAATGTAAATAATAATGCAAGAGTTCCATATTGCAACAAAGTCAAATTGGGGAAGACTCATCTGGTTCCCATGGCCTTGTGCCGGTGGCCTACACAACATGCTCCTCAGCAAAGGTGAGCTTAGCCTTTTGATTCTTTTTGCTAATGAGACTCTTGGTCACTGCAGACTGCACTTTCAGTCTGACTTCTCTTAAACACGCTGAGACAGATTCTTACTTTGCTCAACGCTGAACTGGCAAGCAATTCCAGCTGCAGTGGTGAACCCATTCCTCATTGAGAGTCTCTGCATTGTCCTGTCTTCTCGTGCACTTGTCTAACGTGGGCGACCAGCCTTTTTGGGGGATTTGAATGAATTAGTATCATTGGAAACCTGCAATATTTGAAAAGATTTGGAATGTTCAACATTAGACTATAAATAGATTAGATTCCAAGATTAATGCGACTTTAACAAGCAAATACATATAAACTTATTTATTTTAAAATTTAAATCTGTGAATTTTAATAAAAATCATGGCATGACACAAAATGCTCAATGTTCTTTTTCCTGTGTAGGGCACGAGGGACTCTTCTCAGGTCTTCTTTCTTGTGTTGTGCTTTAAATCTTTGCAATAGGCAGCATTCCATTAGGCTTTTCATCACCGTCTGTAATTATCCCATGTCAGAGCTCATTCCAACAGCAACTGCGGCCATGCCCAGGATCCTGCTTAGGTTTGAAGTGCCTCTGTTTTGTGTCCTATTGAGAGACGTTTGCATTGCCATGCACAGGATGAGTAAAGTTTGCTGCAGTCACACCGAATGCCTGCAGAAGCATGTCATCTGCCACTTTGACCCAAAATGCCACAGCCACTCTAGCAGTGAGGCAAGAAAGTGATGAGACAGGTGGCTTTGTTTTGTTTCAGTACCCCAAAAGGGTGACGGGAGAACTGCAGTCCGTTTACGTGATGGAAAAATCAGTTATAATGTGTTCGACCTTGAACTTACAGCCCAATCACATCTGTGATATTTGTAAAAACAACACATTTATGAGTATAATAATGAATTTATGAAACAACTCTATAAATTATAATTAGAATATTTAGTAACTTACATTTTAGATTCTTGCTGCTCCTGCAAAAATAGCAGGCCTACGATGTTTCATTCTTGAATTAATCAGTGTTTGCTAATTAATTAGACAGATAATTCAGTGAATCACTCATGAAAACAGAAATACTTTGTGTATTTCTCTGAGTGATTAAGCTTTTTAGCAAATTGTTAAATTAATGATTCAGTGGCTTTTAACGATTAAATGACACACTTCATTCCTGATTGATTTAGGGATTTTTGAATGAATTGGTTGAATAAATGAATCACTGACTACTAACCTCACCACAACTAATACAGATTTTAAAAAGCAAATATGCAGCAAAAGTTTAAATATAACATTTTTAGTAAACTAAACAGTAAGGTGCCTGTAATTACCTTGTTGAACTTGACCTGTACGAATCTCGGGCCAACATATAGAGAAACCACTACTACGCAAACTTTTTCTCCCTTGAAATTTTTGTATAT
Source organism: Garra rufa (assembly GCF_049309525.1). Taxonomy (NCBI): domain Eukaryota; kingdom Metazoa; phylum Chordata; class Actinopteri; order Cypriniformes; family Cyprinidae; genus Garra; species Garra rufa. The sequence goes on from NC_133362.1 coordinate 19,267,008, forward strand.
TTGCGTTACATAAATTTGGTTTCGGCAGCCTGCCCATGTGTTGACTGGGCCACCCTGAAAAGTCCTGAGGCTCGCTACAATATGACCAGTCCATCCCTTCTCTTATCTACAATCATCTTGGTCATGCACTCAACCAAAACCACATAGAGAATCCGAAATTCAGTCTTTCATTCTCATGTAATGTTCAAACCATTCTCAGACTGAGATTTAAAACTTAGGTTGTGCTTGTTTTGGAGACTTCGTATGTTTTTGCTCTCACAAGCACTTGGACCGAAAACACCCCTTCTGCCTTCCACATTTCTATCTTCAGTAATGTTCAGCATTTGTAAATCATGACAAAATGGAGCCCCAGAGTTCACATTAATGGCTCGGACCTCACTTTAGAGCACTTGATCGAGCAATATTAAGAGTTTCCTGTAAAATGATGTTTGGATCCTTGACTGTTTTCTTCCCACACACTCTCAGCTCATAGGTTTGTATGACAGTTCATCTCTACTGTACCATGCTGGATCATAATGATGTCCCAGATGATCTGATGAGAGGTTTGGATGCCGATAAGCATTAATTTAGAAAAGTGACAGGTCCCGAGGTCTTATATATAATCTGTGATTATTCATGATTTGCTACATTTTTTATTCGATTGAATTTCTGCTGTGAGTCTATCATACACCGTTAGTGATGACTTCCACTTTATTTAATCTAAAATGTAGCAATTCTAAGGTCAAGTTAGTCACAAAGTCAGAATCAGAACCCATAATTTAGCTTTAGATTTTCAATGTGATCTGTTAAGACAACAAATATAGATTAGCGACATATCATGCTAAAGTCAAAATAGATGACATTATTCAGGAGCTGCATTTTAAATAATGTTGTGTAATTTCAGCTTCATACCCTAAGGGAGTATTTGAACCTCACATTGTTCTTTTGTCAAGAATCTCTAAGATTTACCAGTCTGGTCAGCATATAAATCCACAATCAGGCCCCAGGAAACCATCCAAAATGCACTACTAGTGCAATCTGTGAAATGTCTTGAGTTATCAGTTTAAAGTTGGGTTCAGGAAATCTACACATTTCCCATGAAGAGATTTACACCTCAGGAATCATTTCCATGTGTGAATAATGTGATCGAATAATGCTGAAAAATGCTGAAATGTTTTCCTTATACTGCTACATACCAAAATATTTCTCCAAACCCGGAGAAAAACTCTTTCTGTTTTGAAGAGTGTGTCAAAACACAGGGCTCCACCTCAGGGGAAAGACTTTACCATACGTCTGTACACACAGAACCCATGACCAGGTCACTGCTCCAGAAGACCAAGCAATCAATCAAATTACCTGCTAAAATAAAGAATAATAAATAATTTGAAAAGATGTTTTTGTTCACTGCTCACTCAGCTTCTGTGCCAGCAGATCTGTATTCGTTCCATAGAAAGTGTTTTCTCTCAAGCTTTTAAAGCTCTTATGCAGTCACTCGGAGGAACTGTTCAGGCTGGGCTGAAAACACAAAGGTCACAGGTTTGATCTGAGGTAAGGGTGACTGAAAAAGTGGGGAATTACCAGAGTCACAAGCCCTCTGTTATCATTGTGCCCTTTAGCAAAACACTTATTCTCTGGGTCTCAAGTAGCCTACTGTTACATTTTTTTGTCTTCATTTTTCAGGACACCCATTTATGTTTTATGAAAAATTTTGGAACCAAATAACTTACCAAATAAAACGTGTTAAAATCTCATATAAACATTTTTTTTTATACATGCTTACAATATTAGGCAAATTAATTCAAAACTTGTGAATATTTAATCACTCAGTGACAAAAAGTTTTTTAGTCTACTTCAGCTTTCTAATTGTCATGTCAAAGTGATTGGCCAATCAAATCTAAAAGGCGTAGCCTGAAGCAAAGAAGCGTCAAAACTTTTACCGGTAAAACGGAACTTAAGCGTCGCGCTGGATATTTGTTCGGCGTCTTGAACGATGAAAGGTAGATGTAAGTAGCTAAACATTTCGTATTTTACAAATGTTAATGATAAAAATGTAAAACAACCGACGGAAATCTGATGTGATACAAACTAGGCTACTCTACTTTCTGTCAAATTTCGAATTGAAAATATACAGTAGACGTATGTATGTTAATTGAATGTGACGAGGCAAGAAACATTAGAAAGGAGGAAGCGTTTTCGACATTTTTGTTTTAAGATTAAGAGTGAATGTGTGTGTGTTTTAATATTATATTCCATTTATTCGTATTAATTCATTCATCTAAATTAAAAGGACCCCTGTCTGCTTCATTTTTTAGTGAAGGAGTCAGTTTTGAGTTTAGTACTACACACTGCTAACTCGAGGCTTTTTAATGAATATTTTAGACTGACCCATGTAAAGAAGAACCGGTTCATTAGAGTCATATGATGAAGAATCAGACATCATGGCTTTCTCATGGTGTTTTAATGACTGTTAACAAATATCAGACGTAGGCATACACTACCAGTCAAAAGTTTTTGAACATTAAGATTTTTTAGATTTTTTCCCCCCAAATAAGTCTTTTCTGCTCACCAAACCTACTTTTATTTGATCCAAAGTACAGCAAAAACAGTAAAATTTTGAAATGTGTTTACTATTTAAAATAACTTTTTTTCTATTTGGATATATTGTAAAATGTCATTTATTCATGTGACTTCAATTTTGAATTTTAGCATCATTCCTCAAGTCTTCAGTATCACATGATCCTTCAGAAATCATTCGAATATGCTGATTTGCGGGTCAAAAACATTTATTATTATTTTTTTGTTGAAAACACTAATTTTTTCAGGTTTCTCTGATGGATAGAAAGTTCAGACGAACAGCATTTAATGACATAGAAATCTTTTGTGACATTATAAATGTCTTTATCATCACTTTTGGTCAATTCAAAGCATCCTTACTAAGTAAAAGTAGTAATTTCTATAATTTCAACCCCCCCCCCCCCACCCAAAAAAATTAAAATTAAAAATTAAAAATTCATGTGACACTGAAGACAGGAGTAATGATTCAGGAAATGTAGCTTTGATCACAGGAATAAATTACATTTTAAAATATATTTAATAGAAAACTGTTGTTTTAAATAGTAAAAATATTTCATAATTTTAGTTTTTGCTGTGCTTATTTGATTTTTTATCAAATAAATTGGTGAGCAGAAGAAAATTCTTTAAAATACATTAAAAATCTTACTGTTCAAAAACTTTTGACTGGTATTGTATGTTCTGCAATGCATACTATAAATAGTTATATTTTTATGAATGTTCTTACTTGTATAATCAAATCACATACAATTGTTATGAACGTTTTAGACTTTCTGGTGCCATCAACCTGGCAGTGCTTTCAGTTGCTGAAGTCACGAGGCTGGAAACTCTCTTTACTGTGAAAAATAACATGCATTTGTATCTCCCTTCCTTCCCTCTCTCACAGAAAACAAACACGCAGGATAATAAACGAGAGAGGAGTTCTGTGTTTAAGTTGGACGGGATGTCTAGCACAAACGGTGGGAAAGGATGCTGGCTGCAGGTTTGTACTCGGAGCAGAGCTGAGGTGAGCAAAGCAGCACAACCGGAGAAATGCTTTACCTAAAGCCAAACCACGAGATAAGATACAGGGGCTTTGCCATGAATTTCTATATACCTTTGGGTGTTTGCTGAGTGATATTTTGTCTTCTGGAGGAGGAAACAGAAAAATTAAGGAGGTGAAACAACTTAATGTGATTGTAATCAAAGCATCACTTTGTTTAGCAGCTTGGCATTCTGTCGCTGATGTGGCACAGTTTCGAGATGCGTCATTAAAGCCATTAACTTTTATAATTTCCCCAATTTTCTTTAATTCAAATACAAACAGTCTCCAGCTTCCACAGCCAAGCGCTCCGAGACCTCCCGTTTCACAGGGAGCTATCAGATGAATGCTGGGATATCTTAGGGGCTTTCTGGCTGATCGGAACATACTCTAAATGATCCTGAAAAAGTCCTAATGGCAAACACAGGTGGGAAAAGCATTACGAACCCATCAGAGCTGCTACCATTCTCACAAAGACAGCTAATGCTAAGAGAAAACATTCAAGGCAATCATGATGAAGTGGGAGAGAGACGCAGTGTGAGAGGAGTGTGTACTTTCTTTGTGAAAGCAAGTAGTTGAATTGTACTGCAACAACTCCTAGAACGGTTAATTAGACGGTAAGTGAACTATGAAAGCAAAGCGGGCTATTGCTCTAATTCCGAAATCGTTCTGTGCTAATGAGCCTCGCAAAAACAACCATCAGACTATTTTTCAATTACGTGATCCTGGTTGAGCTGTAGTTAAAATCTGAACAATGTCATTTGTACGGCGTGATATTTATTTATTAGACCAAGAAGGCTCCCCAAAGCATTTCACAGAAAAAAACCCCACAAAAATAAAAGAAAAGGTACTGCAAGATTACAGTGATATACACATGGAATTTACAATGTTTAACAGTTTATAATTAGCAGTACCACACATATAGTCAGATAAATCAGAAATATTTCAGAGATCTTATTAAAATAAAATGTTTCCCAATGGGAATTTTCTTATTATATATATAAATAATATACATTTTTTTTATTTCCAATAAATATACACACAATTAATTAAACTTCATTTTTTATTTGATAAAATAGACCTTAAAATATTTTACTTTGTGCAGTTACATTTAAAAAAATGTCCATACTATCAAAATATCACTGTTTAGCATCTCACCATTTCATATATTAAATGCATAGTATACAATATAATGCATAATCAGAATAGAGATACTACTAGGGCTGCACGATAGATCGTTTCAGCATCGTCATCACGATGTACGCATGCGCGATAGTCGCATCGTGGAAGTCACGATGCAGGGCAAAAAAAAAAAAAATTGTGTGTCTGATTTAAAAATGTACTTTCTATATTTCTAAACTTTCTATTCACGGATCTATATTTGTCTAAAATAAAGTAATTAACTCATGTTTAAAGGTTCTTTAAAAACTACAATGCACACGTTGCTTCACCTACTTCATGCATGCAGTCTCTGCGTGCGCATGGCGAAATGAGCGCGGGACGGGAGAAAAGTGCCGAAATGGAAGATTTGGTTGCAAAAAGAAACGCAACGTCGGTTATATGTAAGTATTTTGGATACAAAAAGGATGCTGCTGACCAAAAACAGGTGCTTTGTCGGGAGTGCCTGGCAGTTGTTGCCACAACTCGCGGAAACACTATGAATTTAAGGGACCGTTCACATGTCGCGCCTAAAAACGTGTGGAAAACGCTAGGCGCGCCGCTTTCTCCTTCTTTCCAAAGCGCTCTGTAACTTGAGTGGCAGAGTGGCGTCTGCCGTTGCTACAGATGCGGAAGTTTCAGCAAAGATAAATAAACAAAGATAAATGGATTTCCAAAACTAAAAATTGCTTGCAGTAGCTCTGCTGCTAAAAAATGTTATCCCTGTAACAGCTATGATCAGCTGTTCCTCCATCTTGGCTAAGCTTTTATTGTTTTTTGTGAAAGGAAGAAGCTGATTTCCCTTTCATCAGGGTAAAAGCAACATTCATTATTAATTTCATATTAGAGCCTTGATTTGCCTGAATTGACAGTGAATAAGGTGAGTCAAACTGTTTATGAAACTACCCAAAATAAGCTTTAAAAAGTATTTTATTTCAGGGTTTTGATTATACTCTACTTTTAAATTTTTTTTATTCTTTGAAAATGCTTACAAAATTACCCCAATTATTCTTGAATTATTATTTGATTTTTATGCAGTTCAAAACAACCTGATGAACATAAATGAATTTGTACACATCGCAATATATATCGCAAGAAAAAAATATATTGCAATGTAATTTTTTCCCAATATCGTGCAGCCCTAGCTACTACTGTACTTTGTTTAATGCATCTTTATTAAGAATGTCTCCACTGATCTTCAGTAAGAGAAGTGCAAATCAAATGCAGTGTTAACTGCTTCACTCCTAAAAGCAGAAAAAGTGTAACAAAGGAGCAGAATTTAGGCACAATATTGCAATCAAAAAAATTCTCAGTACTATGTGCACACATTTTCAGTCAAATAAAGGGTTTAGTCTTTGTAAACAATATTATTTGTTGTGAATCTTCAGTTAGGTTGCATCTAGTCTTAACCAACACGTGAACAAATGTAGTTTTGAAATCTATGAACCTGACTACTCGGGATTAATTGTAATTCAGGAAAACATTGTTACTGTTGCAGGAGAACTAACAATCTGCTAGTTGCAACTTTACAGTTAGCATGTTAAAGCACAAGTGAATAAGAATGGCAAAAACAGCTCCCTCCTGTGGATCTAAGCATACATTTTGTATGTTTTCTTTCCAAGACTTTCCAAAATACTTGATGGTAAAGATCTGAGTTGTCAATTTTCAAACAATTATAAACGTGTGACTTAAATTCTTAAATCTGTGAGATTTCAGGTTGTGATGCCCACCATCACCTCACTGATGTCCCACAGTTTCTTGGCCACCTCTTCATCTGTGGCTTTAGCTAACAGTTGCTCCTCATGACAGTTAGCAAAGCACTTCCCCTGAACGCCATCCACATCCGGAGAGCAGGCCAGATAGATAGACGTCTGCGCACCTTCCTCGGGGGACTTGAAGAAGGCCTGTGAAGCTAGGTTAAATAGTGGCTTCATCAGCAGTGGGATGTGTACATGCCTGCCCAGGTTTGTCCGCACAATCCCTGGGGTGAGAGCATTTACTGTCACTCCGGTCTCCTCGAGTCGGTGCGAGAGCTCCAGGGTGAATAGAAGATTGGCTAGTTTACTCCGTGCATAAGCGAAAGCTTTATCGTAGCTCTGCTCGCTGTTCAAATCATCAAAGTTTATTTCACCGTATTTGTAGAGCTTGGAGGATACTACAATGATCCGGCTAGGAGCGGAGCGTTTGAGGAGGTCCAACAGGAGGTTAGTGAGCAGGAAGTGACCCAGATGATTGACAGCGAACTGCATCTCGAATCCATCTTCTGATTTGGTGTAAGGACACTGGTAGATTCCAGCGTTGTTGATCAGGATGTCAATCTTTGACTCTTCCTGTTTGAGATACAACAGATATGGGGAATTGTAAAGTTAGTTTTAAAATATAACTAAATGGATTAAAATATCTGTCAGCCAACACAATGTTTTTATACATTTGGTAGAAAAAAAAAAGGTAATTGCAACTTTTTATCTCACAATTCAAATTGTTTTCCTTGCTATTGCGAGTTTACAAACTAGCAATTCTGACTTTTTTTTAGAACTGCGAGTTTATATCTTGCAGTTGTGACTTTATAAAATGCGAGTTTATATTACAATTCTGATAACCTGCAACTGCAAGTTATTAAGCCAGAATTGTGAGATATAAACTGACAATTCCGAGAATATTTTCCCCTCAAATTGGACTTTATAACTCGCAATTGCGAGGAAAAAGTGTCAGAATTGAACTGCGTGATATAAACTCAGAATTGTGAGAAATAGTCAGAACTGTGAGATAAAAACTCGACTTTTTTTCTCACAAATGCGAGTTTGTTTCTTGCAGTTCTCGCGAGAGAAAAGTCAGAATTGCGAGATATAAATTCACAATTACAAAAAAAGTCAGAATTGCGAGAAACAAACTCGAAAAACGTCAGTAATGTTTTTATCTCCTAATTGACCATATGCACGGATTACTTCCTTGTTTAGTCAAGCCAGCTAAGTCATTTCCGGTCAACTGTACTGTGCCGTAATATGAGCGTACTTTGTTCGTTTTCTCTACATAATCCATTCACAATCGAAGAAAAGTGTTGTTTGTCTAAGAGGACCAAACGTCCATGTATACCGTTTCAAGAATGACAAATGCCAGTTTAAAAAAATTTGTGAGTAAATCGGCTAAATACGCACGAGTCATTGCTCAGATTGACAGTAATAACCGGACGAAACATCTGACAAGCTGATGTCAAAAAAAAAGAGCTTAAATGATTCAAACTAAATTCAGAGTAACAAAACTACAGCAGTAACAAGTTTGTGTTGGTTAAATATAGGCTATTTAATAGATTTTACAGTTCAAGATAAAACTTAAAAGTAGTTATTCAATTTTATAAAATATTTCAAATTCCTATCGATTCATATTGAGTGCATTATTTAATTATTATACCATAAATATTTAACGTATTTGTAGTTAACTATATATTAGTATTTAAATAATTCACCCTTATAGGCTGTTTGTGTGTGAGCTTAATGATTCTGCACTTGCTATACTATATACTTCAGGGTGGTATTTATTACGACAATTTATTATACTGGTAATTTAATAAGAAATCGAAAAGCAAAACGTCTTGAAAAATATAGGGAGAGGCAGCTGCATAATAAATAATCCTCTGCTGCCATCTATTGGTTATATGGGTAATTCCATATTATTTTAGCCAAAAATAGACGTTGTTTTCCGTTTAAAGTCATTTTTTCCGATGCCTTTTTTATGAATTAAGAGTCCTTGAAGTACATTTTATTTCACAGCTGTAGAGTTAGAAAATAATAAAGGCTTTGAAATATTGCAAGATTTTAAAAATGTGTTCATGACTACAAAGCAGTGCCGGCCCTCCCTATAGGCGAACTAAGCGGCTGCTTAGGGCCCCGCCGCCACTAGGGGGCCCCCACTAGTGGTCTGAGTCATTATGTTGCAAAGCGCGTGGCTGTCACTAGCCAAGTTTCCATCCAGTTTTTGCACTCGACAAAGAGACTATGTGTAAAAAAATGAACTGTCGCATAAGTTTTGGTGTATCGCAAACAAAAAAAAAAACTGCCCTTGAGCTGTTTCCATACATCATTTCATCTATATTGCGTAAAATATAGGCTAGTAGCCTGTTCTTTATCCATTTGAAACAAAACCTAATATTAAATTGTATGTTAGCTAATTTTTTATTAACAAGTGTCTTGAGTTTTTTTTTTTTTTTTTTTTTTTTTTTTGTACTTTGTTATAGACTATTTGCTTGATCATCAACAATAATCATAAACAGAAGCAGTTGTATTATCATCATCAGCGGGGGAGATCAAGTGATCGTGTCGGCGCCTCCTGCACGCAGTTAAGCATTACTAACTTGACAGATTTTTGCAACATTTGAAGTATGGATTTAGAATTTATGCGCTAAAGTTAAACGGAAAAAGATTATGACGACACTAGGGCTGCAACGATTCGTCGACGTTGTCGACAAAAATCGATAATAGAAATAGTCGACAATGAATTTCATTGTCGATGTTGTCGCCAGACAACCGAGTGAGGCATCTTTCTGCCGAGAGTCGCACATACGCAGCTTCTATGCTGAGCGATAACATACAGAAATGGCGGCGTCCAACGCAGCAGCTGCGCGTACCAAAACACGCCCGTTTCACACATACTCCGTCTGCAGTGCGGTTTTTTTTTCCCCACACCCATGTTAACGGATTAGAACGTTCACAATGTACGGACTGCAAACGCGTTCTGTGTGAAAGCAAAACGAGTCTGTGCTGCTTCTGCACCGCATACGTAACGCACACGGACTGTAGACGCACTGCAGACTGGTGAGTATGTATGAAGCAGGAGTAAAGTTTGGGAGCATTTTAGCCTGCTACGGCGAATTAAAATATTACCTGCATGGTTTGTAAAGCAGTCCTTGCGCATCACGGCAGCACCTCTGTGATGCACGAACATTTAAAGAGAAAGCACGTCGGACAGTTGAATGAAACGGAGTTTGGCTGGCCTCGGTAAGATTTAAATAAAAGCCAATACGTTTTGTTTTGGATATACATTTTTGTTTACTGTTTTATTGCTGCTGATGGTTTACAGGAAGAAAATGTTTACTTGATTTTAATTTATTTTTTTTCTTATAAAACAAATGTGCCAGTCCATTAAAAAAATTATAGAGTTTCTTAATTTATGCATTTATGTCTGTACTGACCGAGCACTGTGCCTAATTGGTTTTAGACAGGGCATTTTTATTTACTTTTAGTATGAATTGGCCTATCAGCAGCAAAATATGCATTTTTCATTGAAGTACCCCCTTCTTTCTTGTGTTTACTATAATTTTCCACATAATTAAAGCAATCTCATGCTAAATTTGAGAAAAATTGAATAATTATCCGATTAGTCGACTAATCGTTTCAATAGTCGGTGACTAGTCGACTATTAAAATAGTCGTTAGTTGCAGCCCTAGACGACACATGAGAAATTTTATCGATAATGCATTTCCATCAGCTATATCTGTAAAAATTCCAAAGCGCTAAATTGTTTTGTGTTTTTGGTAACACTTTCTATGAAGCCCCTATTTATAATACATTATAAGGGTATTTCTAAGGCATTATAATGAATGCATAATGCATTATAATAAACCTTATAATATGTTATATCATGTCATAAATAATCATAACAACAATTATAATACATTATAATACTTGAGTATTTGAGGTTATAACTTTTAAGATTATGATTATTGACGGCATATTAAATCTACTTAATTTATAATGGATTATATCATATTACATTTATTTTTTTACATTATATTACGTTTCATTTTGATGGTCCACTTAGTCCATTTACTATATGCTTAAACTTTCCACCTACATGTCAACTGACACTCCTTAGAGTTAGGTAGAAGGTTAGGTAGAAGGTTCATGTACTTGCAAAGTTACTTAATATAATATAATATAATATAATATAATATAATATAATATAATATAACATAATATAATATAATATAATATAATATAATAGTTTGTCTTTTGGTGAAACATCAAAATTCAGTGTTAGCATATATTTAGCATACTACTAATAATAATTACTGCTAGCTGACATGCAGTTGCAGAGTTACCAATCAAAAGCTGTCTAAAGGGTACTATCAAAATAATCAAACTGATAATACAAATGTGTCATATTACACATTTATCTGATCTGATGCATGATCTTAAGGTTCTTTGGGAAATATTATTATAATTATTATAAAGTGGTCTTTGTATGCTTTAAGTAAAGTGACATGAGAAAGATGACAAGATATGAGACTTATAATTCGTTATAACTACGAGGAGGAAATCATACTCTTAAAAGCTATAATCACAAAAAAGTAAAAATTATAATACATTAAAACTGTTCTTATGAATACTCCTGAGATGATATAACATATTATAAGGTTTTTTATAATGCATTATGCATTCTTTATAATGCCTTAAGAATACCCTTATAATGTATTATAAATCCAGGCTTCATAGAAAGTGTTACCGTGTTTTTTTTCCACAAACAAAATCTTTGGATGGAAACCTGGCTACTGGCAATACTCCACTAGTATTCACTGCAAGGCAGGGCCCCAAAATTATCCTGTTTAGGGCCCCCAGATGTACAGGGCCGGCCCTGCTACAAAGGCAAGTTAGTGATTATCAACAATACGATTTAAGATGTCCTGGAAGGGGATGCACTTTTTTCCAGGGGATTCAGTACAGCGTAATCGATACTGCGTCACCAGGCAGGCGTGGCCTATTTGAGAATTTGCATAGGTCACCGATCATGCGCAGTTAGGGAAAAGCCATTTGCTTCAGATACCTCCACTATTGCAGGGGTTTCGTGCACTTCATAATATTCATATACAGTATCATGAAATACCTGTCCACGATCGCAGGGGTTTAGTGCTCTTCATATTTATATTTATATACAGTGTCTTGAAATACCTGTCCACGTTCGCAGGGGTTTCGTGCCAGATACACTTAATATTTATATTCATATACAGTATCATGAAATACCTGTCCAGGTTCGCAGGGGTTTCCTGCACTTCATTATTATATACAGTGTCTTGAAATACCTGTCCACGATACCGTTGTAAACCATGATTAATCTTCGTAAATAGACGCTACACGTTTTACATTTCTATAACGGCTGTTTATTTTTTTTTCGAAAATCGTTTAAATGTAAGATTTTAAAACATAAAAATAACCTGTATGACTGTGTTGTCCTTCATTATCCATCAGTGCTGATCCTAGGTTTTGAAATGCCCGCGCAAAAAAACTGACTTACTGCGCATGATTAATAATTTTTTTTTTTTTAGAAAGGGGCGTTTTCCTAATGCCCCCAGAAACGCCCATTTTACGTCGTGGTAATGAAACCCCTGGAATTTAGTGAGTGCCGTCCTGGGAGAGAAATATCGCTAGCTAGCTAACGTTAGCCTAAACATGATAGTGTTTAGCTGTCAGCATTTAAATGTACAACTATGGATAGTACGGGATTACCAGGCTCCGCATTTAAATTAAATGTTGTTAAATAATATGAAACTTAATGTTCATGCCGCTAACATTGTTTATAATGTTGCAATTATATTTTTTCTCAGTTTCTGATAAGAACGAGGCACTAGATCAGTCTCAAGAGTGTCCACCTATATAGCACATATAAAATGAGCTTCAGCGGAAGTTTACGAGCTGGCTTATCTTTATGCGGAAGTTCTAAAGAATGCTCCGTGCATAAGGTCAATTATGACTTTATGATTTCTCACAACTGAGTTCATATCATGCAATTCTGAGAAAAAAGTCTGAATTGTGAGAAACAAACTCACATTTTCAAGAAAAAAGTAATAATTGCAATTGACTATTTTTCTCAGAATCGCGTGATATAAACTCACAATTGTGAGAAATAGTCAGAATTGCAAACTAAAAAAAAACTCGTAATTATGACTTTTTTCTTGCAAATTTGAGTTTGTTTCTCACAATTTTCGTGAGAAAAGTCAGAATTGTGAGGAAAACTTGTCAGAATTGAACTGCGTGATATAAACTTAGAATTGTGAGAAATAGTCAGAACTGTGAGATAACTCAACTTTTTTTCTCACAAATGCGAGTTTGTTTCTTGTAGTTCTCACGAGAGAAAAGTCAGAATTGCGAGATATAAATTTGCAATTACAAAAAAGTCAGAATTGCGAGAAACAAACTCGAAAAACGTCAGTAATGTTTTTATCTCCCAATTATGATTTCTCACAACTGAGTTTTTCAACAGAATTGCGAGTGACTTTTTTTCTCAGAATTGCGTGATATAAACTCACAATTGTGAGAAATAGTCAGAATTGCAAGAAAAAAATTATGACTTTTTTCTCGCAAATTTGAGTTATAAACTCACAAATTCGAAATATAAACTCACAATTACTGGAAAAAAAAGTCAAAATTGTGAGAAACAAACTCACATTTGCAAGAAAAAAGTAATAATGGCAAGTTACTTTTTTTCTCAGAATTGCGTGATATTAACTCACAATTGTGAGAAATAGTCAGAATTGCAAGATATAAACTCGCAATTACGGAAAAAAGTCTGAATTGCGAAAAACAAACTCACATTTGCGAGAAAAAACGTCAGAAATATTTTTATCTCCCAATTCTGACTATATTTCTCACAACTGTGAGTTTATATCATGCAATTTGAAAAAAAAAAGTCAGAATTGCGAGAAACAAACAAAATAAATATTTTTATTTACTTTTTTATAATTCAGTTGAGGAAACCGGCTTCCACAACTAGGACATGCTATCACAAAAGGTTAAATTGTGTTCACTTATCCTCCTTTCTGAGCAACAACAGTGAAAACGTTTTAAGTTTTAGATATGTAAAATAAAAACAGTACACTGTAAATACACTACAATATACAATGTATATATAAAAAAATTGATTATATATATATATATATATATATATATATATATATATATATATATATATATATATATATATATATATATATATATATATATCTTAAGAAAGAATTAACTATCCTGGTTACCCCTATAGCATTGTTTACACAATTTTGCAAAAGGACTTTTTAACTCTTGTCAAAAGGGTTTCATGCGCGCGCAGCCACGTGCTCTTCCCAAACTTCTCGAGCGTGACATCATTCAGTAAAAGCGCGTGACGTTGGCACACAATCAGTGGCTGTTGGTATTGTGCACTTGTTCATAGTCGAACACAATTCGACCAAATTGTGCTATGCTTACCCAATATTTAGATTTACTAACGTCTCCTACATATCTGAAAAGAGAAACACACACTCTGTGCTTGGTTTGGTGCAGTACCTTGATTATCTCCTCACAAAAAATACGGACAGATTTAAGCGACGCCAGGTCCAAGAGTTTGATCACTAGTTCCCCTTTGTCTGGTCCGGCCTCCTGCTGGATCTCCTGGGCTGCTTTCTCCGCCCGTTCTCGGTCTCTACATGCCATGATCACTCGGCCCTGACGCCGCAGCAGCTCCGCGGCCGTGGCTTTTCCAATGCCACTGTTTGACCCGGTCACGATAATAGTTTTGCCCCGCAGCATATCGACGTCTTCATCCAAATGTTTATAATGGGGAATAGCTTCACTGCTGAGCCTTCTGGGGCCATCAATAACGTCCAGTTCATGAGCAGGTTTGTAGGCGTAAACATTCACGCATGTGGGAGGTAACTGGAATGTTATTGAACTACATTACCCAGAAGTCATAGCGGGTTAAAACCGTAGGTCAAAACGCAATGTGTATTGTGTTGTTTTTTTTTTTTTTGTAAACACAAACCACATGTATCCGCAGTAATGGATAAATAAATAATAATAAATAAGTAATAAAAAAACTTAAAACGATTACTCTTAACATTTAATAGACCTTTAAATGATTATTTTTTAACATTAATAGACCTGAAGGTACAATATAAGAGCAATATTGTTTATTAAAGAGAGAATAACCACTTGTGTATGATTTTTATTTTGTGATTTATTATTATTTATTATTATTTTGGCTAACAAGCACACTGTCACATTTGTGACCCTGGACCACAAAACCAGACTTAAACAGCACTAAAATACATTGTATGTGTCAAAATGATCTATTTTTCTTTTACGCCAAAAATTATTAGGATATTAAGTAAAGATCATGTTCCATTAATATATTTTGTAAATGTCCTAGTGTAATTATATCAAAACTTAATTGTTGATTAGTAATATGCATTGCTAAGAACTTTATTTGGACAACTTTAAAGGAAATTTAAATATTTCGATATTTTTATTTATTTATTTATTTATTTTTGCTCAGATTCCAGATTTTCAAATAGTTGTATCTCGGCCAAATATGGTCCTAACAAAGCATACATCAATGGAAAGCTTATTTATTCAGCTTTCAAATTACATTTATATTTTAATAAAAAAGAAATTGACACATTTGTCATTTTCACATTTGTTTAATTTGTCAAGTGCATAAACTTCTTTTCAAGTTTACCCTCTATTCCTTCTTTATCTAGGCCTAGAAACCTATTCAAATCTGTGTTTTAGGGCTACAAACTAAACAGCTCTTTTAAGTCACAAAACATAAACCACAAACCAAATAAGATCACAAGTTTAATTTAGTATCATAATGAATAAATCCAGTGTTTAATAGTCAACAACACATTATTGTTTTGTGGCCAAAAGAAAATTAAACATATATATACACTTTATGGTAAACACACATAGGGGTAATACATTCTAAATACATGTCAATTTCTTCACACTCTTATCCTTATTTCAGCATTTACAGTTCATTTATTATTGTGACGAGGTTTGTCAGGAACACTGGTGGAGGGCGACACACACGGCAGTAAATGAAACTGCCTGAGGATTGAGTCTGAATATCAAATACAGCAGTGAAGAAGTTACAACAAAACATCTAAATGTAGATAAAAATATGCTAAATTTACTTTAAAGCATAACATTTTACACTAGAAATAAAATACAGACAGTTCCAATGTATGTTCCCTGAGATAGAAATATTCTAAATTAAACTTCTTAGAAAAATGTAATGATCAAGGCATAAAGACTGGTAAATGCATCTAATTGCACATTATTATCTTTAAAAGAGAAAAAGAGAGGGCTACAGTATGTAGTTTAACCTCACAGTGCTGACGGATAAGTACAGTACAAAACATACAAGATCATTTCGAGCACCGTAGCTTCTTTGTATTTATAATATTGCCAGCAATCCATTTGAACTTAAACCATCTGTACAGATCAAGGTTCAAAACTCTCTCTGATGCATCCAAATAAATAAATAAAACTACCTCTAACTTGCAGAGACTTTCAGTGCTTCACTTTCCAGCTCATTATTAATATAAGTAAACATTTAGATTTCAGCTATTGTATAGATCAAATGTAAGACACTGAATAGGTGTTGAGGTACCTAAAGAAAGGGCTCTGAAATTTACATTTGATAATTGAATAATTTCATTTTTTCTCTGCATCACTTGTTTCTATGCGTTTCCCCTTATGATACTTCTGTCCAATCCCATAGGGCACATGAGCAGCGATTGTACCGAGCTCCTGGGCACCCTCGATGTGAAACATCTGATCATCAAAGAAGATGTGCGGCCTGATCTTCTGTAGGAGAGGCCCTTTAGGAGCCCCAGCCAAAAAGAGGGCCTCATCTACCTCCAACCCCCAGCTCCGTAGAGTCTTCAGAACACGGGCCCCAGCGCTGGCAGCACTTCGAGCTGTGACCAGGTAGGTGCGAATAGGGCAGTTGATTCGTTGGTTTTTTGCATAGAACTTTCGCTGGAGTTTACCCAGTGCTTCTAGGAAACATTTTAGGGGGCCCTAGGATGATGCAATGACAAATTAAGGATGAAAAGGACATTTCATGCTCCAAACATGGAGGAAATATTAATAGCAGTATTAAAGGGTTAGTTCACCCAAAAATGAAAATTCTGCCATTAATTACCCACTTTTGTCCATCTTTGGAACACAAATAAAGATATTTTGGATGAAATCTAAGAGCTCCCTGACCCTTCATAGACAGCAAGGCATAGATTTCATCCAAAATATCTAAACATGAAGGTAAGTAGTTATTAACAGAATTTACATTTTTGGGTGAACTAACCCTTTAATAATGAACATTAGTACTTATGTTGCCCAGTCTTACTTTACCTGGGCCAGAGGCTTGTTCTCAAACTCTTTTTCATGTTTAAAGAAAGTGTCCAATCCGTGCTCCTTCACGATAATCTCAGACTCATCGGAAAACAAAACTGCATCGCCGTCGAAGGCTACACGTAGTTGTGTGTCACTGAGCTCATTCTCACTGTCGCAGGTGAACATTGTGGCAGCTGCTATTCCTGTGAAAATGGCCATTTTAAGCAAATTTAGCTTAATGTTTAGCTAGTTTAAAGAGTTTTTTCTTCTGCATTGAAATGAAAATCCCATTTAGATCACAATGCATGCATGTTTTAAATACCTTCTTCGATAGCTTCTTGTACCTTCATTGAATCTTTGGACAGGTAGAGGTTGGTCATGTAGGCCTTTAGGTAACCAATCGGACTCTCTCCACCCGTCATGCAAAATCTTTCTATAGTTAGATCTGCAGAGAGAGAATTTGTGTAATTGTTATTTGTATATTATGTAGAATGCAGTACATATGTATTTGCATTCTGCAAACCTTATGAAAAAATTATGTAAAGTACTGGAGCGGACTTTAGCCAAATTTTGGACTTTTTCTTGGTGCATGTTGGTGTATATCTGTGTAGAATAAATATATATAAAAAAATGATCACTAACGAAAGCTAAATTGTAGGCTAGTAAATGTTCTGTAGTTGAATAGCAGCTTTAGGCAATCCATTATAGGTATTATGAGATCTGTTGGGTCTCTATGTCGCAGTTTTCTTTCCATACCGTAGAAATTGATGCTGTTGATGAGGCGAACTCCGACCTGGGCGTGATTATTAGTCATCAGCACAATATCAAACAGCTCCTCACTGTCTGGGTATAGTTCTCTCAAACGGGCATTTACGTTCATCAGGGCCTGTTGATTAGAATAAAACAGTAACTACTAAAGGTGTGGCTTTGGAGTCTAAGGATATCCATGTTAGGCAACACTCCTGGTGATTAATGAGATATATAATCATAAACAGTGGGCAGGACACAATAATGCTGTTATCTTTGAGTTTTCTTAGTTAGTGTTTTGAGTGTTGCTGTGCAATAAAAAAAAAGACTAAAGTCTATCCATGAACAAAAGTGAAAGAAAATTTCCCATTGATTTAAATCAATGCAAATTTAATTGGCCCAACCAGCTTTTCTGATCTGTGTCCGGTTCATAAGGAGGGCTAGGGGTTGTCAGTGTTGGTACATTCATTCAGTCGTGCCAAAATTAAGAGATGGCAGTGCAAATAAACAATTGTAATACATATTTTTTTGTCAAAATCGTACACTATTTTTGTGTAACACCAAATAAAGGCGTAATCAAAAGGTAAATCAAATTATATTACCTAAAAGATGTTATCTACAGTTGAAGTCAAAAGTTTACATGCACCTTATAAAATCTGAAAAATGTTAATTATTTTACCAAAATAAGAGGAATCATACAAACTGCATGTTATTTTTTTATGTAGTACTGACCTGTGTAAGATATTTAACATAAAAGATGTTTACATATAGTTCACAAAAGAAAATAATAGTTGAATTTATAAAAATGACCCTGTTAAAAAGTTTACATACACTTTATTCTTAATACTGTGTTGTTACCTGAATGATCCACAGCTGTTTTTTTTGTTTTTTTGTTTAGTGATAGTTGTTCACGAGTCCCTTGTTTGTCCTGAACAGTTAAAGTGCTTGTTCTTCAGAAAAATCCTTCAGGTCCCACATATTCTTTGCTTTTTCAGCATTTTTGTTTTCATTTAACCCTCTCCAACAATGACTATGATTTGAAAATCCATCTTTTCACACTGAGGACAACTGAGGGACTCATATGCAACGATTACAGAAAGTTCAAATGCTCACTGATGCTTCAGTATGAAACACAATGCATTAAGAGCCAGGGGGTAAAAACTTTTTAAATTGGAAGATCAGGGAAAATGTAACTTATTTTTTCTTCTGGGAAACATGTAAGTAGCTTCCGAAGAGCAGTACTAAATGAAGGAAAAATATGAAATTTAGGCAAGAAAAATTAACACATCTTCGTTCTGTTCAAAAGTTTACACCCCTGGTATCCTTCAGTTGTCCTCTGTGTACACAAAAAAATGCTGAAAAAAACAAAGAATTTGTGGGACCTGAAGGATTTTTCTGAAGAACAGCGGGCAGTTCAGGACAAACAAAGGGACTCATAAACAACTATCACAAAAAAAAAATCATTCAGGTACCATCACAGTATTAAGAACCGAGTGCATGTAAACTTTTGAACAGGATCGTTTTTGTAAATTCAACTAATATTTTCTCTTGTGGATTATATGTAAACATCTTTTATGTGAAATATCTTAACCAGGTCAGTACTAAACAACTAAATAATATGCATTTTGTATGATTCCTTTTATTTTGGTAAAATAATTAAAATTTTGCAGATTCGTCAAGGTGTATGTAAACTTTCATGTATGTGAACTTTCACTCTCAAACTAAAATGCTGCTATAAAGTGCATCAGTTGGGTTCTGGACATAAAAATCCCATTCATTTTCTCCAAAGGAGAATTGATTTTGACGAAAATCTAAAAAGACAGAGCTACTGAGAGCCAGGAGCTTGTAAATCAATCGCATATCTATGCATTTCAACTTTTTAACTTTTAAATAATCTTGTTTAACAGCAGTATTCCCACATGGTGAAAACCTACATTACTCATTCACAGTATTGAAACATACAAATAATGCCAAAATAACTACTTAGAGTATATAGTTTTATTTCTCTATTATTTTTCATTTGATTGTCCTTCACAGTGCTTAATAAAAGCTGTAGGCGTTACATTTTTACTTCAATCCACTGTCTTCAAATCATTAAAAAAATAATAGGGAAAATACTCAAAAGGTGGATGGGCACTGTTGCACTCTATTACAAAGTTATACATTACCTACATTACCTATTGCATCAGGTTCCTGACAGGTGCTGATATATGTAGGGGGAGTGTTATGACAAGACAGTTTTGCAATATAGTAGTATGCTCATGCATAATGTTTGGCAGTCCTTAAATCTGTTGTTACCTTAACGAAAGGAAATGAGACCCCTGGGGTAAAAGGCTGGTCTTCGAGCTCCAGCTGATGAGCGACGTACCTCTCCAGCCCCTCGTCTTCAAACAACTTCCTTTCCTTCACCATATTAAACAGCGTTCGCGAGGATACCGCAATGGTTACAGCGTTGCTGGGTTTGGGCTGCAAGTCAACAGCAAACAAATGTTTACAACAGCTGTTGACGACAACCAAGCTGCTCTGTGTGGTCAGTTACCTGTATGTGCAGCGCTGCTGTCATTGGCGTAATGACGCACCATCGGTACTCGATAGGCGCTCGCTTTCAGTATTGACAGCTATTTTTGATATAATATAAGGGTTTTCTATTTTTTCGCGTGACTAGAATTGCACATTGTGTATCGGATGCGACAGACACTGCTGTCATTCGCAGATTATATACACAAACATTCGCTTACCGGACGGGGCTTCTTCGTTGTTTTCGAGTTGTCAAATAATGCTTTGACTGCTACCCAGTCTTTTTCTTCGCTGTTGTCGGAGCTGGGCTGTCCTCCTCTCTCAGTGCCTTCAGGTTTGCTCATATTGTTATGGTGGCGGGGAGACTAAATTGTTGTGTCCTTCGTCCTTGGCTTTGCTGCGGTAGTTCCTCTCAGCATCAACACGACCACGTGACGTCACCAGCACTGGGCAAGTGTCTGACTTATCGAGATATATATGTGTATGTGTATATGCAGTGTTGGGAAGGTTACTTTGGAAATGTAATAGGTTACAGATTACAGGTTACTTGATTTAAAATGTAAGTAGTGTAACTTTTCGATTACTTTATAAAAGTAATGTAACTTATTACTTTTAATTACTTTTCGATTACTTTTCTAAATTTAGAATATTTTCAACTGTTATTCATTTTGAAACATTTAAACGAGGCAGAGCTAATCTTACTGTAGCATTCAACATTGATTATTGTCAGACTTTCAAAATCCTACATCACTTAAATTAAGTAAGAGATAATATACATCTTTATTTTGCGGTAACAACTGGCTACATTATCAACAACATTATCCCACTTATTACACAACTGCTTCATAGATTATTTAGATGTTTAGGTCAAAATTATTAGACACGAAATACTGATCTGAATGAAATATTTGAACGCAAAGCTTCAATGAAGAAATCAGTTGCTAGCAAACGGCAAGTTCATTAGACATTTTAGGTTTACAGTGCAGTCTTATCAGTTTTCTTACACAACATTTCACCACATAAATAATTGAGGAAGTAGTACTAGTTTGTTAGCAGTGTTGGGGAGGTTACTTTGGAAATGTAATAGATTACAGATCACAAATTACCCTATTTAAAATGTAATAAGTAGTGTACCTTTTCAATTACTTTAGAAAAGTAAAGTAACTGATTACATCTGATTACTTTTTGATTACTTTTAAGTTTCTAATGGATATTTTCAACTAAATCATTTTCAAGCATTTATACCAAGCAGGTGTGACCTTACAGTATAGTTTACTGTCAGAATTTCAAAATCTTTCATCACTTGAATTAAGATTATATTAATTTAATTTTAAAGTACAGCCATCACAAAACCAGACCTTATAACAACAAAATTGTTTACTGTTGTTACAAAATCAAAATTTTGCATAGCTATGACAGGACACACTGGCAAGTAGCAATGCCTTGAAAAACTTACATTTTAAAAAAGATTTACTTAAATATCTAAATTATCTATTTAAAATAATAGATAATTATTTTTAGTTATATTTAAGAGAAAACACAATTCTAGATTATAATAATGTAGTAAAAACACGTTTTTTTTCTTCTTACTGATATAATAAAAAAAAGTAAAAATCTGCACACTATTATTTTTTTTACCACTATGTGTGAAAGGAAATCATTATACCATACAGGGCTAATAATTATTTCTCACTAACAGAAGAAAATAGATTCTAGAATAGATACTGCCAAATCCAAACAGACTCCATCATTGTAGCTGTGTCATAAAATCCATTGTATTGTTTTTTTTATTTGTTTTTTATTGTTTTAAATAAAGTTACATTTCATCTAAAACACTGCTTAGATTCAGTGACCAACTGGGGTGCTTCACTAGATGATAGCTCGATTTTGCAAGACAAAATGGGACAAACTAATTGAGAGATTTGTCCACTAGGTGGCACGTTAGATCAACATCGATCATTATAGAGAAAAGTTTCAAGCCCTTGAGAAAAATAGATCTATATTATTCGATAATAAACTAAACTGCAGCGGATTTTCATCCTTCAAATCATTAGTCACGTTTCAGGTGAAAATCACGCAGTAGTGTAAACACTGATTTTACAAATGACACTCAAAATTAAAATGGGTTAATGTGATAAAATCGCAAGTTAGATCTGACATTACCAACCTTATTCAAGGAGAAAAAAATTTTTGTGAAAGGGTTCATAAATACAAGTGTGTCTGGTAAAGGCAGCTAGCAGGCTAGCTAATTTGTTAAGAATGTTTTTAATATTGGTCTCGAATACACAAAGGGGACGATGAACGCGCTGACAAAGAGGATTAACCTAATTGGCTGATGTGGTGCACCACAAATTCAAACCAATCAAAAGCATCAGAATAGCACCGCTTTAATAACTGGCCTTAGCAGAAGGCATCGTGCATATCAAAAACAGGCAAAGCAACAGATTAATATTATTCAACATATCCCAGATTTTTAAAGAAATTTTTTAGATGTAACCCCATTTGTAATCTTTAACATTTTCATAATTAACTGTAATTTAATTACACATTTTTTTTAAGTAACTGTAACGAATTACTGTTACATTTATTTTGTAATTAAATTACGTAACGCCGTTACATGTAACTAGTTACTCCCCAACACTGTATATATATATCCAGTGGTGTAGTCTAGTTTTTTTGTAGTGAGTATACTGTGATTTTTCCCTCCCAGCCCCATATTCACCCATCCCAGAGCAACACCCCAAACGCCACCACACTCATTAATGCATACAGGATGCATCTATATTTAATTGAGAGCATTCTGAAACACTGCTTATGTGTTATCAACATTTTGATTTATTTTTAGCAAGTTTTATGAGCTGTCAATTTTCAATGCACATTTAGGGGTGCAAGTTAGTTCTATTATTAACAATAAATTCAGGGCTCGAAATTAACTTTTTTACATGGTAGCACTGGTGCTCCCAACTTCAAAAAGTTAGGAGCACCAAAAAAAAATTAGGAGCACCCAGTTTTTTTTTTAGTAATGTGCCAATCTTGATTCTTCATGGCCGATTCTTATTGCTGATGCCTTTACAAGCAAATTGGCTGGTTTTGAAAGCCTTTTTTTTTATTATTTTATGCCTTAATCACAGTTTGTTTGTTTATTTAAGCACAACCTATAATAGCCCACATACTAATAACAGCCTAGATATGTTATGTAGCCTAATTTGCGCACATTGGGGAGTCGCTCTCTAAACGTGGGGTATTGAAATTGCTTTTGAATGCGTGTGCGCGTTTTACTTTTGGTTTCCTTTTAACGATTGCACGAAACTCGCTGTGGCGCTGAGCGTGCATTCTACAATACAAGAGATTATTTTAACAAAACCATTCGAAAGTAGGAGGACACAAACGGGATTTTGAAAAGCGTGTCCCCAGTGGAAATTACATCTTTGCATGAGTGGAACTCTGCTGCTGAGTTAGTATTTGATGTGAATGTATGCCGCGTTGTACAGTATATTGAGACGGACAGGCTTGTGAAAACACTGAAAGAGTGTAATTCGAATCTGTTTTCGTTTCATAATTCATATCTCATTGGTTTGCGTAACTTTATTTCAAACTTGCGCTGAGAATGACCACTAAGCTTGATAGGTGAAGTCAGATCCAGGTCACAGCAGGCTACGGAAGCCTTAATAGTTCATTTGTCATCAATCTTCAAATAGAACCAGCCGATTGGTCTACACATCGCCGCTTCAAGTCAAACAATACGCCTCGCAAGACAGACGTGGTTAATTTATGAATGAAAGTATGAAAATTATGTCACAATATCATGTTACGTATCCTCACACTTTTTAAAGTGGGTATACGCAAATCCTTGACCTTTTCTACTGGGTATACGGCGTATACCTGCGTATCACGTAGACTACACCTGTCACAGTTCTGTCTGTTCCTGTCTTTGGTTTTGCCCATTTATCTTCCCCCTGTCATTTTGTTATCATTTGGTTTAGTCCTCGTTTGTGTAATCACCGTCATCTGTCTCACCTGTGTATTATCAATTAGTCTGTCTTTATAAGTCTGTTTGGTTCTTGAGTTCAATGTCGGTCGTTAAATGTTGAGAATTGTGTGTGGATTATCTTGCCTGTTCCTGAGTGTTCCAGCCTGCTTATCTGAAGACTATATTAAATATTAATGTTTATTGTTTACCTCGTCTCTCGTCTCGTCAGTCCAGCACGTATCGTAACAGGAACGACCGACCGAAAAAGTTTACCCGGCACTTTCCCCTGCGTTTATTTTCCGTCTTTTTTCCCTCAGTGTTTTGTTTTTTATTGTTTGATCGATTATGGACCCTACTGTTCGTCTCATCCTCCTGAGGCAGGAGGAACGCTCTCTTGAGGACCACACACGTGAGTTTCTCCTCCTGGCTAACCAGTCACACTTCCCGGATAGCAGCCTATGCGTCTATTACCACCTAGGACTGAACTCTGCCACCAAGGCGCTGCTATCCGGGGAGGGTCCTCAAGAGAGCCTGCCGGATTTCATCGAGTGGGTGCTGGCGTCCTGCCAATCTTCCTGGACTGTCGGCGTCGTCGAGGAGGACGTCAGCCCCACTCACGACCCAGAACCCAGCCAAACATCACCCCGACATGCGGAGTTGCAGCCCGAGCCCACCGACGATGGAGAACCAGAGCCGAGAGCGACAGAGCCAGAGCCGGACCCATCGGACCAGGTGCGAGAGCCGACTGCAACATCCGCGACGGTGGAGTATGACGTGGAGCAAGAGAGGGCTACAGAGAGCCCTGCCCACTGTACCACCACTGAGGGTGAGCTTGGATCTAATTCTGGGGATTTAATAGACTTCTTCTCGGATCTTGCCCAAGACAACTCATGTGACTTAATTGACTTTTTCTCTGAGCCACTGACCTGCATAGACTTCCCTCCCACCCGCCCTCGTCTGTCTGAATCTGCCTGGTCCCCGCTGGTTCCGCCCAGCCGTCCTGAGTTCCCGCTGGTTCCGCCCAGCCGTCCTGAGTTCCCGCTGGTTCCGCCCAGCAGTCCTGAGATCCCGCTGGTTCCTCCCAGCCGCCCCAAGTCTCCCAGGTCAGCAGTCAGTCCCCCAGCTCACCCTCAGCCCACCACCTGTGCAGTGGGCTCGCCGCGGGACTGCCAGCTTCCATCGGCGTCTCGGCTGGAGGATCCCTCAGCTCCGCCTCCAGCCTCCGAGTCCAGGACTCCGCCTCGGCCCTTCGACCCCGCGGTTCCACCACGGCTCTCGACGCCCTCCTCTTCATCGTCGCCCGTCGATCCACCAGCTCCACCGGGCTCCATCGTCTTTCCGGCTCCGCCCTGGTCAGTCGTCACCCCATCGGCTCCTCAGGACTCTGCTCCTCCGGCTGTGCCTCGTCGCGCCGTCCCACCGGCTCCTTGGGACTCCTCCTTCCTGCGGGCACAGCCTCCATCCTCTGTCGCTCCAGCTCCGCCGCGGATCTCCGGGACTCCGCCTCCGCCTCGGGCGCCAGAGCCTGCTCCACCTTGGCCCTCCGGATCCTCGGCGTCACCCCGGATCATCGGCTCTCCATCTTCGCCTCTGGCTCCTTATCCATCTGCTCCGCCTCTGTCGGTCGGCCCCATGGAGTCGGCACGCCTTCGTCCACCATGGTTCCTCCCTCCGTCGGCTCCACAGTGGGCCGTCATCATGGCTGCGGTCTGGGTCGGTTCCTCCTGCCTTATGCCCCACCCATGTCCTCCCTGGCTCCTCCCTCCGTCGTCGCCCCTCTGGACTGTCTGGTTTGTCACTTGGACTTTTGTTCTGGTCCTCCTCCGGGGGTTGCGTCCTCCGCCGGAACCCCCTCCTTCATTGACTCTGGTATCCTGGTTTTTCCGCCCCTCTCGTTTTTTCTTTTTTCCACGGCGCGAGGACGCGCCTTTCCGGAGGGGGGCGTAATGTCACAGTTCTGTCTGTTCCTGTCTTTGGTTTTGCCCATTTATCTTCCCCCTGTCATTTTGTTATCATTTGGTTTAGTCCTCGTTTGTGTAATCACCGTCATCTGTCTCACCTGTGTATTATCAATTAGTCTGTCTTTATAAGTCTGTTTGGTTCTTGAGTTCAATGTCGGTCGTTAAATGTTGAGAATTGTGTGTGGATTATCTTGCCTGTTCCTGAGTGTTCCAGCCTGCTTATCTGAAGACTATATTAAATATTAATGTTTATTGTTTACCTCGTCTCTCGTCTCGTCAGTCCAGCACGTATCGTAACAACACCACACCACCAATTTTTTTTGGTGGTTTCTATGGAAATGTTCAGTGACATCAGAGCACATGTTGGACATGGAGGGAATTAAAATTTTCATCAACAACAAATGAAGAAACATCAAAGTAAATATTGCTTGCTCAGTTAATATATTTTTTCTACATCATTTCCACCACATGCTGTACCTTCAAGGGTGTTAATAAAAAGCTAAACATTAGTTAAAGGTGCCTAGACATATACATATAGACATGTACAGATATGGC
The DNA here is from genome assembly GCF_049309525.1 of Garra rufa. Classification (NCBI taxonomy): domain Eukaryota; kingdom Metazoa; phylum Chordata; class Actinopteri; order Cypriniformes; family Cyprinidae; genus Garra; species Garra rufa. The sequence goes on from NC_133362.1 coordinate 19,293,627, forward strand.
TGTATATCGGCACTCTGTGATTACCTACGGCACTCGTAATTAACGTAATTGTAGGGAAGCATCGTCCCAATGCTGGAACACGACTGGTCTATAACAATTGAAGTTATTTATTATCTAATAAGCTCTTACCCAAACCAATATTTAATTTCAGAGTGTGACAGGTGTACAGTTCATCATTTGGACCTTAGGGCAGTTAATTTATCTCATTGACAACTATATAACTATATAATTATTGTACATTGTGGTAATCTGGTAAAACTGGTAAAGCTAGTTACAAAAATGATCTTAGACAATTCTTGAGTGGCGTAAGTTACTACACAGAAAAAAAACGCTGGGTTATTTGTTTAACCCAATAGATGGGTTGCACATATTGGGTCACTATGTTGGGTTATTTTCTAAAACATTGGGTTATTTGTTTAACCCAACAGATGGGTTGCACATATTGGGTCACTATGTTGGGTTATTTTAAAAAAATCGTTGGGTTATTTTTAATAATAAACCAGCGTTGGGTTAAATTGGTTCCCGCAGCGACGATTCAAATTTTAATGGACACAAGTGACTGACAGATGACAGAAGAAGCTGCTGCTGCTGCATCCGTATGAGGTAAGGGGTTTGATAACTCTTGTAACATTATACTTATAAAAAGAAGCGTGAAATGCAAAATTTAATGTTTTTTTTTTTTTTTACAAAGTTATAGTTCCCTTTTGTCAGCGTATTATTGTAACTACTCCGGAGAATGAGCTCGTTTGTAAATGAATAACCTAACATTATTAGCTGTTAGCTCGCTAGCAGTAATAAAGTAAATAAAAATGACCAGGAAAGACTAGTGAAACTGTTTAGAGATGCATTACAGTAACCTAAAGTTAATAATCAGTGGCGAAATGTAGCTAACTTACTGAAATCACCATCTACCATTACTAGGTTTACATTTTGGCGGTATTATCTACAATTAAAAGAGGGTTCCACACCTATTGTAACTGACGTTACAGTTTGTTTGGTCGCACTACTGATTATCACATTTATATATAAAACGGCTAATGTTAAATGAGACAGTGGTGTTCATTTATACCGTGCCACACGGACCAATTTGTCTTGTTGGTCCAGTGTGTAACGTTAACCTTAACTCAGGCAACTCAGAGAGATGTGCTCAAATTCTCGAAACTAAAGGTGCGTTCCATTCGACTGTAAGTGGACTGCGAAGTGGACTTCACGGGGTATTCCGCCATCTTAAGTGAGATTCCAAACCGAAGGGAGCGAACATGTTCAGTTCGAAGGGCACTGCGAACGGCATAGGGAATAAGGGAACATCGGTACTTCACTTCACAGGAAGTGGACGGGGAAAACTACCCAACTGTCATTGCGCACCGCGTCACCAGTTCGAAGTAATGATGGAGAAGAGCCGTTTAAGTTTTTTTAAGGCTCTGAAATGAAGCGGTTGCAATAAATGTTGTTATTATTATACAAATTAGAGTGTTTATGAATGGTTATGCGATTCATGTTACATTTGCATATTGTATTTTATGAATGAAAGTAAAACTGGCGAGGTGAAGCTCTGTCTTGTTTTATTTAATGTTATCACAGGATAGTTAAATATAGGCTGTGTGTGGGAAAAAAAGTGCGTGAGATAATACCACAAAAATCTGTTAATCTGTTAACGGTCTAAACATATACATTTGGACTATATTTTTTTAGATACATACGTTTATATGTATTTTATATGTATTTAAATTTGAAAGTAAAATAAATTACAATATTTATTTATGTTAAATCATAATCTGCGTGACCCTGCCGTTGATTTGCTTTGATGACGTTCCAGGGCATTCCAAATGAGCGATTATTGTCAGCGAAGTCCACTTCAACGGATATACCGTGCTAAGGGAGTAGGGAGCAGTGAACACTGCGTAGGGACCCTGTCGATCGGAACGCACCTTAAGACGTGATGGCGGGAGAAACGAAGCTTTTTAAAAGTTTTGAATCAATTTAACGAATCGTTTCGCAAATTGATTCACTGCTTCCAAACGTTCGTGACACAACAGTGACACCTGCTGGTCAAAACAGGGCCAGCGTCAATGTTTGGAAAGCGACCAGCACCAACTGTGATAACATTAAAACTTTTTTATGATTTATTCATATTGAATATTATTGTGCATATTTCAGAACAGCCTTTAATTACAGCAGTTTCTCTTAAAGCTATAACAGATTTGCATCTGTTTCTTTTCTTTTTTTTTTTTTTTTAAATGTACTAAATGTGTTTTCTTATGTTTAGACATAAGAAAACACCTTCAGAGAAGGAAAAACTATAACAGTGGAATCGATGCCAATTAACGGAAACATTTCAATGTAAGTAAACTACTTAAATTAATGTTCATATACAATACCAGTAAAAAGTTTTTAAACATTTTTAATGTTTTATGAAGAATTATTTTCTGCTCACTAAGCCTGCAATTATTTTATCCAAAATACAGCAAAAGCAGTAACATTGTGAAATACTTTTACTATTTTAAATAACTGCTTTCTATTTGAATACAATTTAAAATGCAATTTTCCTGTAAAATGTTTCATCTTCTGCTTATCACAGAGGAAGGAGTGAATGAAGGAAGTACACTACTGGATGCCGCCAGCATTGCTGCACTAATTCCAAGAACTCCTCCCAAGTTTGTAGCATTTTCAACGGGGAGGCAATGGAACAGAAGACCTGACTACAAGCAGTGGACCTGTGTTTCAAACATTTCTACATGTATGACATCAACTACCCGAAGACATCTGCACCCATTTGCAGAACACAGTCTTTCGACACAGTTTTAAAACCTCTTCATTAAAAATGTTGTATTAAGTGATCAGTAAAAACGTTTTAGTCCCGCAGCCAGCAGATTTAAGCATTTTTATTATTATTTTATTATTACTTGTGTTTATGATGTTTTGTTTATTGATAAAGGTCTGTGTTTGTCTTATTTGTGTACTGTATGTGCACATTTGTGTATGTTTAAATGAATATGAATTGATACACATTGTGATCCTGGACCACAAAACCAATTCAGAATCAGAATCAGAATCAGAATGAGCTTTATTGCCAGGTATGTTTGCACATACTAGGAATTTGTTTTTGTGACAGAGCTCCACAGTGCTACAGAATGACAGTGACAAGACGATACATATTATAAAAAGAACAATATAGAAGTATACAAGACAGACAATGTGCAAAAATAGCAAAGACATTTGAATGGAAGTAAGTATGTGCTTTAAATAAATAACGGAAAAATGAATAAAGAATGTATAGTGTTGTATGTTCCACGATCAAGTGTTCATGAGATGGATTGCCTGAGGAAAGAAACTGTTTCGGTGTCTGGTCGTTCTAGTGCTCAGTGCTCTGTAGCGCCGACCGGATGGTAACAGTTCAAAAAGTGAGTGTGCTGGATGTGAGGGGTCCAGAGTAATTTTGGCAGCCCTTTTTCGTACTCTGGATAAGTACAGATCTTGAAGGGTAGGGAGGGTTGTACCAATGATTCGCTCAGCAGTCCGGACTATCCGACGTAGTCTTCTGAGATCAGAATTTGTAGCTGAGCTGAACCAGATGGTAATTGAAGTGCAGAGGACGGATTCAATGATGGCAGAGTAAAACTGTTTCAGCAGTTCCTGTGGCAGGTTGAGTTTCCTCAGCTGGCGGAGGAAGTACAGCCTCTGCTGGGCCTTTTTCACAATGGAGTCTATGTGAATGTCCCACTTCAGGTCCTGAGAGATGGTATTTCCAAGGAACCTGAATGACTCCACTGTGTTTACAGTGCTGTTCATGATGGTGAGTGGGGGGAGAGCAGGGGGGGTTTTCCTGAAGTCTATGATCATCTCCACAGTTTTGAGCGTGTTGAGCTCCAGGTTGTTATGACTGCACCAGACAGCCAGCTCTTTTACCTCCTGTCTGTAAGCAGACTCGTCACCGTCCTGAATGAGGCCGATAAGTGTGGTGTCGTCTGCAAACTTCAGGAGCTTGACAGAGGGGTCTTTGGAGGTACAGTCATTTGTATACAGGGAGAAGAGCAGTGGGGAGAGGACACAACCCTGAGGGGCGCCAGTGCTGATAGTCCGGGTGCTGGATGAGAATTTTCCCAGCCTCACTAGCTGCTGCCTGTCTGTCAGGAAGCTGTTGATCCACTGACAGACTGATGTGGGCACAGAGAGCTGAGTTAGTTTGGGCAGGAGGAGGTTTGGGATGATAGTGTTGAAGGCTGAACTGAAGTCCACAAACAGGATCCTCGCGTAAGTCCCTGATTTGTCCAGATGCTGCAGTATGAAATGTAGACTCATGTTCACTGCATCATCTACAGACCTGTTTGCACGATAAGCAAACTGCAGGGGGTCCAGTGAGGGTCTGGAGATGTCCTTCAGATAATTGTAAGTAGCATTGCAAAAATACATTGTATGGGTCAAAATAATCGATTTTCAAATTTTATTATGACAGTCACATTTGTTGGTTTTGAATTCAGTGTACAAATTGAAAATGTCAGTTATATGTGCACATTTGTGTGTTTTGAATGTTATATTTTACACATTCTTGTACACTTATTTTATGAATTTGCTGTACTTATTAAAACTTTTACATTTCAAAACGTATTTCTTAAAAATGTATTGTTTTGCATATTTAAATAAAATGTGTATCTGAAAACAAAGTAGTGTTATAGTGTAGTTTTATTAAGTAATTTTATAAGAAAATACTGATGTAAATGAATATAAATTAACCCAACTGTTGGGTCACTTTTAACCCAACTAGATTTTAACCCAATTCATTGGGTTAAAATAACCCACAGATGGGAAGGTGCTATACCAACCCATAGTTGGGTTACTCGTTGGGTTATTTTTTACCCAACATTTTTTAGTGTGTATAATTTTAAATAACAGCTGTATTTTGAGATAACATTTGTTCATTACAGGTAAAAAATGTAAAATATTAACAAGTTTAAGTTTGTCCTCTTACAGACCTTAAAACTAGACAAATTATTTAAACTTATAAGACTGTGTTATGTGACTTTTGGAAAAAAAAAAAAAATACTTCAACTTCACAAGGCTAAAAGTGCCCCTATTTGAAGAAACACCCACATGTACATGAAGATTATGGTGAATGTGAAGGAAATAATCTGATAAGCTGTCGGACAAGGTCACTAATCTTAGTTCATAGAGATCTCAAAAGTTCTGTTATAATGAATAAAGCTCTCTTAACTACACAGTGAATCGTTTATTTACATTGCGTCTGCACTTAGTCATAAGATGATTCGTGAGCGTGCAAAACTGCACTTAATAAAAACTGATCTGTCGCTTCTAGCGGTGAGTGAATTCTGACAAACTCTTTGTTCGAAATCAACAGATATGTCTGTGATTGGCTACATTGATCAACGCTGCAAAAACACATTGGATAGTTTGCCAGATCTTCAATTGCTAATGCTTTTGTTTGAGGGATAGTTTTTTGTGAAAGTATGTAATTATTATTTAAATTTCACATAATTGTCCTTGAGGGCATCTACAGTACATCTCTGTCAATCAACCCTCTCGATAGGTGGCTTTGGTTAGGCTCCAATCTGTTATCAAAAGGGATGGAGAGAAAAGAGAGATGGAGAGAAAATGTGGTGTCTTCATGTTCTCTGTTCAATAATAGCAAGAATCCAGGACAAAGGAAAAGCCATTTAGGTAATGATTTATTAATTAATTTCACCATTAAAATATAATCACCAGCACAACAATTATTTAAAATCAGCATTCACCTTAATTTAATTTACTCTTTAAGCCTTCAGAAACAAGAGTGGAAACAATTTTTAATAAATGTAACTTTCCTGGCATTATAAATCATGTTGCAGAAGAAAGTATGGTGCTGTATGGTATTGTCACCCTTTTACAAAGATTAGATTTTATTCCTGCTCATTACTCACACCATAAGGTACATGAGCACCAATAACCCCATTTTTAATGGCTGACTTAACATGTGGCATCTGGTCATCAAAGAATATGTGAGGTTTGATTGCTTTTAGGACAGGCCCTTTATCGGCACCACTCAAAAAGAATGCCTCATTTATTTCCAGATAGTTCTCCTGAAGAGTCTTTAGGGCCCTGAGTCCAGGACTACTTGTGCCACGTGATGTTACCAAGTAGGTACGAATTGGAATCTTTGTTTTTTTTTCATCAAACTTCTTCTGCAGATGTACCAATGCTTTGAAAAATTCACTTAGAGGGCCCTGCAATATAATTTGACACAAACATGTTATTTAGTTATTTTTGTGTGTGTGGCATGCTTTTGAATATCACAGACAATTTCAACTTTCATTCTTCAATGTGTGTAGAGTAGAAGAACGTTTACAGTTAAACTTTCAATAAAGAATTTCTGTGAGTATACATTTAAATAACAAGACTGTCAGACATGTGAAATATTATAAGGGTTAACTTGGCTATCTGAGAATCAGCTGTGCTAACAAGTGGCTTCAGACCAACTTTCTTACCAGGGCCAAAGATGTGTCCTCTTTATCACGCTCATTTTGACAGAAACCATCTAGACCTTTCTTTTTGAAGACTTTCTCTGACTCATCTGAAAACAGGACTCCATCACCATCAAAGGCCACACGTAACACTTCATCATTGTGCTCGTCGTGATCTTCCAGGAACATAGTGGCTGCTCCAAATCCTGAACATGAAATACCTCTCTTTTAAACCTTACAGAAGTAACACTTATGTTGTATTTTATACTGTAAATGCCTACATGTACCTAATGGAAAAAACTGGAAGCATCACCTTCTTTGATGGCCTCTCTCACATTCTGTTCGTTTGTGGAAAGGTAGAGAACGGGCTTGATCTTACGAAGGTAATCAAGGAGGTTTTTTTTTTGAGCAATCTCAATATTCAGATCTGCAAAGATATCAACACTACATTGTATTTTAGTAGAATGAAATGACATCTTATTTTTATTCATGTTTATACTGAAACTTGTTTCTTAGGGCCTATTGTGGCTAGAAGAAAACCTATACAACTTAATTTGCATTGGTCACAACAAAAAGTTTTGTTTGTTATAATATAAGATGTCTTAATGTGAGTAATAGACTGATTTGTCTCTAGTTTGACATTCCATGGTCACTGCATGCATTTATTGTATGAGAAAAAACATTCTTCAGTATTCACAATTATTCGTTGTGTTCCATGCAAGATGATACATTTTTGGTGAACTATTCCTTTATACTATATACATAAATAGAAAAGCACTCCTCTACTCTTACTGTAGTTTTTGATGCTCCTATTTAGGTAATCCATGTCCTGACTGCTGGTAGGTATCAACACAATTTTGATCCGCTCTTTAACTTCTGGTCCCAGCTCACTTAAGCGTTGATTCACCATTTTGAGAGCCTAGGGCAGAGTAGTCAAATAAACTAAATACAGCATACAAACTAACTACAGTTGTATCAGATTAAACAAATTATGTAATTTAATATTCTTGATAGTTTTATCTAAGTTATGGCTCATTTGTGTCAGATAGAGAAAAGGAAGTACTTTTTTGTAGCAAATGTTTAATAATAGTTGTGAATTCCAAATGACCTTTTAATTTCCAAAACTGGTAAAAGTAATAATGCATTATTGTTTGATACAGAGGATTTGCTACCTTGACAAATGGAAAAGCAACTCCTGTAGGGTAGTTCTCCCCTTGCGTTTGTCCGAATAATGCACATGATGAGACTGCAATGGTGAATGTCACTAAAAAATAATGATGCAGAGTGGTTAAAGAAGTGCCTAATTTTAATTTAAGTTTAAGATTTAAATATTATGTAATAGATCAGTGGTTCCCAACCTGGATTCCGTTCACAGAGGGGGGTGCGGGAACTGATATGCTTTGAGGTAGAGACCTATGGTAGAGACCTGCGTGGGACTGTTTTCAGTCCCGCTCCCGCAAGATACTGTCACGCGCCCGCCCGCCCGTTCCCGCGGAAATATGTTATCTCGATCAGCTCCCGCCCCTGAGATTCATGTTTGGTCCCTCTCCTGCCCGCAAAAGCCTGCATTGAACTTACTTATATAGATCAAAAGCAGGGCCGTGCACAGACCTTTTGAGGGGCATGTGATGAAACTGAAAAAAGGGCACCCCCCCAACCAACCCCTCCACGAACCCCTCCACCACCAAAAAAATAAATAACACAATAATATTCTTATATTATATTTAATTATTATTAATAACTTTTATACAGAATTAGGGTGCGATTTGCCGGGGGGATCCCCCCCCCCCCCCTCTGGTCTATGCATCCCTGCTTCTGCTGAAATATTTTTATCCACGGTGGGGATAAAACGTCCCGCGAAGCCGCTCCTACGTCCTGATCTAAATCAAATGATTCACCATATGCGCTCTGAAGTTGAACGTTTTGAATCAAATGATTCCCGATTCGATTGGAGCGCTTAGAAACAATGAATCCTTTTGCGACGCAGTGGTTTACTGATTCGGAGTTTCCAAAAAGCTCCGTTAATACTTTGCTCACTCATCTGAAATTAAATCATTACTATTAATTATAGGCCTAACTTACGATGTTTAATTAAACTGTGATCACATAATATAGCTTTCGTCGTCGTATTAAAAACATTTTATGACCTGACACTCATTATCAGGTTCTTGCCTAAAAAGACCGGTATATAATGCGTGTTGTTAACAGATTACACTAACAGTTTGGTTAACTTCTGCCTATGGAATGAGAGGAAAAAAAGCGGGGAAAAAAGGTTCGGAACCACCGTTTTAAGATGATGCTATAGGAACACAAAACATACTTGTGAGCTTAGTTGTTTTCTTGATTTTGTCTTTTCTGCTTTTGGTGCTTGGCTGAAGTTTTATCTGTCTGTGGACTACAAAACACTTATTTGATGCTTTCAATTAGGCATTTCATTAAGTTTTAGTTTGGGTAGGAACTGTTTACGTTTGCCTTGATTAGTCATTAGGCATAGGTTGCTGAGTTTCCATCGAAAGCATAAATGTAATGTCTTATATTATTTTATACAAGAAACATACATGAAAACTGAGAGCATTCAGACAAATAAAATGTTTAAAAAAGGAGTTTAGATAAGACACAAACATGAGTGACTGATATTAGAAAAACTTACCTTACTGGTCGTTGTCTTGTTTGATAATGAGAAACTGATACTATACTGGTATTTATAGTCAACATGGAACAATGCTTTTGGGTATTTACACAATAGGCGTTTCAATTTAAAGAATTAACTTTTGATCGGTCTAGTCCCAGATAGCAAATAGTAATTGAAACGATGTTAAATCAACATCCCGCTGTCAACGATAAAATCATTGAATCAACGTCGAACTCTGATGTTGATTCTTCATCATGTTGCACCCTCTATTATCATTGAAACAACGTTTAAATCATAGAGATCAACAGAATTTCAATGGTATTTCGATTACAATGGACATTGAAACAATGTTGAAATATATCAACAAAACTTCAATGGTGTTTTAGTATACCACAGGTTTAATCTGAAGGTCTGTAATTTTAATATAATATTAAAAACATTATTAATAGGCTATAATCCTGCTTTATCGACAGCAGGATGGGCTAGCAAAATATAGAAAATAGAAACTATACCTTTTAGGCTATAACCTAGACTAGCACAAATGACACCCCACGCATTCTTTAAAAATTAAACAATAATTTTTATTGTATTATTTCATTTTTTTTTTCTTTTAAAGTGCTGACTCCTGCTGCGTCTGTCTTCCAGCTCCTCCCGCTCGGTCTGGGGCGTAGCGCAGCCACTTCTGTACGGCTTGAGTGAACATATTATGGAATTATGGAACGCCGTTGGGGACAATACCTATTTTATGCAACGCGTGAAATTTGGACGCATTAACACGCACAGTTTGTACGCGTTAATACGAAGTATATGTTCGGGTGTCGCGTCAGACTGCTCAACAGCCAATAGCGTTGCTCTATTTAGGATTTCATTTGCATTTGTGATGCGATGGCACGTTGCTGTATACATATACAAACATCAGACGACATTTCTTTCCGTGAAGGATGATGTGCTGTTAGGTAAGCAAATACCCTTGCAAACGTCACATGTAACATTTGTTCGTGAATAAGACGTTGGTATGTACATAGGCAAGCGTAAAACTTTAGAGTCAGTGATGCATTTACGTTGGTTGTGATGTCAGTGCTGTGGCATCTCATCCCGTTTGTAGTCATGCAGGTTGTTTTGTCTCCGGTAATGTGAAAGGGTGAATTATAATAACATATAACAATAATATAGCCTACTGTATATGTCAGATAAAAATAATATAATAACAACAATATATTGTAACAATCACAAATTTAACAATTATATTATAACAATCAGGCAAATCCAAAAGCAGAAAACAAAGCACCATTAGCCTATGACAACTTACAAATCTTTATTCAACATTTAAACCCAGACACAATCATACGACACATAAACATTACAGAATCACTACAGCAGGCGGACCATAAAACGTAAACTGTGGGGCAGCCAGTCCAAGTCCAAGTGTAAATAGCATTAGTTGTGGATTCAGTAGACATTTAGATGCTATACTTATAAATAGTGACGTTACTATTTGCTCCTCAGTATTGTTGTGCATTAAACATCCTGCAATATAACTGACAGTAAATCATTATATTTATAAAACAATCTTAAAATCGTGGCAACTTATTGAAATATTAAAGACCTAGAGCTACCCCTAACGTTACCCTAAATGTAACTTTTAAGAATTAAAATGAATTTTAAGTCAAATAATTTTTATTGAAAACAAATGCGTTTATTAACTGTAAAGTAATAAAAAAAAAAGCGCTGTCAATGGGAATAGAACCCCGGTCTCCCATGCACTTTTTCCACATGTAGGATTATATTAATCAGAGGGGAAATATGGCGAGTCAGGATCTTTGCTACACTGACTCAGAATACACTAGTTTATAAATAAATAATTCAAATTAGCCTTACTCTCTCTCCGTCTCCCCCCCCCCCCCCCGACACATTCATTGTTATTTATTTATATTTATGGCAAGTTTTAGCATATTGTGTGCCAGTAGCGTAGTCAGAAACATATTTTTGGGTGTGCATCAGAAAAACTGGGTGTGCCACATTTATTGTCAGATGAATGTGCAAAAAAATCCGATTCGTATTACTAACAATACAGATAGTTACATATTAAAATTACCAAAGAAGCGGTTGTAGCCTTTGTCTTGCGCAGCGCGTCCCTAAAACTCCCCCGAGTCCCCCCTCACTGACAAAATTTCATGTTGTTCATGCCATACTAGCGTCATTTTTGATTCCGACTTGCAAAAAGCATTCAGGTCCTGTCTTTTAATGAGCCATTTTCCGAGCTTTCTCGCTCACGCGGCACTTGACTTTTCATATAGTTATCACTTTATTCGCGACACGCTCCGCAGTTTTTTTATTTGTAAGTTTACATACAATTTGCACAATCAGCATGATATTATTAATAGCCGGCAAAAAAAAAAAAAAAAATAGCCTAGAAAAAATATATATTGCATGTTGTATTTATACTGGCCAAAATAAGTTTTTTCACATAGGCGTTAACACAGATTAAACAGTTTAAAGGGTCACATAGGCTTGATGTTTAGACAGTAAAATATGTTGTATTAACAATCGTATTTAGCGAAAATAAAGGCAATTATTCTGTAAACATATGGTTGTGTGTAATATAAGATTTGAGGATTTATTAGCCTATCTGTAAGTAGGCCTATCCTACTTGTTCATGTACGAAGTAAAAAACAAAAGCTAATATTTTGAAAACAATATGCTACAGAATGAAAGGAAAAGAATTCGCCATGGTACCACATTACCGGTCCTGTTTCGGGCATCCACACAGCTGCTTTTTTAGATGAATACGCACTGTATGTGTTCATAGTAAATGAAATGTATTATCCTATCGCGCTTATTGCATGACATGGAGGCGCCTGCGCAAAACTTTGATTTTTTCCTGCGGAAATAACTTTCTGATTTAAGTACACTCACGATAACACCAAAAGGTTGTGCTTTTGTGAAATAGAGGAAAGAAACAAGATTTATCTCCGTAGAAAGTCTCAGTAAAATGGAGCGCGTCACAGCAATGAACCTGCTACTTGCCTCACAAAGCACAAAGAAATCAACAGAATGCTTGAAATGTAGCCTATATTAAACGAACCAATTAAAAAAAAATCTCTGTCGGAATGAAAAGGTAGCCTACATTTCTCTATTAGGGGAGAGTGGGGAACAAACTAACGCAGGGTTAATTGTAATACATGTGGTTTAAATATTTCCACACATGCTAGCATAACCAAATTTATGGTATTTAATAGTTGACATAGCAACACTATACAGAGAAAAAGTGCACTGTAAACCCAAATGCTCAAAATAATTAAAGTTATTGAGTAGCATAAACTTAATTTTCTGAAACAGTTCTACTAACCTAAATATTTTGAGTTTATGTGACTTTTTATAGTTTTTGAGTGAATTAAACTGATTATTTTTAATTTACTGAAACAATTTGCTTATTAAGTAAGTTCCACTTAGGTATATAATTTAACTGTACTTATTTCTTGTTGTTTCAACATTGTGTGTGTGTGTGTGTGTGTGTGTGTGTTTGTTTTTGTGACATATCAGGACACAAATTGGTGTAATAACATGGGTATGACATAGGTATTACAAGGAGAGGGTGACTTATGAGGACATTGCCCATGTCCCCACTTTTCAAAAGGCTTATAAATCATACAGAATACGTTTTTTTGAGAATGTAAAGATATGCACAGTCTCCTGTGAGGGCTAGGTTTAGGTGTAGGGAAGGTGTAGGGTGATAGCAAATATCGTTTGTACAGTATAAAAACCATTACGTCTATGGAATGTCCCCACAATTCACAAAAACAAACATGTGTGTGTGTGTGTGTGTGTGTGTGTGTGTGTGTAACCAATTGTTTGTCATTATTAATTAAATTATATGTTTTTAAATAAGTTGATGTTTTAAAAAATACTTAATTTTCCTAATAATGGTTGGGTCTTCATAAATTCAGCTGTAAAAGATTTTAGCAAGAAAAATATTCAATTCACTCTAAGCACTAATTTTACATACATTTACAGCTGTTTTAATGTGAGCACAAATAGAATATTAAGGAATCACTGCTTAAGATAATAAGCAATTAGCTTATGAAACAAAAATTTAAGAAGATCGTAATTTAAGAGCTCAGAATTGTAACTTAAATGAACATGTCAGTGGGTTCAACATTAGAGTTGTTTTTTTTTTTTTTTTTACTATCGCAGGCAGGGAAAAAAATGTTTTACATTTTGTTTTTTAATTTCTTAAATTAAAAAGTTACGACTCGGTTGCCGTAAGGGTCATCATTTTATTGGTTTACAAGGCTCACGTGCCCGAAGATCAACGTGAGACTTGCGACGTTGACACCGGAACTCGCAACATGTGGATAGTTTTTAAATTAAGTTCACGGTTGGCGCCACAAGAGACTGCAATGCAGTGAGGAGGATGTTAACTTCAAGCTGTCGGCAGTTATCAGCAACGTCGGTTTCACGGTAAGTGTTAAATGTGTTTTTAAACAGGGGTTTATCTAGTAATCAGTTGCAGCAGTTTAATCAAGACAAAACTTTAAACAGCGTTCGTCAGTTACGTATATTTACTTTCAAAAGTCATGAATGTCTAGCAAGGAATAACTGACGAAATAGGCCTAATAAAAACAATGAACGACGAAGCATGTTACACATCAGCTAATTTATATAATTTTTAAACGGACCATAGTCTATAATTCCGCGTGTTCAATTTAGCCTAAAGTTACATTTGTTTTAAAGACATTAGGCGCTGAGATTGTTACGTCCATGCGTGACACGCGATTTAAAAAAAAAACATCCATTGCTTATCCATTGCTAATTTTGTCTGGTGTGCACACAACTAGATAACTTAGAAAATATACTTTTCCCATTGTGTTGGCGTGCCACTGATACGCAAATAGGGAGCTGGAGATCATGTGCCATTGCAGAAATGTGCCAGCCCAGTAAAGCTTGTAATTTGGCAAAATGATATAGAGCCGTTATGTGTTTTGACTGATGACGTCTGTTTAGAAATATAAAACAGCGCTGAGATGTCTATATGAAGAGGTCCACATTTATAATTTTCCTGCTTAATATTTAAACAGCCTTGTCTATTATATAGTACTCCCCTCTATGTTTGGTGTAACATTAACATACATTTTTCTATCTGTACACATGAAAAAACACATTAGGCCTACAACGAACACAGTGTTAGTTGTATTCTCTGGTCATGATCATGTAACCTGTTAGTTGACTTGTACTTATTCATTAATTAATTTAATAATTAAACTATTTTGATGAAGCTATACACTTTCTAACATTAATTATGTTTTTCTTTCAGGTTGTTGGCTACAGTATGATTTGGCAATGTAAGTTGTGCTCAGCTTCCCTTTACTAATAGATTGCAAATATTTAAGCACTACAGACTGCAGCACAGTCACTTTTCCAGTGTAAGCCCCCTTCCATGCATCTATAATGATTGCATGTGTACATTTAAGACACTTAATAGTCTTAGAACTCATTTGTCAAGATATCATACTCGCCAATTTGACAGTAGTGCAGAACACTCTCAGCAGGCTCTGTTATTTAAATACTCTTTATGCCCATTTCAGCAGCAATTTTCTGAATCTGAGCAATTTTCATCTTCCTAGACTGATGACCCATTTCAGACAGAAGGCAGGCAGAACCAGGAAGACATCAGATGTTTTGATTGAAATCCTAAAAATCCACGATGAACAGGTAATAATATTGTTGTTATACCTAATTTATAGGTCTAATTCTTAATTAAAAGAGGAACATTGGAAAACATTTGAAAAGTTTGATGATTCAAACGAGCTTTGAATACAACAACTTGTCCACTCTTTTTGTTATTTGTCTGATTTTGTATATCTGATTGTATTGTTCAACATTAAATAAGTTATGGACAATTTTATTTTTATCGTTATAGGAGTTTCATGACATACACACCAAGCGTGTTACTGTTCTCCATGCCCTTCCTGTGTATCTACGTGAGGACGTCTCTGAGTTTTTCAAGACCTGCACAGTGAGTTTTTTTTTTTTTTTTTTATCTCACGACCATATTAAGTAAACAGTTCATATAAATACAGACATACTTACATGCTTAGCCTTGCTTTCAAATCTATCAAATCACATAGTTTGTGTGATTTGAAGAGATTTGTTTTCTTTGACCTCACTGTAAAAAAAAAAAAACTTTGGTACTAGATTGCTTTAAACAAAATTAAGTGTTTTTATAGGTTTTTTTAGCGTAGTATCAATTTCTTGTTTACTGGTAGCTTAGCTGGTCCTGTAGAAAACTGATCTTAAGTTTAAAATGGTCATACTGTAGTTTGTTCACACAACAATCAAAATCATTAAACTTTCTGTCAGTTGGTCTGAAGCAATATTGTTTGTTTAATCTCATGACTTACTAAATGTCTTTATCTTTGCACTAAACCTTCTGTAAATATTTTTGTCAAAAATCTTTAATACTTTTATATCTATTTTATTTTACAGGACACATCTGATGAGCCAGAGCTTTTAGATGTTTCAGTGGCCCTCCACACAGTCATCAAAGATAATGAGACCAGTTCACTTCCAGCCTGTGAAAATCTCTTTGCTTTGCTGGTGCCTTCCTGGTAATGTTTGGACTGATCTATGCACTACACCTCAGCTATCCAAGGGAACTGACCAACACTTGTGAATTCATTCAGAAGACTTGGTCTTGACGATGGTAAACTGTCACCCAAGTTACAGAGTCTCAAAAATGACTTGATGCGCATGTAGAGATTTATCAGCCTTTTCGTATTTATTGTTATTTGTTATTTGGCATTAATACAGCTCTTGTTCTTGAGAGTTAAAGGGATAGTTCACCCAAAAATGAAATTTTGATGTTTATCTGCTTACCCCCAGGGCATCCAAGATGTAGGTGACTTTGTTTCCTCAGAAAAACACAAACGAAGATTTCTTTAAGAAAACCGGTGCAGTCTGTCAGTCATATAATGGACGTGGATGGGCCCAAAACCTTTAAAAGTAAACGAAAACATGCACAGACAAATCCAAATTACACCCTGCGGCTCGTGACGATACATTGTCCTAAGACACGAAACAATCGTTTTTTGTGAGAAACTGAACCGTGTTTATATCATTTTTTACCTTTGATACACAGCCATGTCCATCTGTCATGAGCAGGAGATCATCATCCGGCTCGTGACATGTGAACGCGCTCTGTAGTAGAATACGCAAACGCCGGAAGCGATTTGTTGCGTGTATACGACACTCATTGTTTCCACAGAGAACAGAGATTGTGGGAATAGCGGCTGTTCAAAATGGTAATTACTTTCGTGTATCCTGATTGTTCAAACCGATTTAAAGCTAAAAGATTACGTTTGCTTGCGCAAACTCATCCGGGACTTTTCCCTGATTTCCCCTTACGGCGTTTGCGTATACTACGCCAGAAGCGCGTGCTCATGTGACGTGACTGATGCCAAACTCGTGCTCATGACAGATTGACGTGGCTGTGTATCAAAGGTAAAAAATGATATAAATACTGTTCAGTTTCTCGCAAAAACCGATCGTTTCGTGTCTTAGGACATCAATGTATCATCACGAGCCGCAAGGTGTAATTTGGATTTGTCTGTGCATGTTTTTGTTTACTTTTAAAGGTTTGGTGCCCATCCACGTCTATGATAAGGCTGGCAGACTGCACCGGTTTTCTTAAAAAATCTTCGTTTGTGTTTTTCTGAGGAAACAAAGTCACCTACATCTTGGATGCATTGGGGGTGAGCAAATAAACATCAAATTTTCATTTTTGGGTGAACTATCCCTTTAAGTACAGCTGGGTAGTGATAAATGTACATGTATTTTAGTTTTAAATCATACACGCTGTTGTAAAATTTCATGCAGGTTCATAAATCTGTAATTTTAGAGGTGCTATTTTAATCTGGTGTTCAGGTTTTAGCCTAGTGCATCTCTGAATTGTTTTATGTTTCTGTCTTTTACATTAACACTGCAGTGTTAAATAGAAGAGGGAAAGAATTCAGTGTAACTCACTGTAACTTAAACTGTTGAAGTTGTTTGTACTCAAAATTTTTGAGGCAACGAGTTACAGCAAAAATTTTAAGTTTTGAGGCGTGCAATTTTGAGTCTTGTGTGTCAAAGATTTTGAGTTACTTGTACTTTTAAAACAAATGACAAAGACTAATAAATATTGAGTTTATGCTACTTAAAAATGGTTCTTTGTGTACTTATTTCTTTGTGTAATATTAACTTAATTCCATGAGAATGGGTAAGGAAAATTTTAAGTCACTATAACTGAAAATATTTAAGTTGATTTGTAAACAAGTTTTAATTTAATTGTAATTAAAATGTTTATGTAGCACGTAATCCAAATATTTAACCTTTGAAATATATATATTTTTAAGTTCATTAACTTAAAAAAATTGAGGCAACGAGTTACATCAATTTTTTTGAGTTCTGCTTACTAATTTGGTTTTACAGTGTGTGCGAAAATGTAAAAGTCTTTTGAAGACATCGCTGAATATTTATTTTACCGTAGTAAAAGTACGTTTCTGGCTGAAGTATTTTTTTCATCTCAGTTTTTAGCATTCATTTAAAACAAGAGAAAACTGCTATTATTTTAATCTCCAATCTGTTATTTATCAGTTTAGATTTATTCATAGTTTATTAATGCTTTGGAAACACTAACCTGATTTAAATCCAAGTTGCGCAGATGGGGAAGTAACAGTGCTTTTTAATGTGCCCCACTATATTAAACTATGCTATTCTATGACATTAGCGATGTAATTTACACTATTTACTTTTGGTTTTTAATGAGAAACCACAAGAAACAGGTGAATAAAGACTGACAGTTGCTGTTTAATGTTCAGAAATTATTTCAAGATATGTAAAGCATTTTGGCTGGTTTATGTGTCTCGTGTTCTATGAGAGCTGTGTGTGGAGGGAATGGAGTGTTTTTCTGAATGTCTAAATATGTTTCATCTATTTGCCTACATAGTTTTGAAATATACTGTACAGCTGTGTTGCGATCAGGGTCGTGCATGGTTGCCATATGTTCACTGTCAAACTCCAAAATGCGATTATTTTAAATTCTTAAAAAAAAAATGCCATTATTTTATTGACAAAATATTATAGTTTGTCGTGTAATTTTTTTTTCATTCGACCAGATAACATTTTAAGCTGTCATATGGTCGTGTTACAACGTGCCGCTCAGATGATTACAATGTACCCCACCTACGGGGCATATTGTAACATCTTACTTCCTTTCTTTTGAGGTAAATAACGAAAAACTATACACTGTAATTATGAAACAAGGCGACATATTTGTGCTAGACGAATGTGAAATTAATGTGGATAAAAAAATATACTCTGAACCCCATGTGGATTTAAACAAACTGAGAAATTCAAAGTGTTAGGATGTGCCCCGCGCTCCCCTATAAAGACAAGTTCATGTGGAGATGGCGAGTGCAGCGTCGGCATTCGGCAACTTCATCTTTTTCAGCCGACACTGACTGAGAAGAAAGAACTAGTTTATTAATACATAATTAAAATGTTTTCTTTTCCCCCCAACACATTCATAATCATTACTTTTGCCAATGCAAGCTTTATGCGCGCGCTTGAATGCAGAATGGGCTATATATTAAAGGATGAGTAGTAAGTTATTATATTAATCTTAAGTTATTATATTAATATATATTATATAAACGTGTGAGTAGTTGACTAGAAAAATCTTTAGTCGGGGACAGGCCTACAAAGAACCTTTTGTGAAAAGGGTCTTCAGATGTTTAAGGTTCTTTATGGAACCATTTAGACAAAAAGGTTCTTCTTTAAGAGTGTAATTGACTGCTTGTTTTACAGCAGAAAAAAATAATGAGATGATTCGTGCTTAACACAATAACATTACCTCAACAAAAACTCTGGCGATTTGAACGATGAGTGGATAACGCCTCTGATTCGAGAAATCGACAGATATGTGCGTGGTTGGCTTCATTGCTTAACTCAGCAAAAACATAACAGAAATAGACCTCCAGAGCGCAAACCATAACGCACTGGATTGGTCTAAATCTGCAATAAAATGCCATTTATTACATATGTAACTGAGGGTGCTATTGATTTCGTTTAAGGGTGCTTAGCACCCTCAAGCACCCCTGTAGAACCGGGCCTGCCTACAGGACACATTCCTTTAACGTTACAAAAGAATATAGCCTAATGTTAATTATGGATTCATGCAGTCATTGAATGTATTTATGTATTTTCATTGACCCTAAATTATCACCAGTTCAACTAAAACAGAAAAATTAAGATGTCGCAAATCAAATAAGACTCAGAAATATTACACATTCAAAAATGTCATGTTTATACGACGAAAACATTCGTCTAGAAACACACGGTCAAAAATGTTGCGTTAAGGCGATACAAACGATCGTGTCATTAAATAACATGACAAAAAAAACTTCGCGTACAGACGTTCAAAGCGTTCGTGTTTACACGGACCAAAAAGACGCGTAAAAACTGTGCGTGTTAATGCGTCCAAATTTCACGCGTTTCATATAATAGGTATTGTCCCCAACGGCGTTCCATAAGTCATAGGTGTTTGCCGTTGTAAGACGTTGAGTCAAGGCGTCTAGAATACAAGTAAAATTATGTTACTGTGATTTAGTCAATGATTTGTTCAATCAAGTTGTCGTCAAGGATTGGGAGCAGATCATGGCACGAACACAGTAGCCTACACATAGGAAAGTCAAATACACACACACGACACGCTACACACACAGGGGTGGACGCAGCCACCCACACACGAAGGGTCACACACGGGGTAGAATTAAAATGGTAATCACACTACACTAAAACACGTACATAAACAGTAAATAAGGCATAACACACACGAAACAACCCCAAAGTTCTCCCAGAATCCATCAATGAGGTTTTGCTAATGCTAACTTTATAACCTAGAAGAGAACCACAAAGTACTTTTGGCAGATTTTGACATTGGTAAAACAAAAATCTATTTCAGCGACTGCAGCACTGCGTCGGTTACTACATTAACGATCATAACGATCAACATAACAGTATTTGATTTGGTACAATTCATTTATATCGAACATTAAGCAAGCTTACCTGTACGCTTGTGCCAAGGTCCAGAAATGAGCTGTGTCCGGTGCAGTACATTGGTGTTGATCTCCCGGTCAACCAAAAATCGATGGATTTTCAATCAAATTTCCCGGTCAACTATATATCAATGCATTTTCAATCATATTTCCCGGTCAACTATATGCCGATGACTCTTCAACAACAGCGTCGTTTCCCGGTCAACTATAAATCAATGACTTTTCAACACATTCAACGATCACCCGATAAACCAAATATCAATGCTTAATCAATCATAAAGATAACTATAGATCAATGTTGTTCCAATATTGTTGCCATCAACATTAATAACATCGGGTTTTCATCGATATGGTAATGGTGATTCAACATTTATTTTGAATTGAAATTTCAACATCAACCATAATGATGATTCAGATGGAAAAACTATGTTTATTCAATGTTGGCTTGCTGTCTGGGGTAAATATTGTTTTGCAGGATTGCATTATTTGCATTATTTAATTGTCCTACCATAATTATTCTTACTGCGCATAGTTTTTAACACTTTATTTCTTTTGCCTTTTACTATTTTTAGTAAAAAAAAAAAAAAAATCTTTAATTCATGTTTGAATCAAGCCATCCAGCCCAGCACTTCAACACAACATCACAGGTCAGATAGGCTTGATGACACATGCCATCTAGGTCATTCAGGATTTAGGGTGTGGTGTTTTATGACCAGATCTCAACTTCAGAGGCCTCATCACAATAACCATTGTATGATCAAACAACTATTTGCTTTAATAGCTCGACATGTATAATAAAGAGGTTGGGACTTTTTTTCTATTAGGTTGAAGCCTTTCTATTTAATGTGGTGACAACAAGTCTCATTCTTTACAATGTCAAAAAGGTTCGGAACCACCGTTTTAAGATGATGCTATAGGTAACTATAGCACTAATGCACTAATTCTCGCGAGATTCGGGTGTACGTCTACTTAAAGTGCGTCCGAATATACCTACCTACTATATAGACCTTTTTCCTGAGTAAACGATGAGCGCCGCCATTACGAATTCTAACGTCAGATTGAATGCTTTGTCTGTTCCGGTTTCCATAGGAACCCATTCAAATAGCGTCCATCTGTTTTTAATGTAGCTAACCTCCGCTGCTTCGTGTCATCTACACACTCATTAAAGTGAGGCACTGACAAATGACGGTCATTGCGACATTGCCAAGTGATGCCGCTATGGAGCCATGTGCTTTTTAAAAACATTTTAATAGGTTTAACATTAGCTTATTAGCTCGGAATATACCCTAATTTGACTAGAAACAATGCAGACCGGAAATGCAAAGCATTCTTTCTGTTAAGAGTCAGACTTACTTCCGTGTTCAGAAAAAGGTCTATAGTAGGAAAAAGAAGTACGTTCGAAACCTCAGTATTCATAAAAGTGTAGGCGAGAAATCCCCGGATGTCCTACTGCTTCAGCTCAGATTCTGAAGTCTTCATCGATGGATACTTTTCAATCCCAGGAGTCCACAGGAGGCCAAAACGTCATCATCGAACGTGATTGAGAACCGCGACGAGGGTGTTTACAAATGTGAGTATTACAAACCAAAACACGGTTCCCTGTCTTAAAAATCATATTTGTTGAGCTACTTTATCGTAAACTGTTGATTTGAATAAGGTGCCAAGATGTTATACAGTATGCTATAGTATATTTGTGATTTCGCTGTTAAAACATGTTTTATGACGTATAGCGAACATTAAGCTTCAGGTAGCACACGCACGTCTTTAAAAACTTCAGAGGCCTCATCACAATAACCATTGTATGATCAAACAACTATTTGCTTTAATAGCACGACATGTATAATAAAGAGGTTGGGACTTTTTTTCTATTAGGTTGAAGCCTTTCTATTTAATGTGGTGACAACAAGGCTCATTCTTTACAATGTCTTTATGTAGTCGTCATTATATAAATTGCCAGCTGATGCTGAGAAAATCTGTGAGACTAGTCTGTTTAAACAGGTTTACATCATTCTTAGATATAAAAGAGATCTGCTGGTAAATGTCTCGCATTATTGATAAGTAAGTACTAGTAACAAATTCACAACAGTCGTCATGATTATAATAATATGATTGCTGCAGACTTTTTTTTTTTTATTGAAATGCCTTTTTTTTTTCAAGAGTGGTGGGGGTTTGTATCCATCCACTATTCTGGAGATGTTGGTGTAGAACAGTGGGGCACAGCAGGGTAATATTGTACCCTGATAATGATTTAAGCCTTCCTTTAACTTTCCTCATACAGGGGAGAGTTGACTTGATGACTGTGCTCCTACACAGGGCCGTGCAGAGACCTTTAAAGGGGCAGGTGCTCAAAGCATTAAAAGGGCATCTGAAACAAGGCATTAAAGAGCCCCTAGGGTCCATCTCCTCATTGTAGGCATTCAGTTACTTATGTAACAAGTAACAATGTCATTAATAAGACAAATTATGCATTATTTGAAGTTTTATTTGCGTTTCAGGACTCAAACAACAGAATCAGTAATATTTTTTTCGCTATAAAAGGGGCTCCATAAATAGGGCTGTGCTCAAAACATCAGTGACACATTCCTTGCTGATATGTGACCATGGAACACAAAACCAGTCATAAGTGTATATATATTTTTTTTTTCAAAATTGAGTAAATAAGCTTTTCATTGATGTATGGTTTGTTATTGTTTGTCTGTGATACAACTATTTGAACACCTGGAAGCTGAGGGTGAGAAAATCGCCTTAAAAGTTGTCCAAATGAAGTTCTCAGCAATACATATTACTAGTTTATGGTATATTTATGGTAGGAAATTAAAAAATATATCTTCATGAAACATGATCTTTACTTAATATCCTAATGATTTTTGGCATAAAAGAAAAATATATAATTTTGACCCATATAATGTATTTTTGGCTATTGCTACAAATATTCCTGTGCTACTTAGGACTGGTTTTGTGGACCAGGGTCACAGATATGTATTATTACAGTGGCCTCTAGCAGCCAATGCTGTGAAGCAGTTTCGAGAAAGAAACAGAACATAAAAGACCATTTTAATGTTTAAAAGATAAAAAAATATTTTCCTTGGACCTATTCATTTTTATTAGAAATTGTTGTGTATTAAATTGTCAAACCTAAAGATTTTCTTCTCTCTGTTAAACACAATAATAAAGAACAGCTGTTATATTAAACTCTGAGTGGTCACTATTGAAACTACAGGTCCTTTTTAAAAAATTAGCATATTGTGATAAAGTTCATTATTTTCTGTAATGTGCTGATAAACATTAGACTTTCATATATTTTAGATTCATTACACACAACTGAAGTAGTTCAAGCCTTTTATTGTTTTAATATTGATGATTTTGGCATACAGCTCATGAAAACCCAAAATTCCTATCTCAAAAAATTAGCATATTTCATCCGACCAATAAAAGAAAAGTGTTTTTAATACAAAAAAAGTCAACCTTCAAATAATTATGTTCAGTTATGCACTCAATACTTGGTCGGGAATCCTTTTGCAGAAATGACTGCTTCAATGCGGCGTGGCATGGAGGCAATCAGCCTGTGGCACTGCTGAGGTGTTATGGAGGCCCAGGATGCTTCGATAGCGGCCTTAAGCTCATCCAGAGTGTTGGGTCTTGCGTCTCTCAACTTTCTCTTCACAATATCCCACAGATTCTCTATGGGGTTCAGGTCAGGAGAGTTGGCAGGCCAATTGAGCACAGTAATACCATGGTCAGTAAACCATTTACCAGTGGTTTTGGCACTGTGAGCAGGTGCCAGGTCGTGCTGAAAAATGAAATCTTCGTCTCCATAAAGTTTTTCAGCAGATGGAAGCATGTAGTGCTCCAAAATCTCCTGATAGCTAGCTGCATTGACCCTGCCCTTGATAAAACACAGTGGACCAACACCAGCAGCTGACATGGCACCCCAGACCATCACTGACTGTGGGTACTTGACACTGGACTTCAGGCATTTTGGCATTTCCCTCTCCCCAGTCTTCCTCCAGACTATGGCACCTTGATTTCCGAATGACATGCAAAATTTGCTTTCATCTGAAAAAAGTACTTTGGACCACTGAGCAACAGTCCAGTGCTGCTTCTCTGTAGCCCAGGTCAGGCGCTTCTGCTGCTGTTTCTGGTTCAAAAGTGGCTTGACCTGGCACCTGTACACGGTGGCTCTGGATGTTTCTACTCCAGACTCAGTCCACTGCTTCCGCAGGTCCCCCAAGGTCTGGAATCCTTCTCCACAATCTTCCTCAGGGTCCGGTCACCTCTTCTCGTTGTGCAGCGTTTTCTGCCACACTTTTTCCTTCCCACAGACTTCCCACTGAGGTGCCTTGATACAGCACTCTGGGAACAGCCTATTCGTTCAGAAATTTCTTTCTGTGTCTTACCCTCTTGCTTGAGGGTGTCAATGATGGCCTTCTGGACAGCAGTCAGGTCGGCAGTCTTACCCATGATTGCGGTTTTGAGTAATGAACCAGGCAGGGAGTTTTTAAAAGCCTCAGGAATCTTTTGCAGCTGTTTAGAGTTAATTAGTTGATTCAGATGATTAGGTTAATAGCTCGTTTAGAGAACCTTTTCATGATATGCAAATTTTTTGAGATAGGAATTTTGGGTTTTCATGAGCTGTATGCCAAAATCATCAATATTAAAACAATAAAAGGCTTGAACTACTTCAGTTGTGTGTAATGAATCTAAAATATATGAAAGTCTAATGTTTATCAGTACATTACAGAAAATAATGAACTTTATCACAAAATGCACATTTTTTGAAAAGGATCTGTATATGTGGCCCCTGATGTATTGTATTGTAAGATTGTAGACAACAGGCTTTTGTCACGGATTGGCCAGGTTCTTCCACCTCCCTCACTCAACGATCACTATCACCTGTCAGCAATCATCCACAACATTCAAGAGCACACCTCACACAGCCATCACTGTCCAAGCTCGTTCATTCGAAAGCGGACTCTTCGTGTGATTCCAGTCAGTTCACGAAAGCCTTACCTTAAAACTTACCTGTGCTTACTTACCTGTATCTCTGCTCTATTCCAGTCAAGTCTGTCGAAGTCCATCGATCCAAGTCTCCAGTGTGTGAGTGTGCCATAAGTCAGCATCCTGTCGACGTCCTCCGATCTTCGTTCCTGCAACGAGATAAATACTACTCAGTTCCACTATCTGCTCATTCAAGTATCACTATTCATCTTGACTGACCAACTTACCCGGTTCTGCACGCCATCATCTTCACTGCTCTGCTGATTATAAATAAACCTTGTATTCACCTACTCACCTGTCTCGTTGGTCTGCTTCCGTAACAGAAGCCTGGGCCGAAGAAACAGCGTCAGCAGAGCAAGATGGATCCCTTCCAAGAGCTCGTGGATTCGCTGCGGAAGGTTTTACTGGGCTCATCTACCGCCATTCCCGCAGCGCCTCGTCCCACAGCTCCACCGGCACCCAGCACTTCTTCGGCACCCGTTCCATCCAGTCCCATGGCCCGACCAACGCCCTACTCAGGCGGAGCGGAGGAGTGCAGCGGATTTCTTTTACAATGCTCACTGATTTTCACTATGCAACCTGCTCTATATCCAACAGATCAGTCTAAGATTGCGTTCATCACATCACTGCTCACCGGACCCGCTCTGAAATGGGCGGACACCATCTGGCGCCAGGCCGGGCCAGCAACCAGCACGATTCAGAGTTTCATCACTCATTTTAAAGAGGTTTTTGGGAGTTCAGATGAGGCGATCTCCGCCGGAGAGCAGCTCTACCATTTAAAGCAAGGAGGTATGACCACTCAAGAATATGCTTTACGTTTCCGTACTTTAGCGGCTGCCAGCGGATGGAATGAGAGATCGCTGCTCACAACATACCGGCTCGGCCTGGAACCCAAACTCCGCCTACAGTTAGCGGCGTTAGACGATTCAATGGGTCTGGAAAAGTTTATTCAACAGTCTCTCCGATGCTCTGATCGCATACAATCCTACAACGCCAACGCTGAACCTGCTACTACTAGGGGTGTAACGATACACCAAAGGCACGATTCGGTTCGGTTCACGGTTTTGGAGCCACGGTTCGGTTCGGTTTCTGTTTGCTGTGGGGTTAGGGTTGATGTCATCTTAACAGCAATGCTAAGGAACAATAGATTCACTTAATAACAAGAACAACTAAACTTTTTCTTTATTAACTTTGCCAACCCATTTTAGTACAGTCAGGATACCTGAGTAAGTTAGACATTTAGACATTCACTTGTCCGAGTTAAAAATTTACTTATCCGGGGTAAAAAAATGCCTTTTTTGCTGTAAATTAATCCATTCCGAAGCTATAGTCTCATCACTACTCTATAAGGTCTTACTTTAATCTGAATATTTGTGATATTTGCCTTAAATTGATTTCTAGGACACTTTTTAACTTTATTTTCCTAACCTTACTAACTGTATGTGTCATCATTCACATCAAATTCTTAAATTTTATCAATACATCAAATTGGAATAATTAGACTCTGTATGGTTGCACAAATTAAATCAGTATCAACAAACTCCATCTTTCCATTGCACAGGAAAAACCGGGCCTGCAATGAAATTGACATTTAACTGTATTTACTTAGACTGTTTAATGAAGATAAGAGGTTCCAAAAAATGCATTTACACAGTAAAATTGCAAATACATAAATAATGTAATAAGATTAATGTTATACTTTTTTAAAACATAAATCAAAAATATTGGAAAAATGCAATACCTCTAAATATAAAATCGAACCACCAATAGGTGGCAGTAGTCACTGTCTTAATGAGCGAGTCACGGATTCAACCATAGATGGATTCAACCAGTTCGTTCACTGACTCAATGATGCTAAATCATTCAGTACTGAAATACCGCCGTGTTGCTCGGAGATTCACGGAGGTTCTGCTGTTGCTTAGAACTATTTTCGTTTGCAAAAATGGTTAATGATGTGTCTAAAATGTAAGTCAGTTAATATTAACTACTAGTTTATTGAACTATGTTTGTTCATGCTTGTTTCTTTGTGTATGCTTTTGAGCCTATTAATGTTGATTTTCTGTGAGTCAGATAGCCTGCACGAGCTTGATACTGTCCGTTTTCAGTTATCTGAAGTAATAAAATCAGAATTATGCTCACCAAAGTTTCGTTGCTGCGCTAGTTATTGTTTGTAATTGATGTTTTAATCAGGTTACTTGTCCGGTCGGGCAAGTAAAATCCCCTTGCACTTGCCCTTTCACAAAATCCACTTGTCCCGGTCAAGCGTTAATGTCGAGCCCTGAGTAGTAACGAGTGTGATCGCTCACTCAAGTCACATGACATGACATGCACTTGGAAAATACTAACTTTAGAATATAATATTTAGAACAAAATTTAGAACAAAAGCTCATCATTACTACAATTTAATCAAATGTGATAAAATAAAGATGTGTTTAAATTAGTTAGAGACAAGTGACGTCAACCCCAACAATGGGCAGCAGGGGGCGTGAGAGTACCGCGGTACGCCACGAGAGTTTCGCGATACGTATCGTGGTTGGTGTATCGCGATATTTTGGTTCGGTTTGTAATATCGTTACACCCCTAGCTACTACTGCACTCTTCCGTTGCCCTGAGTCATCCAGTCCTCCAGAGCCAGAAGCCATGATTTTGGAAGCTGGTAAACTCTCAGCAGCTGAGCGACAGAGAAGGCTGACCCGGGGTCTGTGCATGTACTGCGGGGCCAGCGGACACATCCGTGTTAACTGCCCATTCGTCCAGTTCGATCCTTGGTGAGTGGTCTCTGTTCTGAAATTGAAAACCTTCACCCTCTGACTACCAATGTTCAGTTGTCCACTCTGTCATGTTCCATTACAGTCACGGCTCTCATCGACTCTGTGTCTGTCGCCAGCTCCAACTCCGAACCAAAGCCGCATCTACCGTTTACCAAATTGAACCCATAACCAGTAAGAACACCATCCGTACAGAGGTCCATCGCAAGTGTGAGAACATCAGTCTGCAGATCTGAGTTTTACATCGGGAATCCATCCAATTTCTGGTTCTGGAGGGCGCCTCCATGGACATCATCTTAGGGCGCCCGTGGCTGGTGAAGCACAATCCCATCCTCTCTTGGGGCAATGGAGAAATCGTGAAGTGGGGACCTGGATGTGCCACTAGCTGTTTTCCTGAACTTCCACGTCCTGTTAAGAAATCCCTACCTCTGTACGTCACGTGTATTTAAAGTCCAGTCGAGAAACAATCTGTCCAGATCCCAGACTGCTATTCTTCCTTCCAGGATGTATTCTGCCCCAAGAGAGCTTCCCAGCTACCTCCACATCGGCCATGGGACTGCGCCATTGACCTAGTTCCGGATGCTCCAATGCCCAGAGGTAAGATCTACCCGTTATCGCTTCCGGAGACTAAGGCTATGGAGGAGTACGTGCAAGAAGCTCTGAGCCAGGGATACATCCGACCATCCACATCACCCGCAGCATCCAGCTTCTTCTTCGTGGCCAAGAAGGATGGAGGGCTGCGGCCATGTATCGATTATCGGACTCTTAATCAAGGAACCATTAAATTCAGATATCCACTTCCTCTCGTCCCTGCGGCCCTTGAACAACTACGGACTGCCAGGATGTTCACCAAGTTGGACCTCCGCAGCGCCTACAACCTGGTGAGAATACGTGAGGGGGACGAGTGGAAGACCGCGTTTGTGACCCCAACTGGCCACTACGAGTATCTCGTCATGCCCTATGGTCTGGTCAACGCCCCCTCCGTATTTCAAAACTTTATCCACGAGGTACTCCGTGGATCTACTCCCGGAGTGAGGCCGAACACCGCCACCACGTTTCGGAGGTCCTTCAAAGACTTCGGGAGCACCAGCTATATCTCAAGGCCGAGAAATGTTCCTTTCATTTGCAATCTGTCCAGTTCCTCGGATACGTCATAGATCAACAAGGTGTTCGCATGGACGAGGGGAAGGTATCAGCAGTCATCTCCTGGCCAGAACCCACCACCGTCAAGTCAAGTCAAGTCACCTTTATTTATATAGCGCCTTTTACAATACAGATTGTGTCAAAGCAACTGCACAGTATTTAAACAGCACAATAGTGTGTAAGTAACGCATTATTGTAACAATCAATTTTCAGTTAAAGGCAGTTCATCAATGAATTCAGTGATATCATCGTCAGTTCAGTTCAAATAGTATACGATATCGCTGAAAAAACCGTCAAAGAACTCCAGAGATTCCTCGGCTTTGCAAATTTCTACCGTCGCTTTATCAAGAACTACAGTCTCATCACGACCCCTCTAACCAACCTGCTCAAGGGAAAACCTCGGACCTTCAAATGGAACCCTGAGTCTGCCGCAGCCTTCCAATCCCTCAAGGCCTCCTTCACACAAGCCCCGCTTCTAACGCATCCGGATCCAGATCTCCCATTCGTGGTTGAAGTGGACGCATCCACTACTGGCGTTGGAGGTGTCTTGTCTCAACATCACGGTACTCCTCCATTACTCCATCCTTGAGCCTACTTCTCGCGGAAGCTCAGCCCAGCGGAGAGAAACTACGACATCGGCAACCGCGAGTTACTGGCCATCAAGCTCGCCCTGGAGGAATGGCGGCATTGGCTGGAGGGAGCTCAGCACTCGTTCCAGGTGATCACAGACCACAAAAACTTACAGTATCTCCGAGACGCCAAGAGGCTCTGTCCAAGGCAAGCACGTTGGGCTTTATTCTTTTCCCGGTTTCCCTTCAAGATAACCTACCGTCCTGGTTCCAAAAATATCCGTGCCGATGCTCTCTCCTGAATCCACGATACCCCAGAGTCTACTGAAACGTCTACTCCAATACTTCCAAGGAACATCATCGTCTCCCCCATAAACTGGTACAGTCCTCCAGCCGCCGCCACTCCAGCAGCCAGACCTCTGCCGGGCTGTCCACCAGGCCGCCAATTCATCCCTCAAGGACAACGGGTAGATCTTATCCATTCAACGCACACATCCCTAGGCACTGGGCATCCAGGGGCCAACAACACCCTCTCGCTGCTTTCAGAGCGCTTCTGGTGGCCTGACATGGCAAGGGATGTGAGGCGATATGTCCGTGGCTGCAAGGAATGTGCCATGTCCAAGAATCCACGTCACCTACCTGCAGGAGAACTCCATCCCTTGCCCTTCCCGAACCGTCCCTGGTCACACCTAGGAGTGGACTTCATGACGGATCTCCCCTCTTCCGATGGAAACACGTGTATCCTAGTCATTGTGGACCGGTTTTCCAAGTTCTGTCGACTTCTGCCGCTGAAGGGTCTCCCTACTGCCCTGGAGACCGCGGAAAGACTATTCAACCACGTATTCAGGTACTATGGTATCCCTGAAGATATAGTATCGGATAGAGGACCCCAGTTGATTTCCAGAGTTTGGAAAGCATTTTTTCAGCTCCTAGGTGTGACCGTGAGCCTCTCGTCGGGATACCACCCTCAGACCAACGGGCAAACCGAAAGAAAGATCCAGGAGGTGGGACGGTTCCTTCGGACGTTCTGTCATGGTCACCAGGACTCCTGGAGCCAGTTTCTGGGCTGGGCAGAGTACGCCCAGAATTCACTGCGGCAACCCACCACAGGACTCACACCATTCCAGTGCGTGCTTGGCTACCAACCGCCGCTCTTCCCCTGGAATGGTGAACCATCACAGGTGCCCGCAGTGGATCACTGGTTCCGGGAGAGCGAGAGAGTCTGGGACGAGGCTCACCATCATCTCCAACGGGCAGTGCGCAGGAACAAAATCATCGCGGATCGCAGGAGGATCCCAGGTCCCACGTATGCTCCTGGTCAGAAGGTCTGGCTCTCCACCAGAGACATTCGCCTGCGCCTGCCCTCGAAGAAACTGAGTCCCAGGTTTGTTGGCCCCTTTACCATCATGGAACAGGTCAACCCCGTCACTTACAAACTCCAGCTCCCACCTCAGTACCGGATCCACCCCACATTCCACGTCTCACTCCTGAAACCCTTTCACTCTTCTGTTCTTCCCTCCACAGAACCTGGCCATGAAGAGGAACCCCTTCCCCCCTTGGTCCTGGAGAGAGGTTCCATCTATTCCGTTCGTGAGATCCTGCAGTCCCGACGTCGGGGTGGCACTCTGGAGTACCTAGTGGACTGGGAAGGATATGGACCAGAAGAGAGATCGTGGGTACCCAG
Source organism: Garra rufa (assembly GCF_049309525.1). NCBI lineage: Eukaryota > Metazoa > Chordata > Actinopteri > Cypriniformes > Cyprinidae > Garra > Garra rufa. Next base: position 19,324,969 of record NC_133362.1, read on the forward strand.
AGGTGACATTTTAGACCCTGCCCTTCTGGAAGATTTCCACAACAACCATCCGAACTTTCCAGCACCTCGGGGACGAGGTAGACCACCGCGACGTCGGAGGTCTCGGCCCTGGGGAGGGGGGTAGTGTCACGGATTGGCCAGGTTCTTCCACCTCCCTAACTCAACGATCACTATCACCTGAATTCTAATCAAGCGCACCTGTCAGCAATCATCCACAACATTCAAGAGCACACCTCACACAGCCATCACTGTCCAGGCTCGTTCATTCGAAAGCGGACTCTTCGTGTGACTCCAGTCAGTTCACGAAAGCCTTACCTTAAAACTTACCTGTGCTTACTCACCTGTATCTCTGCTCTATTCCAGTCAAGTCTGTCGAAGTCCATCGATCCAAGTCTCCAGTGTGTGAGTGTGCCATAAGTCAGCATCCTGTCGACGTCCTCCGATCTTCGTTCCTGCAACGAGATAAATACTACTCAGTTCCACTATCTGCTCATTCAAGTATCACTATTCATTTTGACTGCCCAACTTACCCGGTTCTGCACGCCATCATCTTCACTGCTCTGCTGATTATAAATAAACCTTGTATTCACCTACTCACCTGTCTCGTTGGTCTGCTTCCGTAACAGCTTTACTGCAGAGTATAGAAATAAAACAAACATATTAAGGAAGGAATTTTATTTCACTATTTAAAATATTTTAAATATCAATTTAAGGCAATTTGTGACCCTTTTTAAGAGCCGAAGAAGTAAAATGAACAGTATGAGTAGGATTTGACAATGTACGGTAGAATATTAAGGCATAAAATGGCATGATTTATAATTCAGATACAGCTTCACACAAAACAAAACAAAATATCTTATACAATGGAATTTCAGCCTTTATACCATTAAAAGGGATAAATCGAGTTTATCATTTATTATGTTTATTTAAAACATAAATATTACTGTCTTATTTGTTTAGATTTTTAGAAGGCGCATTAACTTCTTTCACATTTACAACTCTGTGTTTGCTGCATAACAACATAGGTCGATAATTGCAATAATTTGACCATAAAGAGCTGAAAAAATGTGGAAAAGAAAAAGTCATTCTCTGTCACAAAGGGGCGCTTTAAGAGCGCTGAAATATTAAGGTTTCCCTAGTAACGGCTGTATACAAATCAGCATTAACGCTGTTTTATCAGGCAATAAAAGAAAATTGAGACCTTTGACAGAAGGGCACTTTGGGCATCTGAGCAAAAGGGGTGGGTGCTCGAGCACCCTCTGCCCACCCCCCCCCCCCTCTGAAACGTGCCTGCTCCTACAAAAACCTCTCCCAAATCCTGAGGAGTGAGACAGTTTAAGGAATTCAGTGTGATGTCACGTGTATGGCCCAGTTTATTTAGACTGTCCACTCACAGCAAAACTCCATTGTGGCTCTTGCTCCTATTTAAGCAAGACAAGGGGTATAAGGGTGGCAGTGGCGGAGCTACAATTTCTTACATGGGTTGGCCACTGCTATTTCAGGGGGTCCACACACGGACACGCACTGTACTCATAAAGTTGAAATAATAAATTAAGGAATTCTAAAGTTTTATTTGCAAAAACTATTCTGAGTTCATTTACAAAAACATTAGCATAAAGAGAAAACAACCAAACAAAAAATACTGCAATTAGACATAGCAGACATCAAACAGACCTGGATTTGAAAAGAAAAAGAAAAACAGCCTTAGTCATCAGTTACAAACTTATCCTAGGTATGTTTAAAACATTAATTCTGCAGCTCTGATGAGAAAATGTTTCACGAATTCATCCAGGGAGCATGCCCTCCTTGACTCAACACTGTGAATCCCTAGGTGACTTAACCTGTCATCAGACATTGTTGTCCTAAGGTGGGTTTTAATAAGTTTTAACGCAGAGAAGCTTCTCTCGCAAGTTGCATTGCTCACTGGTGTAACAAGAGAAATTGTACAAAGTCGAAATAACATTGTTAATTAAATATAATAACTTACATACAGGGCATAAAATTAACCTTTTACTTGGTAGTACTGGTGCTCCCAACTTCAAAAACTTAGGAGGACCATAAAAAAAATTAGGAGCACCCAATTTCTTTTTTAGTAATGCACTGATATTGATTCTTCATGGTTCTTCATTTTGATTGCTTATGTTTTACAAGCAAATGGGCTGATTCTGAAAGCCTTTCTTATATTAAATTTACACCTTAAGCAAGGGACAAGAATGAATGTGTCACGACCACACACACAGGGAGAAGGTGAGTATCTTTCAAGGTATTTATTAACAAACGTGCACAGTTCAACACACGTGCAAACGGGTGAATAAAGGTCTGTGGTCAAATCTTCAAACACAACACAACAGGTGAGTTCAAGTTCATAAGTAGTATAGCGTTAGCAACAGTCACTTCCCTTTAACACGATCAACGTGTTTCACAGGAGATCATCGGGGAAATCCACGAGGAGCATTTGAGGTGTTTCACAGGAGAACATTAGAGCAATCCACGGGGAGCACAGGAGAACATTGGAATATCCACGAGGAGCACAGGAGAGACAACAGGAGGGGGAGAAGATCCACAGAGAAACATCCATGCAACTTCGATACCAGCCGGTGAGTGAGTGACAGAGGTAAGTATATGAAGGGTGTGGTGATTGCTGGTGCAGGTGACGGTGATTAGAATTCTGGTGATGGTTCACGGGTGTGCTGTGGTGGTGATTGGCTGGTTGGTGGAGGATCGTGGTGATTGGGGCTGAGGGAACGTGCAGAGGGTGTGACATCACCCCCTCCTCCACGGGTGACTCCTGGCACCCAAGAACGGCGACGGGGACGACCACGACCTCTGGGAGCTGGGCGTTCGGGATGTTGGCGGTGGAATTCCTCGAGGAGAGTCGGGTCCAGGATGTCGTCACGGGGTATCCACGATCTCTCCTCGGGTCCGAACCCCTCCCAGTCCACTAGGTACTGGAGCTGGCCGTTCCGCCGCCGGGAGTCTAGGATTTCTTGGACTTGGTAGATGTTATCTCCAAGGATCTCTGGCGGGTCGGGAGGAGGAGGTGACTCCGATTCTGTGGAGGAAGGGAACAGGGGTTCAGTGTGGCGTTTGAGTAGGGAAACGTGAAACGAGGGAGCGATTCTGTAATGTGGAGGTAGGTTTAGACGGTAGGTGACAGGGTTGATTTGTGAGTGAACGGTGAAGGGCCCTATGTAGCGGGGACTCAGCTTCCTACTGGGCAGCCGGAGGCGTATGTCTCGAGTGGACAGCCATACCTGGTCCCCGGGGAGGTAAACTGGGTTGGGTAAACTGGGTTGGGTAACCTACGACGGTTGGCGTGTTCCGTATGCCTCCGTACTGCCCGCTGGAGATGGACGTGCGCTGAGTCCCACACCCTCTCGCTCTCTCGGAACCAGTGATCTACCGCGGGCACCTCGGAGGACTCTCCAGTCCATGGAAACAGAGCTGGTTGATAACCTAGAATACATTGGAATGGGGTTAGACCAGTAGAGGTTTGACGGAGGGAATTTTGCGCATACTCAGCCCACGGTAGATACTGGCTCCAGGTGTTTTGATGTTGGGAACAGTACGTCCGAAGGTAGCGGGAGATTTCCTGTATTTTCCGTTCGGTCTGCCCGTTCGTTTGAGGGTGATATCCGGATGACAGGCTGACTGTGGTACCCAGGAGTTGGAAGAAGGCCCGCCAGACCCTGGAAATGAATTGGGGTCCCCGATCGGACACGATGTCTTCTGGGAGTCCGAAGTTCCGGAATACATTGTGGAACAGTGCCTCTGCGGTTTCTAGTGCTGTGGGGAGACCTTTGAGAGGTATTAATTTGCAAGCTTTTGAGAATCGATCGACTACCACTAAAATTGTGGTGTAACCCTGAGAGGGGGGCAGGTCTGTGGCGAAGTCAATGCCCAAGTGTGTCCAGGGTCGGCGGGGAATAGGTAACGGTTGTAATTTACCTTCGGGTAAGCGGCGTGGGGTTGTGTTGACGGCGCAGACCGAACATCCCTGGACGTACCGTTCCACTTCCCTGCTCATGTTGGGCCACCAATATTTCTGCTGGAGGAGCGAGAGGGTTCGCCTGCTGCCAGGATGTCCTGAGCCGGGGGACGTGTGCGTACTATCCAGCAGAAGGGGTCTGAGACGGCTTGGGACATAGACACGACCCGGGGGAAGCTCCGGTGGTGCAGGTTCCTCGAAGGTGGCGGCCCGTATATCTTCATCCAGCTGCCATAGTATGGGTGCGAGAAAGACAGATGGGGGTAGAATTGGATCAGGATCGTCAGAGGTAGGTTCAGGTGAGTACATACGTGATAGGGCGTCTGCTTTGGTGTTTTTGTGGCCGGGTTGGTAAGTAATGTTGAAATTGAATCGGGCAAAGAATAGTGACCAGCGAGCTTGGCGGGCATTTAGTCTCTTGGCGTGCTGAATGTACTGGAGGTTCTTGTGGTCGGTTATTACGGTGAAGGGGAACTGGGCTCCTTCCAACCAGTGCCGCCACTCTTCGAGGGCGAGCTTTATTGCCAGCAGTTCGCGGTCTCCAATTCCATAATTCTGCTCGGCTGGGGTGAGTTTCTTGGAATAGTACGCACACGGATGGAGGGATCGGGGTTCATCAGACCACTGGGACAGCACAGCTCCTACGCCTACGTCCGCCGCATCTACTTCCACCACGAAGGGCCTTGAAGGGTCGGGGTGCTTGAGGATGGGAGCGGTGGTGAACATTAGCTTTAGACGGTCGAAGGCTTGCTGAGCCTCTGGAGTCCACTGTAGTACCCGGCGTCCTCCCTTTAAGAGGGAAGTGAGTGGAGCCGATAGGAGGCTATAGTTTTTTATAAAGCGTCGGTAGAAGTTAGCGAAGCCTAAGAAACGCTGAAGCTCCTTCACCGTCCTGGGTTCCGCCCACTTGGCCACTGCGTCCACCTTACCGGCTTCCATACGAACTCCCTCCGCAGTGATCACGTATCCGAGAAAGGAGATGGAGGGCTGATGGAATTCACATTTTTCTAATTTCAGATAGAGTTGGTACTCACGGAGGCGTTGGAGAACCTGGCGGACGTGGTCTTGATGTTCCTTTAGGTTACGTGAGTAAATGAGGATATCGTCAATGTAGATGATTACGAATCGATGGAGGTAGTCGCGGAAGATTTCGTTCATGAAATTCTGAAATACGGAAGGACTGTTAGCCAGGCCATAGGGCATCACCTGATATTCATAGTGACCGGTCGGGGTGATGAAGGCGGTTTTCCACTCATCTCCTTCTCGGATACGGATCAGGTTGTACGCACTGCGGAGGTCGAGTTTGGTGAAGATGCGGGCTTCCCGTAATTCCTCCAAGGCAGCTGGCACTAGAGGAAGTGGATAGGCGAATTTCACCGTGGCATCATTGAGCACCCGGTAGTCAATGCAGGGTCTGAGCCCACCATCCTTCTTGGGGACGAAGAAGAAACTGGATGCTGCTGGGGACGTGGAAGGTCTGATGAACCCCTGTTGGAGAGCCTCCTGGATGTAATTCTCCATGGCCTCCTGCTCAGGACGTGAGAGGGGGTAGATCTTCCCGTGGGGTAGTTTGGCGCCTGGCAGCAGGTCGATACTACAATCCCAGGGCCGGTGCGGTGGTAGTTGTGTGGCCCGTTCCTTGCTGAAGACATCGGTGAAAGACTGATAGACGGGGGGAATGGCGGTGGCGGATTGAGTGGCAGGGCTCTCTATGGTGGTGGCGTGCAGAGGAATAGGACGGTATGGAGACTCTGCATCCGACGAGGAAGGATGGTAGCCGTGGTTCTCACACGTTTTGCCCCACTCCAGGACCTCTCCTGTGCTCCAATCTATGCGGGGTTGGTGCTTAATGAGCCATGGTCTGCCCAGGATGACATCCACGTTGGCTCGCGGGAGTACTAGGAGGGTCAGATGTTCACGGTGGTTGTGTTGGGAGACGAGGGTCACTTTTCTGGTCCGGCGAGATATCTTACCATCGCCCAATGGTGAGTTTTGGATTGTGGTAATTTGGTATGTGACCTCATTTTGAACGGTGGGAATTCGATGTTTAGCAATGAAGTGTGATGAAACAAAATTGCCAGCCGCTCCGGAATCCACGAGCACATAGATGGGGAGAGTACGAGAGTTTACTATTAGTTCAGCGGTAATATGGGGTAAGAGAGACATGGCTGGAGTAATAGATACGGTACTCACCATTGGACGAGGCGGGCGGACTGGACAGGCACTGATGAAGTGTGAGGCTTCTCCACAATATAGGCACAGACGATTATTAATTCGTCGTTTCCTCTCCGCAGGATCCAGGCGATAGGAGTCGGTAATCATAGGCTCTTCCGCATCTCGTTGGGGTGACGGTGTTCGGAGTGGAGGGAAGCTGGGTACAGACTTTGTAGAAGGACACGCTGAGAGATGTTGAGAAATGCCTACTGCCTTCTTAATAAAGGTTTCCAGCGGTACATTGTCATCGTAAATGACCATATGCTTGCGGATCTGGGGTTTAAGCCCCTTACGGTAGGCTGCTAGGAGAGCGACTTGGTTCCAACCACTGGTGGCCGCTAGGGAGCGGAAGTGCAGGGTGTATTCATGAATATTGGACGTACCTTGATTCAGAGTGATCAGTTCATCGTGCACGGAAAGGGGAGTGAGCGCAGCTCCAAACACGTCCTTGAAGTGGGCAACGAAAGCATTATAGGAGATTAAAGCGTCGCTCCGTGAATTCCAGAGTGCGTCTGCCCATTGAAGTGCCTGCCCAGTGAGGAGGGAAATCATAAAAGATATTTTAGAAATTTCGTTAGGAAACTGGTGTGCGTTGGCTTCGATATAGAGGGAACTTTGCAGGAGGAAACCATTGCAACCACCCGGGTCTCCGGAATAACTCATGGGGCGAGAGAGGGGCGTGTTGGAAATCGTCGTTGGAGCAGCAGGTAGAGATTGACGAAGGACGTTTACCATATCCGAAAATGGGTCGGGGGTGTCTTCGGTGATAGCGGCGCTCGCCTCCATGAGTGACGCGGTGAGTTAATACTTTAGGGCTGGTATCCTGTCACGACCACACACACAGGGAGAAGGTGAGTATCTTTCAAGGTATTTATTAACAAACGTGCACAGTTCAACACACGTGCAAACGGGTGAATAAAGGTCTGTGGTCAAATCTTCAAACACAACACAACAGGTGAGTTCAAGTTCATAAGTAGTATAGCGTTAGCAACAGTCACTTCCCTTTAACACGATCAACGTGTTTCACAGGAGATCATCGGGGAAATCCACGAGGAGCATTTGAGGTGTTTCACAGGAGAACATTAGAGCAATCCACGGGGAGCACAGGAGAACATTGGAATATCCACGAGGAGCACAGGAGAGACAACAGGAGGGGGAGAAGATCCACAGAGAAACATCCATGCAACTTCGATACCAGCCGGTGAGTGAGTGACAGAGGTAAGTATATGAAGGGTGTGGTGATTGCTGGTGCAGGTGACGGTGATTAGAATTCTGGTGATGGTTCACGGGTGTGCTGTGGTGGTGATTGGCTGGTTGGTGGAGGATCGTGGTGATTGGGGCTGAGGGAACGTGCAGAGGGTGTGACAGAATGAAAATATGAGTACATGATAAAGAATTTTATTTTCTCTATTATAGGTACAGTCATTTAAATTAGAGGCAACCACTGCATTTTTACAAAATATATTATAAATAACAAAAAATAAACGACACAGTTCTTTCTTAGTCGTGTAGACTCAGTGGTTCTCAATGCTAGTCCTGGGGGACCCCTGCTCTGCACATTTTGCATGTTTCCCTTATTTAACACCTGATTGAGATCATCAGCTCATGAGGAGAGAGATCCATGAACTGAACTAATCAGCTAATGATCTCAGTCAGGTGTGTTAAATAAGGGAGACATGCAAAATGTGCAGAGCGGGGTCCCCCAGGACCAGGATTGAGAACCACTGAGTGTAGACAATAAATGCATCCATAATCAAAGTAGGCTACCCTTTCAATATTCAAAGTTCAAACAGAGACCAAATCTTTCAAGCATGATACAGAGCTATAGACAACTACACAACTTATTACATACTAATATTTAATAACAGCTTCGATATTTTATGTAGCCTAATTTTCGCGCATTGAGGAGTCGCTCTCTAAATGTGGGGTATTAAAATTGCTTTTGAATACGCTTGCGGGTTTTACTTTTGGTTTCATTTTATCGATCAAGCGAAACTCGGGGGAGCTGAGCGTGCATTCTACAATACAAGAGATTACTTTACCAAAAGTAGGAGGACACAAACAGGATTTTGAAAAACGTATCCCCAGTGAAAATTACGCCTCTGCGTAAATGCAACTCTGCCACTGAGTTATCATCAAAATGCTCCCAAATATAATTTGAGGTTGCGCAGATTAAACGGGGGGAAGAAGGGAGAAAAGAAAAAGGAAACCTTAAAGTAAATAAGTAATTGATGAAATAATAATAAATGAAAATGAGAATAATCTAAATAATAATTGAAGTAACCAAAAATAAAATGGAGTAAATAAAAAGACAATAATGTAATTACAAGAATGGTAAAGAGAGGAGAAAGAAAAGGAAGAAGAAAAAAATGAGTATGGGGAAATGAGTATGGAAAAGAAGATAAGAAATTACATAATAAAGACATGAAAAATTATATTTGAAGTTACCTTACATTTACAGGGTGAAAAAAAAGTTTAATGGTAATAATAATAATAATACAAACGATAATTGACAGTATAATATGATATAATATTACCTTCTATAAAGTTCTACAAGGTTGTGGTTTAGAGATTGTGTGTGCGTCCAGTTCCAGGTGATTGAAATATATTGAAATGTTGCAGAAATGGATGCCAGATGTTGGTGAAAATGGATATATTCTTTTGGGTGAAACTAATCTTTTCTAATGTGATGTATTCTATAAGAAGTGATTAATATGTATACTATTTTTAGATTTCCAGTGTAGAAGAATAATTTTCTTGGCGATAGTTAGAGAAATAAGAAGGGGATTTTTATATTTAGTTGGGAATTTATCGACTTCTACAATGTTACCGAGTAAGCAGAGAGATGAAGATAGGGGGATTCTACAGCCCAAGATAACAGAAAGTTTATTTGTTATAGAAATCCAAAATGAGTGAATAGGCTGACAGGTCCATATAGCATAAAAATAGTTATCTATATTTCCCAATGTGCACTGTGAACAAATATCAGTGTCCCTTAAACCCATGTTGAACAGTTTTCTCTGAGTGATGTGAGTCCTGTGAAGAATCTTATATTGTATAAGTTGAAGGTTTGTATTAGTAGTCATAGAAAATGTGTTATTACAGATTTCTTTCCAGAGATCAAGATTGGGGCTGAAAGTTAAATCTTTTTCCCTTTTATTTATTGGTGTTACTATTGAAGTATTATTATTTAATATAAGTTTGTAGAGTTTGGAAATTAATTTTTTGGAGCTGGTGATTATTTCTTCCATTAATGGAGACGGGTTCAGTGGGTTATTTCTTATATTAATCTTGGACTTAATTTGTTGATATTGCAAAAACTGTTCTTCCCCAAGTCCGTACCTCTGGATTAATTTTTTAAACGGTACCATTGTGTTTTCTTGAAATAAATGACAAAGATGAGTGATCCCTTTTTGTTGCCATGATGGAAGGTAGACTGGTTTATTGCTAAGTTGGAAATCAGGGTTGTGCAAAAATGGGGTAAATTTACATGGTGTTAGTAGTGAATTAGTCATTTTGTTTATTTTCCACCAAGCTGTCGGAGTCGAAGCGATTGTAATATTGTTGAAGTAGTGCATTTTCCTAACTGAAGTGGGTAAAAAGGCAAGATCCATTACTGAAGTATTGTTACATTGATTTTGTTCCAGATCTAGCCATAAGTTATTGTAATTATTTTTGTGAATCCATTTAACTAGGTATTGTAGTTGGTTTGCCAGAAAGTAGTATTGAAAGTTTGGGGCTTCTAGACCACCTTGTGACTTTGTTTTTTGCAATTTTGCCAGGGATATTTTTGGTGTATTATTTTTCCAATTCGAAGTTAATGAATCTAGTGCTTTGAACCACTTATCTGTGGGTGTTGTGGGAAACATTGAGAACAAATAGTTGATTTGTGGTAAATTTTTCATTTTCACTGTTGCAATGCGACCAATAAGTGATAGTGGGAGATTAGTCCAGCGTTTAAAATCATCTGTAATTTTCTTTAAAAGGGGTGTATAGTTAAGATTAAATAACTCTGACAGCTTGGAGGAGATGTTAATACCCAAATACGTGATGTTACCGGTGCAGAGTGAAAGAGAGGTATCTTGGGCTGTAGAATCCCAGGCATCGTCGGAAAGTGGAAGGAGAATTGATTTATTCCAGTTAATTGTATAATCTTAAATTTTGGAGAAGTTATTAATTATTTTAAAGGTTTCTTCTAATGATTTATGGGGATCTTGTAAGCATAATAATAAATCATCTGCATAGAGACATATCTTGTGTTGTTTGTTGATGTCTTGTATTCCTTTAATTTTATTGCATTGTCTTATTGCTGCTGCAAGTGGTTCTATAAAAATAGCAAATAAAGAAGGAGAGAGAGGACATCCCTGTCTGGTCCCTCTATGTAGTGTGAAATTTTTTGATGTGATTCCGTTTGTGCTTATTGTGGCCCTTGGTGAGGTATATAATACTTTTATCCAGTGTATGAATGACTCTCCAAAGCCAAATCTTTGCAGAATGTTGAATAAAAAAGTCCAATTTACTTTGTCAAATGCTTTCTCAGCATCAAGTGATACAATTATGGTTTTGGTTTGATTTTGTTGAGCAAGGCTAATTAAATTTAGTAATCTACGAATGTTGTCTGAAGCATTCCTCTGTTTAATAAAACCTGTTTGATCATAATGAATAAGTGTTGGAATGATTATTTCTATTCTAGTAGCTAGGGCTTTAGTGATGATTTTTAAATCTGTGTTTATTAGTGAGAGTGGGTGATAACTGGAAGGATGCATCGGGTCTTTATGTGGTTTTAATAAAAAGGTCATAACAGCCGTATTCATATGTTGGTATTGTAGATGTGGATTTTATTTCTGTGACTACCTTAAGAAATAATGGGGATAGAATTTGGTAGAAAAAACAACTATTTGCAAAGCTTCCACACACCTCTCCTTGAAAACATGCATGTATGTATGAATGTATGTATGTATGTATGTATGTAATGTATGTAATGTATGTAATGTATGTATCCCTTCTCTGGTAGCCCTTCGGGCAGGTCCTCTTCAGATCTTGGTAGCCCAGAAAATTAATTTAACTAGGCCAAATAAAAAAAACAAAACTTTTTTTAATATAGAAAATCAGACCAGGAGTCTAATCAAAAATGTTTTTAATACACAAATTTTATTAATATAAACAAATATCAAGGAAGGAATTTTATTTCATTATATTTATTTCATTTAGTTTATCTGCAGAATCTTTAAATATTAATTTAAAGCAATTCATGACCCCTTTTAAGATATGCACAAGTAAAATAAACAGTAATGGGATTGGACAATGTAAAGTAGCATATTAAGCCATAAAATGGCATGATTTATAATTCAGATACAGTTTCACACAAAAACAAAATATCTTACACTATGGCATTTCCTTTATACCATTAAAAGGGATAAATTGACTATATAATTTATTATATTTATCTAAAACAAAAATATTACTGTACTTGTTTAGATTTTTAGAAGGCACCTTAACTTTTTACATTTACAACTCTATGTTTGCTGCATTAAAAACATGGGTCAATAATTGCAATCATTTGACCATAAACCGCTGAAAAAAAAAAATGTATTGGAAATGAAAAAAATTATTCTTTTGGTAGCCTGACTTTGGAACATTTTGGTAGCCCGACTGGAAAACACAATAGCCCCGGGAAGTCGGGCTAGCGATTTTGCGAGCCCTGTAATATATATATATATATATATATATATATATATATATATATATATATATATAATGTATGTATGTGTAACCCTGGACCACAAAACCAGTCATAAGTGTAAATTTGTCGAAATTGAGATTCTTACGTCATCTGAATAAGCTTTCCATTGATATATTGTTTGTTAAAATAGGACAATGTTTGTCTGAGATACAACTATTTGAAAATCTGGAATCTGAGGGTGCAAAAATATCTAAATATTGAGAAAATCGCCTTAAATGTTGTCCAAATGAAGTTCTTAGCAATTGCATATTACTAATCAAAAATCAAATTTTTATATATTCATGGTAGAAAATTTACAATATATCTTTATGGAACATGATCTTTAATTAATATGCTAATGATTTTTGGCATAAAAGAAAAATCGATAATTTTGACCCATACAATATATTTTTGGCTATTGCTACAAATATACCCGTGCTACTTAAGACTGGTTTTGTGGTCCAGGGTCACATATATATTGTCAGTAACGGAGGAACGCCATCAAATGTAGTGAAGTAAAAGTAAAGTTTTTTCACTATAAATTTTGAGTAAGAGTAAAAGTAGGCCTACCTTCTTTAAATATACTAGTTACCCAAAAAATTTACTCAAGTAAATGTAATGAAGTAAATGTAATTCGTTACTACCCACTGAAGGATCTGAGGATCCTCCAATGCAAACTGTGTGTGTTGCTTCAAGAGAGCAACCTTACATTTGTGTTGTGTTTTACTTTCTTTTCCATATTCTTCATTCATTTAATCATTTTTAATTATTCCATTTAATCACAATCATTTATAATAATCATTATAGTCATTTATACTGTATATCCATTTCATTGATTTATTAATTGATTGGTCATTTATATTATGTTATATTATATATTTTTTCCATTGTTGTTTAGTCTTATGACTGTGTGGTTTCATGGCCTGTTTGTCCTCATAATAAGAGATATGAGAGAATTTTTATGAACCTCAAGGTTTATGGGATGCTGTTTTGAAGCAGTTTGATATAACAATACTTGTTGGATTTGTGCTCTTCAGACGAAGTCTGAGACATACGCAACTAAGACTATTCAATAAACTCTGCTCCTTTTTACCATCATAACTTCGTCTCCTGCTTCTGCTTTTCACTTTTAATACTTTTTCCTCAGTCAACATTTTGGGTGCAATCATTAGGATAGAATAACATTTTGGCGTACTTCTTGGCTAACAGAAGACTGTTAATAGTGTTTTGGGTATTTTGGGTACCAGACAAGACCTCCTGTTTACAGGGTTTGGGTATTAGACTACTCTGCTGACGAGTGGTTCTGTTACTGGACAAACTGATATTTTCTGATGGGATTTGGCGTCCGGGGCTGGATCTTATTTATCTTGACGTGGGGACTTGATCTAACACCACCTCTGTTAATGTGCCACTAAGCTCACATTTGGTTAATATCGTTGGAACATGTAAAGAAACTATATTGCATCTTGGTTTTTGTTGAGTGTGTATATTAGTGTATTTAAATGTGTTTCCACACAAAATACATAAACTTTCTTATAGTGAACACTTTAATGTTTGTTAAAAGTGAGAGCTCTCACCTCACTGCTTTCTCAGACTCAGAGCAATGATGTAATTACCCATAATCCTGTGGGGGCATCTCTCACTTCACACACTTACACACAGAGGCACACCTGGGAATCTCTTGCACATAAATGCAGGCCGATTTCTGTCATCAGTCCTGATTCTGTTTCCCGCTACATAACACCCTCTGTGGTGTGGCCAGCAGCTGCCGTTTATTTAACTTGTGACTAAGGCCACAGAAATGAGGGTTTGTAGTGGATACAGAGAGAGAGAGGCTGTTGACCTGAGATTGAGGCTGAGAGTGGATTTTGTTTTTGTTTTGACAAGATAATCAAGAGCCAACATTTTTTTTTTTTAATATGATCATTTAAAGGGGTCATCAGATGCCCATTTTCTACAAGTTAATATGATACTTTAGGGTCCAAATTAAAAGTTTGTAATATACTTTGATTAAAAATTCTCTATGGTAGTGTAAAAAAACACTCATTTTACCTGGTAAAAAGTGCCTCTGTTCTTAGCAAGCGATATCAGTACCTGGCCCTTTAAATGATATCAACCTCAGCTCACCCCGCCCCTCAGTACTTGTGCAGTTCTGTGGGGCATGTCATTACCAGAGCCATAGAGAAACAGAGTTACGATACTCCCATAGGCTTCCATAGGAACTGAGGAATGCGGAAGTAAAGCGTGTCATGGAGCGGCCAATAGTTCAAAACAACCAATAGCTCCTCCATAGAAGCCCATTCATTTCAGCGTTTCTCAAGCACAGTCGCCGGTAAATTGAAGAAATTACTGCATTTTTTATTACATTTTAACGCATCAGTTGACCTCTCGTGTTATAGTTAATGTTTATCGTTAAAAAAGAAACAGTTATACTGTAAATGCAGTTATATAACGTGAGAAACACCGTAATAGCGACCATAACCAGATACTAGACGTCATATTTTTACGTGTTTAGTCTTTCTGCAATCTTTCTCTCACTGTAGGAGGTTGAATGTGTTTCAGTAAAGACTGCATTCAAGAAATACGATAAAAATGTATGCTGAATGCAATTCGTTGCCTTGTGTTTTTTTTAAACACTATTTTCATCTTTTCTATTATGTTAAATGCCTTTTATAATATTCTGTTATGCTGTATATTTGAGTATCATAAAATAACACAAGTAAATTACTTTTTTTTATTTAACATTAAATCGAAACATATAAAAAAGAGAGTGTTTGATCATGTCCAAATACACATTCAAATGTATTTACCTTAAATATCACACTAACTGTAATATAAATACTATATTAGAAAATGTAATCTTTTAAATGGTCAGGATCATTATTGCACATATCATTTAGTACAACAACAACAACAACAACAACAACAAAAACTCCTCAAAATATTAACTAAATAGAACTGAACTATATATTACAATTATTTAAATGAATAAAAGTTACACTTAAGGTGTTTGGTCACATTTGACTGCCAAAAAGTATGAGAACATATTAATTATGTCTCTTTATCACTCCGCAGAATAAAATGTGATTGTAAAGCGTATTCAGAGAAGTTATCAGTACACAATCAGTGCACATAATGTGTTAATAATTACTCGAAATTGCTGTAAATATAGTAAAACTGCTGTCTATCCTACTTAAACCCATTCAAACACATTTGCAACGCGGAGTTGTTTGGAACTATTGAGCGCTCCATGAACCACGTGACCGCGTGGCGGCGGGATCAAAGCGTGTCGCAGTGGTCGCAACTCTCTTTCTCTATGGCTCTGGTCATTACATAGCACACAGGGTGTTGCCTAGACAACAGTTGGTTGTATATTTTGGGGGGAAATGGCACTTGGGGGGCTTTGAAGACACACACTGTATAACCCCATCCATTTAAAATTTAATTTAAAAACCGGAGTTGGAACCGAAACAAGATGACACCCGCAAAGAAGTTCGGCAATTACAGCTTATACTGGACAAGTATGAATGGTTAGTAAACTTAATGTCACTTTGATTTGTCTTTATATGTACTGGCATGGTAGAGTACTGAGAGAGATACGAACACGATGTGTTTACTGAGGTATAGAGACAAACGCGATGTAACGTTATTTACTGAGGAACAGAGACGAACGCGATGTTTTTACTGTGGTACAGAGACAAACGCGATGTGTTTACTGTGGTACAGAGACGATCGCGATGTGTTTACTGTGGTACAGAGACAAACGCAATGTGTTTACTGTGGTACAGAGACGAACGCGATGCGTTTACTGTGGTACAGAGACGAACGCGATGCGTTTACTGTGGTACAGAGACGAACGCGATGCGTTTACTGTGGTACAGAGACGATCGCGATGCGTTTACTGTGGTACAGAGACGATCGCGATGCGTTTACTGTGGTACAGAGACGATCGCGATGCGTTTACTGTGGTACAGAG
>NC_133362.1:19341368-19464323 GCF_049309525.1 Garra rufa
AGATGCTTTTGATTTAATAAAATCTACTAAAACCTTTAAAATAGAATCCAAAATTTACAAAAAAAACACAAACACAAAACACAAACATATTTTATAGAACTTTTACTAAAATTGCTGTTAAGTTTCATGCTTTCAATTAATTAGACACACTTTTTGATTATTTTTTATAACCATTAAAACTAAAAAAATGGAATCCAGAAAAATTAAAATGGAAAAAATGAAACTAAATAAATGATCAATTTTAGAGGGCCCTAATTATATTGTGTGACTTTAAAATTCAGCTTTGCCATCACAGCAAGAAATTACATTCATTTACAAAAAACAGTTCATTTAAATTGTAATAATATTTCACAATATTACAGTTTTTTTGCTGTATTTTCAACAAAATAAATGTTGGCACTTGGTGAACCTAAGAGACTAAATATATCTAGTTGATAAAATTAAAGATAAAATGAAACTGAATTAAATATTAAAAGACTTTAACAGTAATTTTGTATTCCAGCTAGGAACCAACTGAAAACTTTTATTTTTAAGATAATACAGACATCCCAAGTATCCTTTAGTTCACATAAATGCTAAACAACTACTGAGCGTTCTAACAATTTACCAACAAGCCATCATCTGACTCCAGCTGGCTGTATTTGACTAGCAGCCGAAGGCCTGTCATTTATCACCAGACTCCGCCTCTTCCTCCATCTTGTTAATATCATTTGATTTCCATCGCTCGGCCAGATGCGGACAGGCAGGGCTGTCCGTCGGTGTCAGGTCCACGCAAACGGGGTGGATAAATGAAGTGCTTGAGTTCTGTGAGTGGAGGAAAAAGGAGAACGCAGTTCACGCTTCCACCTCCGACAGCTTGATGAATTGGGGCGGCAACAGGCAGAGCTAGACCCATAATTCAGCATGTTATAAATCCCGGATAAGGATGAAAGACTGCCACAAAAGACATTACTGTCCATTCCGTCTAATGAGCCAGTACATCAGCGCCTGGAGACGCTCACCCACCGGCCCTCTCGCAAACACCATTGCTATTGTTAAATACCGGATCAATAGTGTAAATAATCTATTTCATCTCCCTGCTGATGTTACAAAAGCAACTTTCAGTCTTTCGTCACTGAGACATACATCTCATGCCTGACAAGCCATCTGCGGATCGATACGGTGATAAGTTTAGCTCTACTCCCTCTCCAAACATCAGGCCTTCTCTGAATTAAGCAGATTGATGAGGTCTATGAATATAACGCCTCCCATGGTACCACCAGCCATTTGTGTGTATGTGCATTTCATTGTCACATTATACTCGCCTCTGTAGACCTAAACTCAAGTCCTAATCCCCATTGGTCTCGTATTTTCACTACATAAAGTTCTACATTAGGCCTCACCAAAAGCTGTTTTAAAATCAACGCTGGTGTTTTCCAGTAGCACTGAAGTTCTAGTGCTAAAAACTTACACAGCGTCGAAGCCCAGCCCAGCTGACCACAGTCTAAAATGGATCTTTGGAAAAGAAAGAAAGAACAAGAGACCGAGAGGCGAGTGTACCGCCTAGGGAAAAGTATCTGACTTCAAAAACAGCAGCACTCAGAAAGAAACGCTTGGCTAAAGAAGAAAACACAGATATTACCAAGAGGCCTGATAATCATTGGGATAATGAGCTCTGGATTGCATTTACAGGGATCTTTTTGCAGCACTGAAGTGCACTGTTCTGATTAACGAATGCTGCTCCATGGTAGAAAGACACAGTGCATTTGAACAGTATAGCAGGTCAAGCAGGACATGCATTCACTGAACACATTCTCTGACCCTGATTTACTAAGAACACAAATAAAGAGTGTTAATTTGTTTGTGGAATCTAACAAACTGCACATACTGTACATAAAGCTTTTTTTGTGTGTGTAAATCTGGGTGTTATGCAAGTAGCAAATATAAAAATAAGACATAAAGACGTCTCATGTCAAGTTCACGTCAACAGTGCAATGAATTAACGCAGCAGAACTCAAAACAACACTGTGACTGAAGATGTACTGAAGAGCTTGTATGTGAATGAAGGGAGTGAGGGGAAAAACACTTTCAGATCGGCATTCACACTGCACAGTGACAAAAAGAGAATAGAAAATGCTAACCACTTTGTCCTCTTTCTTCTCCAGCGTCACAGACAGAAACAGGATGGTGGGTGGGGGAGAAGAACAAGAGAGAGAAGTATGAAATGACAATCAGATATGAAAACAAATAGCATTTAGATGCATACTGGAATAATGAACACAAAAACAGCTCTAGAGTGGCATTATCAGCACCAAAATGTTTTTTTCAGTTGCAAAACAAACATGTCTTGGAATGTATGAAATGTTTTATATATTGTGGATTTATTTTGTGTTTCCTTGCTATTATTTTGGGACGGATCATGAACTGTGTTGTAGTGTAAATTTGCAGGTATGTTGCCACCCACAGGGCAAACCTACGAGGTGCAGGTTGCACTGATATTTACTCTTTAGATTTCCCATGAATAATTCCCAGTGGAAATAAAGGCAGTGCATGGGTCACTGATAACGAGAACATGACATTCCGCTTAGTAGGTCCTACTGCTTCAGAGCCACCATAGTAAAAATACTCACAGACATTGAAATGCTAAAAAAAGGCCTGTACACTGATAAACAAATACACACTGAAGTCGGTTGTAAAACACATTCAAAGTTTTTCCTCTCCTTTCTTCCTTTCTCTCTATATGGAATCTTCATTAAATGGCAGCCAAACACCTATGACGTCCAGTTAATGAGAAATCACACTGCAGGACACTAATTCATTGCAGGCTGAGCATACACTACCAGTCAAAAGTTTTTGAACAGTAGGATTTGTAATGTTTTTTAAAGAATTCTCTTCTGCTCACCAAGCTTGCATTTATTTGATACAAAATGCAGAAAAGCTGCAATATTGTAAAATATATTTCCTATTTAAAATAACTGCTTTCTATTTGAATATATTTTAAAATGTAATTTATTCCTGTGATCACAGATAAAATTTCATCATTACTCTAGCGTTCAGTGTCACGTGATCCTTCAGAAATTATTATAATATACTGATTAGCTGTTCAAGAAACATTTATCTTAAATAAAAAGCTTATGTAACATTATTCACTATACCATTCAAAAGCTTGGAGTCAGTTTTTTTTTTTTTTAATAAATGAAAGAAATTAGATGTTTCTATAATAAATAATAATAAATGTTTTTGAGCAGCAAATCAGGTGCCAGTTGCATAAAAAGTTTAGAATGTCTTATAAGTTAGTCGTCTATTTTTTTTCTTTAATACTGGTAATATGTATCATTGTATCATTTCTTGGGTAACTAGTTCTTAAGACACTGTCTTAACACTGGGGCTAAGCAATTGGTCCCAGGATATTAGAATGATGCAAAAAATTCAGCTATGAAATCAAAATAAATTACATTTTAAAATATATTCTAACAGAAAGCAGTTCTTTTAAACAGTACAAATATTTAAAACATTTACTGTTTTTAAATTTGTTCTTTGTACAACAAACTCTGTACTTTGAATCAAATAAATGCAGGCTTGGTGAGCAGAAAAGACTTAAAAAACATTAAAACTCTTACTGTTCAAAAACTTTTGACTGGTAGTGTATGTATCAACTGGCATAGAGGGAGAGAATTGGTTAAGTTCAAAGTTCATGCAAATTACAGGTAAAACAAAAACAGGTTGCAGCCAACTGTTGTGTTTAATTCAACTCACTGTATTAATGTCAGATTTTAATTGTAGCTTGCAATTTTCAGCAACATTACTTCGGTCTTCAATGTCACATGATCCTTTAGAAATCATTCTAATAGTCTGATCTGTTTTTTTTTTTTTGTTTTTTTTTTTACTGTCACTGATGAACTTAAAGGAGAAGTTCACTTCCAGAATGACAATTTCCTGATCATTTACTACCCATGTCATCCAAGATCATGTCTTTCTTCATACAGTGGACTTCAATGGGGATCAATAGGTTGTAGGTCCAAATTGCAGGTTCAATGCAGCTTCAAAGGGCTCTAAACGATCCCAGCTGAGAAATAAGAGCCTTATCTAGTGAAAAGATCAGTCATTTAAATGTTTTTTTTTATATATATATATATATATATATAAATAGAATGGGATCATGTAGAGCCCTTTGAAGCTGCATTGAAACTGCAATTTGGACCTACAACCCATTGACCCCCATTGAAGTCCAATATATGGAGAAAAATCCTTGAATGTTTTCCTCAGAAACCTTAATTTCTTTTCGACTAAAGAAAGAAAGAAAGACATGAAAATCTTGGGTGACATGGAGTTAAATAAACCAAAAAAATCTTCACTCTGGAAGTGAACTTCTCCTTTAACGCATACTGGCTAAGGAAACGTATTATTTTTTTATTTAAAAAAAAATGTGGTACAAATTGTACAGTGTGTACTGGGTGGGACATTTGTGATTTTTTGTAGCAGGTTCATTGAAGTTTTTCGAGTCTGTTCACTCTGGACCAGCTCAGGCTACTCATAGCTATGAAGCTATTAAGTGTATTTCATCGCTTTTAGCTACTGTTTCCAGTCCACCAGATTGAGTAGGTGTAGCTCTCTATGTTTAACCTACAGGCATCTAGCGACTCCATTATCAAGACTGCCACTCTCATTAATAGCACACGCCAAAGGGCTCAGAGAAACAACATGTGCTCATTTCAGCGAAACTAACCTCAGGGCATCACCCATCCGCTACCAACGGACACCTCACTTCCATTGCATCACATACAGGATTTCTCCTACCTTCTCAAACAAAGACAAGAGCACCCGAACACCTTTCCACACTCAACATTGGCGCTATCTGAGCTTTCTTACATCCACAGGGCTCAGACCTAAACTAAAAATAAATAAAAATAAAGTGCCAAATTTAAGTAAAAATCCGCTTTGGGAGGTAAATCAGTGGTTATATGTTAATACAAACAACACAAATAGACCTTATCTGAGATAAAAATAAATAATCTTCTGGGAAATGTACTTAAAGGAGAAGTTCACTTCTAGAACAAAAATGTACAGATAATTTATTCACCCCCTTGTCAACCAAGATGTTCAGGTCTTTCTTTCTTCAGTTGAAAAAAAAAATAGTTTTTTGAGGCAAACATTTCAGGATTTCTCTCCATATAGTGGACTTCTATGGTGCCCATGAGTTTGAACTTCCAAAATGCAGTTTAAATGCAGCTTCAAAGGGCTCTGAACAATCCCAGCCGAGGAAGAAGGGTCTTATCTAGCGAAACGATTGGTTATTTTCAAAAAATAAAATAAAATTAAAAAAACAACTTATATACTCTTTGAACCTGAAACGCTTGTCTTGTCTAGCTCTGTGTGTACTCTGTGTATTTCGGTTAAAGACAGTTAAGGGTATGTCGAAAAACTTCCATCTCATTTTCTTCTCCAACTTCAAAATTGTCCTACATCGCTGTTTTACCATTTTTATTTATTATTTTTTTTGTTAAAAAAAAAAGTCATTTTGGAAGTTCAAACTCGTGAGCACCATAGAAGTCCACTATATGGAGAGAAATCCTAAAATGTTTTCCTCAAAAAACATAATTTCTTTACGACTGAAGAAAGAAAGACATGCAGATCTTGGATGACAAGGGGGTGAGTAAATTGTTTGTTAATTTTTGTTTTGGAAGAGAACTTCTCCTTTAATAAAATTATGAATGTAATGAAATTCATATTCTGGCTAATAGCAATAAGCAGATAATTAGCTATATTAAGCCAATTAATAAAAAAATCTATTTTTTGTCTAAATAAATAAAAAATAAAACACTGAAAACATTCTTATGTTAATGTTTAAAAAACATTTTAAAATTTAGGTATCACAGCATTTTAATGCACAATGCAAAAATATTATTCATTTTGGGATATTTGGGCCATATTTCCCAGTCTTTTCAATGGCAGAAAGTTTCCCCAATTTACCTGAATTCACTCTAGATATTAATTTTGACATTTGCTAAAGATTTTATTTAACAGTGTTATTAAATTATTAGAATGGAAAAAAAATAACTTTAAGTGAGTGTTTGGATGATGGAAAAGGGTAATGTAAATGAAAAACAGAGGAAATTAACATACAATTAAAAATCCAATTTTAAACAGTGACCAATAAACTATAAAATTTCTAATAATGATAACCAAAACAGTACAGATACATTGTGTATTCTTCATTTAAGAAAAAAATATAACATTAATCGTAACACTTTACAATAAGGTTACATTAGTTAATGTTAATATATTAACTAACATGAACAAACAATGAACAATATATTTATTACAGTATATATTAATCTTTGTTAATGTTCATTTATAAAAATACAGTTGTTCATTAGTAGTTCATGTTAATTCACAGTGCATAAACTTTTTATTTTGATAATACAGTAGAAAATCTAGAAATTAACATTTATTGAGATTAATAAATGCTGTAAAAGTATTGTTCATTCCTTATTCATGTTAACCAAAGTAGTTAACTAATGAACCTTATTGTAAAGTGTTAGTGCATTATTATTATTTATTAGTCACTGTATGGATAAAGAATGATATATCATTCATTTTTCATTAACAAAATTATAAATACTTTTTATTAACTTAAAAAAAGAGCAAAAAAATGGCTGATAGGAGACATTTCTCAATTCACTTGCCATTGGCAGGTATAGACAACAGCTCCACAACAAATGGTCTGGCTTCATTGTGCAGCTATAAAAATGTACATATTTACTTCAAATGTCCAGACGGATACATCTGTAACTAAATCAGTGCGTTATTAATTACATTTACCTTTCTCTCCACCTCACTGACCTCCCTCCCTACTCTACTACCTCTGTCGGTGAGCTAATGCTCTCCTGTTGACTCCCTACACTGCTCTCATTATGAGTGAACACTAATTAGCGCTCTGGACTCAGTGGAAGGAATAGAAAGCGAAGGTAAATATCACACTCCAGGAGGTGGGCCACCATTTCAGGTGCTTCCCTTTGCGTGGTACGGCTGCCCCTGTGGAGACTCAGCGCCGACTCGGGCATCCCAGCGTGGGTGTGTGGCGACCCCCCGGTGACCAGCAGCGTCATCTCCTCTGACTAATGCCCAATTAACCTTTCTCTCATCCACCCAGCGCTCTTCTCTCCCTGTCCCTGCTTAAATGTGTGCAGGTACAGGTTGAGGAAGCATGAAAACCAGTCTGGCCACTCACATGATGTAGGTGGTACTCACGTTATTGGAACGCAGAGAGACCCTTCCCCCGCACCGGGCACAGAACTTAGTCTGGCAGTAGGAGCACAGGTTTCCGCAGCCATCAGCAAACTTGGTCTTGTGGCAGATGCCACAGGTGGGGGCGTCATCCTTGTGTTGGCCCTGCTGCCTCTGTTGGGGGGGCTCCGGCCCAATCCGCCTCACCTGCTCCTTGTAGTTGGCAAACTGCTGGTGCAAACTGGAAGGAGAGAGGAGATGGAGAAAAAGAAAGGGGACGTGAAAAACTTTGAATTTGGGTTCAAACCTAAAGAATTTGAACTTTTTGAAGAACATTTGTAACATTTTAACCTAATAATCCCCTAAATTAATTATTTTACATTTTTGTAACTTTATTAAAATTTAAACCCAATCCCTCAAATAAATTATTTTACATTTTCTTAACATTTGTAACATTTTAATTTAACAATCCCCCAAACCAATAATTTCACTTTTATAACATTTGTGACATTTTTACATAATAACACCTCTCGCCCCAAGTTTACCAGCAAATTTCACATTTTCATCAAATTAATTTGGCATTTTTGTAACTTTATTAAAATTTTAACCCATTAATCCCTCAAATGAATAATTTTAATTTATTTGTAACATTTTAACCTAATAATCCCTCAAATTAATATGTTTACATTTTAGTAACTTTTGTAACATTTCAACCTAATAAGCCCCTAAATTAATTACTTTACATTTCTGTAACTTTACTAAAATTTAAACCCAATCCCTCAAATGATTAATTTTACATTTTTGTAACTTTATTCAAATTTAAACCCAATCCCTCAAATTAACAATTTTACATTTTTGTAATATTTGTAACATTTTAACCTAATAATCCCCCAAACCAATAATTTTACTTTTATAACATTTGTGACATTTTTACATAATAACACCTCTCGCCCCAAGTTTACCAGCAAATTTCACATTTTTATCAAATAACCTTGAACTTTTACCAGAAAATTTAGCATTTTAACCTAATAATCCCTCAAATTATTAAACTTTGTAACATTTTAAGACAATAATCTCTCAAATTAATAATTTAACTTTTTTTTTTTTTTTTACATTTGTAATGTTTTAAGACAATAGTTCATCAAATTAATTTGGCATTTTTGTAACTTTATTAAAATTTTAATCCATTAATCCCTCAAATGAATAATTTTAATTTATTTGTAACATTTTAACCTAATAATCCCTCAAATTAATATGTTTACATTTTAGTAACTTTATTAAAATTTTAACCCAATCCCTCAAATGAATAATTTTACATTTTAGTAACTTTTGTAACATTTCAACCTAATAAGCCCCTAAATTAATTACTTTACATTTCTGTAACTTTACTCAAATTTAAACCCAATCCCTCAAATGATTAATTTTACATTTTTGTAACTTTATTCAAATTTAAACCCAATCCCTCAAATTAATAATTTTACATTTTTGTAATATTTGTAACATTTTAACCTAATAATCCCCCAAACCAATAATTTTACTTTGATAACATTTGTAACATTTTACCTAATAACACCTCTCGCCCCAAGTTTACCAGCAAATTTGAATGTTTTACTTAATAACCCTCTGCTTTTACCAGCAAATTTAGCATTTTAACCCAATAATCCCTCAAATTATTAACCTTTGTAACATTTTAAGACAATAATCTCTCAAATTAATAATTTTACATTTTTGTAACATTTCAACCTAACAATTCCCCAAATTAATAATTTTACATTTTTGTAACTTCATTCAAGTTTTAACCCAATCCCCCAAATGAAAAATTGTACTTTTTTGTAACGTTTGTAACATTTTAACCCAATAATCCCCTAAATTAAATATTTTACTTTTTGTAACATTTTAAGACAATCCATACAATTAATTTTACATTTTTGTAACATGTAACATTTTAATTTAACAATCCCTCAAATTATTAATTTTAATTTTTTTGTAACATTTTAACCTAATAATTCCCCCAAATTAATACTTTACATTTTTGTAACTTTATTAAAATTTAATCTAATCACTCAAATGAATAATTTTACATTTTAACCTAATAATCCCCTAAATTAACAATTTTACTTTTTTTTTTTTTTACATTTGTAACATGTATACCTAATAACATCTCTCACACCAGAGAGATTTCACATTTTTACCTGATAACTTTCAACTTTTATCAGCAAATGTAACATTTTAACCCAATAATCCCTCAAATTAATAATTTTAAATTTTTATAACATTTGTAACATTTTAACCAACAATCTCCCAAATTAATAATTTTACTGTTTTTTAACATGTGTAACATTTTTATCTAACACCTCCCCCCAAGTTTACCAGCAAATTTCATTTTTACCTAATAACGCTCAACTTTTACCAGCAAATGTCACTTTTTAACCTAATAATTCCTCAATTCTAACATTTTACAATAAATGTTATGAGCACAACATTTTTTTATTTAACAACACCTCCTTTTGACATTTTACCAGCAGGTTTAACATATCAGAAATTGTGACTTGATAACCTGATAACCTAATTTGACTTTATTCTTAATAATGACCCATAATTATTCAGATTGTCAATATTGCTTTTTTTCTAATTTCCACAGTAAATTCCAAGTTTTCTCCAAATTTCATCTTATAGAACAGAACACAACCAAACATATAACTATATATCTATCTATCCACATGATGAAATCCCAACTCCAACTTTTCTTTCTTTCAGTCTAACGTTCTTTCCACCATGTAGGGTCATCTCAGACATTCACTCGAAGAATGCGTAAAGACTACATGAACGTCTTCCAAATAAGTTAATCCAAACAAAACAGTGAGTAATAAACAAAATCACAATCTTTCTTCAGAGACCTGACACATGCAACACATATCCAGCATTTTTCCCCTGTCTAAACAGCACTGAGCTCTCAAGCATGAATCTATCCAGAGCTTTACTTACGCTAAAGGGGTCTTCCTCACAGACTCCTCCGCCATGACGATATCATATGACGTATATTAAAATAAGCAACCTACATAAAGAGTTAAAAGAATATGCTACCTACGGAATGTGATGAACGCGCGACCATCCATGCAGAACGTGCCCCAGAGAAAGACAACGAGATGATCTGAACACCTGCCCCAGTCCTAACCCCGGTCTCCCTCCCCCTGTGCACCCCTACTGCTCTCCTGTTCCTCAACACCGTCATCAGTGAACTGCCTGTGGGTCAAAAATAAACATAAAGGACAAGCTCCAACAAAAGAGCAACTAGGTTGTTCCGATTAGAAAACCTAATTAGTTGCATTTTCATGGCCAATAAGACATTACTTTATTAAAGCGGCAGTCTGAATTTGACACAACACACAACCGGAATTTGAGGATCAGGGTAAATTTAACTTAGTTTATCTTTTGGAAAACATGTAAGTATCTTCTTTAGCTTTTGAAGGGCATACTAAATGAAAAAAATATGATATTTAGGCAAAATAAGAAAAACACACATCTTCATTCTGTTCAAAAGTTTACACCCCTGGCTCTTAATGCATTGTTTTTCCTTCTGAAGCATCGGTGAGTGTTTGAACCTTCTGTAATAGTTGCATATGAGTCCCTCAGTTGTCATACAGTCATTGTTGGAAAGGGTTCAAATACACAAAAATGCTGAAAAACCAAAGAATTTGTGGGACCTGAATGATTTTTCTGAAGAACAGCGGTAAACAGCAGTTTAACTGTTTAGGACAAACAAAAGGACTCATGAACAACTATCATTAAAAAACACAACTGAGGATCATTCAGTTACAAGTATTAAGAATCAGGTGTATGTAAACTTTTGAACAGGGTCATTTTCATAAATTAAACTATTATTTTCTCTTGTTAACAATATGTAAATGTATTTTATGTAAAATATCTTATTCAGGTCAGTACTAAATAAAAAATAACATGCATTTTATGTGATCCCTTTTGACTTTTGACCTTAACTGTAATTCTCAATACTGGTTAGGAGAAACAAACAAGATATTAAAGAGATTTTGTTAGTCATTTTTTCTTTGTAACTGGAAAAAGCCACATTATAATTCCAAAAGGTTTGAATTGCAATCATACCAAAAAAAAAAAAAAATTAAGGAAGCGCTCTTCTCAATTCAATATTAAGATGTAACATTCAACCTTCAAACTTTCCGAACACAATGACCTTTAGTTACAGTAGCTCCGATGAACAATGGAGCACAAAGTCAACACTGAGATGAAATTGAGCAGCACTAGACTACCAAAACCTTTCAGCACTTTATGAAAAACATGAGAAACAGAGACAAACATTGAGCTTGGCACTGTAAAAGAACATATGAAAGTGCTTTGTACTCGGAGCAGGAAATGATATTCAGGAAAGCAGCCTAGGCTTGCCATAATTGAGACAGCACATAAAACAAAGACCCATAAGTGAAGCACAAGGTTATACGAAAGTGAACCACAGCTTTACTTTACTAGCACAAACCCCTCTTCCCCATCACAAATCATTTGCTTCTTTCTCTCTCTCTCTCTCCCTCTCATCCAGGAATAGAAGTAAACCTTTTGTGAAATGCAAATCAGGCACGGAGTCTGGAAGAAACGGCGAGCAATTCACACAGGACTCCGGCATTAGCATAGAACTTGGTGTAATTAAGGTATGAGGAAGCTCTAATTAATGTGGTAAAGTGTGGGGACACAGAGGAGAGTCGGCGTGGAGATGCGAGAGGTGGGATGCGTTTTTACGCCGTTCTCCCCTGCTTCATGACAGCTGGTCTCTGTGGCTGCCGCTGGTGTCGTCAGGCGAGCACATGGAAACGTCCATGATTAAACAGCTGTCAGCGGTCGCTCGTACTAACGCACTCCATGACAGGAGCCACAACTGTAACTCATTGGCTGTGCGCGGCGTTCCTGCGGAGGCTTTGGTCGGGCCTACACGCTGGCCCATTTATCATGTCCGCTAGGCCCCACGGCTCCCTACATGGGCATAAATCCACCCTATCTGTGCCAGGATGTTGTATGAAAGGACAGACGAGGGACAGAGATGTAGTGAAAGTACTGCTGAGGTTGAGTCAGTGTAAATTCAACATCATTCACGGCGAATGCCGGGACAAACGTGCGTTTATGAGGGAACAGCGCACGTTGGCAGCCTGTGATGGAGCCATAAATGCAGCTCACAGGCACTATAGCAGCTCCATTCATCCTTTAACACAAGAGGACAAATCTCAACACCACTCACAGGACATTTATGCCGTGTTCAACAGGAAAAACAGCTTAAAACTAAAATGCCATTTATACAATATATGTCAATAAAAGGATACAAATGCAGATATTTTGGTATTGGTAAGATTTTTACAATGTTTTTATAGAAGTCTCCTGAGCAAAGAATCCTGAGAAAATACCAATACTAATACTATTTAGTGTCATCCATCAATTATCATTCTAATATGCTGATTTATTATAAGTGCTGGAAACAAATATTTTTTTGGAACCTGATACTTTTTTCAGGATTCTATGATCGATTCAAGAATAAACAGCATTTATTTAAAATAGAAAGGTTTTCTAACAATATATACTACTGTTCAAAAGTTTTTGGTCAGTACGTTTTTATTTCTTTTTTTTTTTGAAAGAAATTAATACTTTTATTCACCAAGCATGTGTTAAATTAATAAAAAGTGATAGCATAGATTTACATTTTTAGAAATTATTTATATTTATATTTTTGGATAAATGCTGTTCTTTTTAACTTGTTATTCATCAAAGAATCCTGAAAAAAAGAATCACAGGTTCCAAAAACTTATTTGGCAGCATAACATTGATACTTCTAATAATAAATCACCATATTAGAATGATTTCTAAAGGATCATGTGACATTTAAGACTGGAGTAACAGCTGATGAAAATTCAGCTTTGCATCACAGGAATAAATTATATTTTAAAGTATATTAAAATAAAAAAACATTATTTTATATTGTAATAACATTTTGCAATATTAATGTTTTTTCTGTATTTTTGATCAAATAAATTCAGCCTTGATGAGCATAGGAGACTTCTTTATAAAAACATTTAAAATCTTACCGACCCCAAACTTTTGAGCAGTAGTGTAAGTAAATGTTAATACAATTTTTTAAACATTTTTTTTTTATAAACAGTTTTTTATTTTAATATTTTAAAAAGAATGGAAATGAAAAATTTAATGGAAAAGCTGAATTTTCAGCATCCATTATTGAAAAACAGTAATATTGTAATTATTATTACAATTTAAAGTATCTGTTTTCTATTTTAAAATATTTTTAAAAGAATACAAATGAAAAATGTGATGAAAAAGCTGATTTTTCAGCAGCCATTATTGAAAAACAGTAATATTGTAATCATTTATTACAATTTAAAGTATCTGTTTTCTATTTTTAAATATTTTTAAAAGAATGCAAATGAAAAATGTGATGAAAAAGCTGATTTTTCAGCAGCCATTATTGAAAAACAGTAATATTGTAATCATTTATTACAATTTAAAGTATCTGTTTTCTATTTTTAAATATTTTTAAAAGAATGCAAATGAAAAATGTGATGAAAAAGCTGATTTTTCAGCATCCATTATTGAAAAACAGTAATATTGTAATTATTATTACAATTTAAAGTATCTGTTTTCTATTTTTAAATATTTTTAAAAGAATGCAAATGAAAAATGTGATGAAAAAGCTGATTTTTCAGCAGCCATTATTGAAAAACAGTAATATTGTAATCATTTATTACAATTTAAAGTATCTGTTTTCTATTTTAAAATATTTTTAAAAGAATGGAAATGAAAAATGTGATGAAAAAGCTGCATTTTCATTTGTTTGTTAATTAACATGCCTTGCCTTAAATCAGTTCTGCTGTATAACCAGAGCATCATAACTCTAAACATGTCAGGATATATATAGCTCATACAGTATATCAATCTCCTGATATGTTTAGAGTTATGATGCTCTGGTTATACAGCAGAACTGATTTAAGGCCAGGCATGTTAATATATGATATATATGCTTCCATTAATAATAAATAAAAAACTGTCTATTGTCACATTGTTAACATGTCCTATTATATTCTAAGAGTGTGAAATATATATATATTTCAGTGGTGTCTCATGCACTTCTTCTGTACAGCATACCTGTAATATTAGAATATAAATAGTTAAGCTGTGGACAAACATCCACTATTATCTATAGCATGAAAGACAAGGAAAGTAGAAAAACAGTTTCTCCTCCTCTTAACATTTTCTTGAATAACAAACAGGGCAGCACTTTATGCTGCCGGGCAAACTCACAGGCCTTAAGTACCTATGAGAAAGAAATGCCCTCATTACTCTTGATAAAAATGGGCTAAATTTAGCCTCTTAAATGAACGCAGCACTTTCACTCTATTGGTTCCATGAATTTAAAGTCCTCTTACGATATGGCAGCCGCTCATGTTTTGCATTAAACAGCTGTTTAACGGCATTTTTTTAAAAGGCTTTCGCTTATAAATTCAGCAATGGGTGACTTCCACTTCTCACAAGGGGACCAAAGTCACTGAGGCCAAACCGGAATGATTTATCCCATCACCTGGAGATCAATGTTTGAAAGTGAGCGGAAATCCATCAAAGTACACCGTGTGAAAGCATCAGGAACATAGTGAGAAAATCACTCCCTTCCAATTTAGAAATTAAGCCCCCCTTCCAGATAGAAGCAGCTCCATGCATGATTGATTTCTGCAGACAGACACCTTAAAATAAATGGGGTTCAAATGAACTGAATTATTTGGGCTTTTGATTTTGCTTTGCTTATTACCACATGGAAAAACAATGCTTCTGTTGGGCCCAGTGAGGGTTTAAACAGGGAAAAATCCATTGAGAGTGCAGAATAAAACAAATGTTACTCCATTTCTTAAAGGATTAGCTCATTTCCACAATAAAAATTTCCTGATAATATCTTTCTTTCTTCAGTTTAAAAGAAATTAGGTTTTTGAGGAAAACATTCCAGGACTTTTGTGGACTTCACTGGGGATCACTGGGTTGAAGGTCCAAATTGCAGTTTCAATGCAGCTTCAAAGAGCTCTACACAATCCCAGCTGAGGAAAAAGGGTCTTTTCCAGCAAAACAATTGCATTTGCGACCTAAAATTACTGCGTGCGACTATAAAAAAAATATTTAGGAGCACCCGTACAACTGGTGCATATTTGTGTTCGTGCTAAGAGGAGCTTTTAAGGTTTCTACATCTTTTTGCAAAATTGAGTAATGTATCACGGACATATCCCACAAACCCTTTCATAAAACAAAGTGTAGAGAGAGTGTAAATAAGAGATTCATTGTGCAGTATAGTGAGCGCCGTTGATTATAATGGAACTTTGGAGATTGCAATGAACTAAGATGATTGACAGCTTTTAATGATTTCTATAGGAGTTTGTAAATGAGATATTGATTTAATACAACAGTTAAATAAACAAGAAGTTAATATTAAGTGACTTACATTGTCTCACTATAACACTATTGCCTGATTTTGCTCTATTTCAAGTCACAACTGAGCCGCTGCGCATCTCCATTCAAACACAACAGTGTTTCATTTATGAATGAACATGCATTTTTAAACAAATCCAGTGAGTCAATGATTCCACTTCCCATTCATAAAGACAGTCACTTGCTTTATTCCTGAATGAATCAGCTCTTCGAACGAATCAAATGAATGAATGATTCAGTAATTAAATCAGTGATTTGCCGCCTTACTGGCAGTTTTAGTTTCATTTTTAAAGCACCTTTTCAGTTATTTAAAACATTTAATATTTCTATATTCAAAATGTTATATTTAAAACATTAATCTCAACATAAATTTATGAATTTGAGTACACTCATGCCACCTCTGATCCTCAATAAACATATGAAAATACACCTACAAGCCACTTTTGTGTTCTTCTGTGCCACATCTGTAGTACAAATACATTTTGTTAATACTGATTTCATTTGATTGGTAACTTATTCTACTTGTTCTTATTCTGTTGTTTAAATTAGAAATTTTAAAAAGCTTATAAAATATAAAGATGACATACTTAAGAAAGTAAGAAAAATGCCATTACAAAGGTAAAAACAAAATTCCCCTGTAAATCACTTTAAGGAGTCAAGTATCACCCCGTAATAGGAAGCTTATTTTTTATTTTTTGATTAAATCTTATTGAATCAGAATTTTTGATTATTGATTAGAAAGTGCTCCTGAAATTTTGACTGTGCTCCTAAATGTAGAGCCATTTGAAGCTGCATTGAAACTGCAATTTAGACTTTCAACCCGTTGGCCACCATTAAAGTCCACTATATGGAGAAAAATCCTTGAATGTTTTCCTCAAAAATACTAATTTCTTTTCTACTGAAGAAAGAAAGACGTGAACATCTTAGATGACATGGGGTGAGTAAATTATCAAGATATTTTTATTCTGAAAGTGAACTAATCTTTTAAATATCAATCATTTATAGCAATATTTTGTCAAGTTTAGGGATGCACTAATTTAGAAATTCTGGGTAATGCAAAAATGCAGTTATCATTTATGACTTATAACTGATAAATGCACATAAAAATTCTAAAACATTTTGTCTAAATTAAAAAAATATTAAATCAATCATTTTAAAATTTTAGGCATCACAACATTATAATGTACAATATGAAAAAAGGATACTCATTAAGAAATCTGCAGACTGCATTTAACAGCACAATTAAATTATTAGTGTTTTTAAAGATTAACTTTTAATAAACATCACACGATGACAAAATAAGAAGAAATTAGCATGTCCAATTAAACAGTGTATCAACAGATGCAAATGAATTAAAAATAATCTGATATTAAAACTGCTATTTATATATTGTGCATTCCAAGTCGAGAAACAGTTGCCAGTAAGGGAGAGTAAACAAAAAATTCATTTAATTCATTGATAGTCTTGTTCGTTATACAAGAATGTACACATTATCAACAGTCTTAAAATCTTTAAAAAGATCCATTTTCTTCAGCTATTTCAACAAATTATTATTTAGCACTGCCTTCCTCTTCACAGTTTGCTACCACTCTGTCTCATACCGTTTAAATATCCGGTTTTGACAATTATCCAGACAACGCTGTGGATGCTCAAGGTCCGGCCTCAACGTGTCTGTTGGCTCTGGCTCTTCACGACTGGCTCTAGTACAGTTTGCCATTATTTCTACTCAGTCAGGCACTGAGGCTGAGGATGGGGGTTGCCATCCTCTGAGTGGCACCATATGGTACCATGAGCAGTGCCATGGCTGAGTCCTGCCTCCACCGGAACTTCCCCACTGTGGAGAGTGTTGACAGCGCTGCCCCCTGCTAACCCCACAGACCAGCCATGTGGCAAGGCTACGGTGCCGTATCCCTCCCACATTGCCCTTCTCAGCACTTTCTACAGCATTGTGTCTCCTTCTTTTTTCTTCTTTCTAAAAATGACCTGATTTTAACTAGTTTTTTCTCTTAAGTGCTAAGACTCACTAATGAATCACAGACTATGCAAATCCGTGATACACACCACAAGTAAAAAGAGACGTCATTGATACGAAAGCAAATCATTAAGAAAGCATTATGAAATATCAGTGCTCTCAATCACATTCTAGATGGCTCAGAACACAGAGAAGGTCACATGACAAAAATGATGAGCACACAGAGGAGTGTTGTGCACGTCACATGACCAGCCGCTGCCTCCCATAGGACAGGTAGAGAGAAGCAAGTGTACAGCGGTGTCCTCATTATGCCAAACTGGAGATGCAACAGAGAGTCTGGGGAGAGATGTTACGTCCTCTCTGCGCTTTTAAGGCTACAGTAACACTAACGTCCAGTAAGCCAGCCATAGATAACTACGATATTCTTTCCTTTACCCTCTAGTCTTTTACCCGTTTATTATTGCACTTCCTTTTTTTATATAAGGAAGTTTCCAATCCCCTTCACAGATTCCCTAATGGGGTTCCTTTCTAGCCCTTTGTAACTAAGAGCTTTTTGCTGTCAAGAGCCTCTACTGTGAGCGAGTGGACATCCACAGCTGTTACATGAATACATCAGAACTGTGATATTTAAAGGGATAGTTCACAATGAAAACTCTATTTAATGCCACTATTTACCATTATGTCATTTCACACTCATAAGAATTCCTTTCTTGCACAAAAAGAATTTGTGAAGGCTGTGCTGATAGCTTTTTAAAAATTCAATCACAATAAATAGGAGCAGGAACAGTTTTCAATCTTAAAAAAAAAACACAAGCAACATAAAAAAATGGACCCTGATGTATGCAGTTTTACACTAGTTATTAATTGGCATTGATCTATTCATTGATGTATTTAGGTTTATTGCCATACCAGCTTCAGAATCAGCATGCAGATTCAACATTCAATAAATGCAAGCAATACAATAATACATAGACTTAATTAATTGAATTACAGAGAAAAGACTAAACAACTTTGTACTCTATAAAAGATTATTTATTGTGTTATTCACTGATAATCTTATAGAACCACTGTAACCAGATCGTCAGTGAACTGAACTCGAATCGAATTAGTTTGATTGTGAACAAATCAATCATTCCGATCTTTTTGAACCATGACTCAATAAAAAGAATAAGATCTGACTAAAAAAAGAACAATTCATCTGCAAACCATACATGGTTGCTTTTCTCATTAACATGCCAAGAAGAGCAAGGGTGATTTAAATTATCAATAAATATAGATTTAAATTTTTATTTGTTCATCAGATGAAACTATTGTATTGCTTTAGAAGCCCTGAAAATATCATATTATATTATTATATTATAAGACTGTTTTTTTTTTTTAGTTTTAAAAGGTTCATGCCCAATTTTTGCAAGTTTATGGAACAAAGCAAGTACAATTGTTTACATTTTTTTATTAAAAATGTTTTCCTTTTGTTTTCAACAAAATAAGAAAAGAGTTTAGAACGACATGAAAAATTAAACTTTTTTTATGTTTTTTAAATAAGTCTTTTCTGCTCAGAGCTGATGTTTATTTGATTATAAATGCAGAAAAAACAGTAATGTTGTGAAAAATTATTGCAATTTAAAATAGTGGTATATACTTTAAAATATAATTTATTCCTGTAAAGCCAAGCTGAATTTTCAGCATCATTACTGCAGTCTTCAGTGTCACATGATCCTTCAGAAATGCTTAATTTGTATTTTTTTGGGACAAAGAATTTTTCAGTTTTTTTTTTTTGTTTTTTTTTTTGATAAATAAAAAGTTAAAAAAAAAAACAGTGTTATATTAAAATAGAATTATTGTGTTACAATATACACTACTATTCAAAAGTTTGGGGTCAGGGACATTTTTTCTTTCTTTTTTAAAGCAATAAATAGCAATAAAGCAATACAAAAATATAGTAAAGACTTACATTGTTAGAAAAGATTTCTATTTTGAATAAATGCTGTTCTTTTTATTCATCAAAGAATCAAAGAAAAAAGTAACACAGGCTCCAAAAAAAAAAAAAAAAAATATATATATATATATATATATATATATATATATATATATAGCAGTGTAACAGATTCAACAGTGATAATAAATCAGCATATTAAAATAATTTCTGAAGACTGGGGTAATGGCTGATGAAATAAATAAATTATATTTTAAAGCACATTAAAATAGGAAGCCAATGTTAGAAATTACTATTTTTTTCTGTATTTTTGATCAAACAAATACAGCCTTGATGAGCATAAGAGACTCCATTAAAAACATAAAAAATCTTACTGATCCCAAACTTTTGAATGACAGTGTGTACATATGTGTGTCCAAAAATAAAGGTATTTCTAAAACTTTTTAATACACTCTGTTTCCAAGAACAGCAGTGTAACTGGCCTGATCAGCAGGCCTTTTCATTCTTGGTCGAGCCGAGTGGAGGAGCTGTACAGTGCCACCAGGACAATAACATTTCCCAGAACCCCCTGGTGACGGCAGCAACTCTGTGCCGATTAGACAGCATCCCTTTAATAATGAATGGAGTGGAGCTTCAAATTCACAAGCAAGAGACATAGAGCAAGAA
The DNA here is from genome assembly GCF_049309525.1 of Garra rufa. Taxonomy (NCBI): domain Eukaryota; kingdom Metazoa; phylum Chordata; class Actinopteri; order Cypriniformes; family Cyprinidae; genus Garra; species Garra rufa. The sequence continues at coordinate 19,361,636 of NC_133362.1, forward strand.
AGTGAACTGAAAGGAATAAAGATATGGTAACATTTTTACCATGGGGTTACAGTAAACGCAGTAATGAACATGAACTTGAGAGCTTGTACTCGACAAAGAGAAAAGAATAAGTGGGAACGGGAGACAGAAACAAATGTGCAAGCTTAGTAGGGTTTACTGAGGCATCTACTCAAGTGGCCACTCTCCTCTGTCAATAATCCAACTCATTACTTTTTCCCTTTAAACAGCCTCCGTGACACTCGCATTAGCTTTGACCGGCTAGTGTTTCAGTTAACAAACCTCATGAAAACACTTAATAAACCTGTCGGCCTTTAAAGCCCCCCGGCAAAAAAGAGATCTGTCGTTAATTAGGGTGGTACATGAGATGATGATGATGTCTATTTTTACCCTGCTGTGAATTACCCATTTACAAACAGATTAGAGTGGGAGGGAAGAGGAAGGGAGGTGTGAGGTGGAGGGATGCGGGGGGAGAGAAGTGGGAAAAAAGAAACAGATGGAGAATATGTGCAGTAGCTGTTGCAGTGGAATGGTGGATGCTGGGACCTCCTGATAAAGGTGTCCATATGGCCTAGCTGTGCATCTACAGGACCAACACAGCCCAGTGGAGGCTCAGCATTAAGCACACACCAGGCTATAGCATGATGCTAAACACACACATATACATACACATGTAAACACAAGCTGTGCAAATACACACAAACGCACATGAAGCACCAGTTGGCATCATAGGAAAATCAGGCAGCAGCCAGTTTGAGCGGAACCCATGCCAGCACAAACACACACACGCTCAATATATATAAGTCCAGCTACTGCATTTACACTGGACTATATCTGAGCAATTCCACATGTAACCCTGCTAACAGACAGCATTATTATTTCTATATATACATTTTTTGGATGTTGTTTCTTTAATTGACTCACTTACACAAGGAGTTTGGGTGTAATGCACTTGGTCGAACGTGCTGAGTAGCAAGTTTGGGTGGTACTGCTCTCACCTTGGTTAATTTAGAGTATCTAAGTTCACTCTTCCAATCAGGTGGGACTTAGCCAAAAAGAGCGAGGAAGATTGAAAGTGATTTGAGAGAGATATGGATATTTTATGGTTAGCCGGAGATTTTAGACCAGGGGTGGCAAACGTCGGTCCTGGAGAGCCTCAGCCCTGCAGAGTTTTGCTTTAACCCTTATCATAAACACCTGAACGACTTAATCAAGGTATGAAGGGTTACTAGAAAGATACTAGCAGGTGAGTTTTAATTAGGGTTGGAGCTGAACTCTGCAGGGCTGCGGCTCTCCAGGCCCGGAGTTCGCCACCCCTGTTTTAGACCATAAAATCTTTAACGTTAATCAGCAAGTATCGGCAAAGTAGTCGGAAGATAAACGGGTTTAGGTCATAAACCCAAATCGGCTTAAGTACTGTCCGCAGTCGGTGATGTAAGGCTCGTGCTTTAGAGAAAGAAGAGAGGCGAGTGACGCAGTATGTAATTCAAAGAATCTCGGGATTTTAAACCATAAAATCTTTTATGTTTCTGTCGATATTCATGTTACTGGTGATCTAGAAGTACTGCTCGTGCTGCTAGGAAGAAAAGACGTGAGAAAGATTATGTAAATTTGTGATTTCGTATGAATCGCGGAGCATAAGCTGTTTGTTGTTTTATGCGTACAAAGTCCACGTATGTCATGTGATTAAACTGCGGATCCGAACTTTATTTCTGCAAGGTGATTTGAGTAGCAGCGAACTGAAAGTTGTTGTTTGACATAATTCACCCGAGAGGAAAGAAGGACGTCACCAGATAGCCCTGTGAGTACCGTGAGCACAACGGGTCCTCTGGCTTCGAGGGACGTCGCATTAATCTGAAGACTGAGTTAACGTGCATCTACATGAACAATCAGTGAGGTAACACAGACTTTATTTTGTTTGCTCGGCTGAGCGAAGAGGTCTTTGTGGGTTTTTTTTTTTTTTGGCCACAACGATCGCTAGCAGCATCTCAGGCCTGCAACGGGGTGAGTTTTTTTTTAATTTGGGGTTTGAGTGTTTGTATGAGTGAGTGTGGATCCACATATTAGTAATCTGACCGGTCTTAATAGTATTTCACTGGTATTTCCTAATCTAATTTGCTTGACACTGTAAAAGTTAAGGGTGTTGATGTTTCTCAAAGGAACCTCATTGTTAGTTTTAGTTTGAAGGATTGTAACTAAGTCTAGTTATCTATAGCAAATTGCTAACATTGTCAATTGTGAGAAGTTTAAGTGCAGGACAGAAAAAAGAATACTTGAGAGAGTATTACTTGAAAGAAAGCACTAAAGATAAAGATTAGGCAAAAGTAAAAAAGTCGCACAAAGGGAGTTTAATTCTTTTATTGCTTTATTTTTCTGAATTGTATCTCTTTCCTTTTATTTATCGATTTCATTTATTGTTACAACACTACATTTACGGCATCTATACAAATTTTGACTTCTGCCAACGGCAATACATTACAATATAATTTCAAAATCCCTTATTTAATGGTGTAGTGTCTTGTGTTCATTAGTCATTTCATTTTTCCTTACTTAACTGGATAGTGAGTATTTGAAGTGATTGTAATTTAATAAGTAATCCGTTAGTAATACATTGTCATCAGAGAACAGCTAGATAGAGGATCAATTAGTATTTCGAACTTAGGCCTTTATCAGTCCAGTGACAAAGTGATAAGGGGGCTACACACATGAGCAAGACTGCGAGTTATACAACAGTTCAATAAACAAGTTGTTTATACTGAATAACTCACGTTTAAAATACCGCCAGTTACCAACATAGCTGCAAATAAATCCAAAGCAAATTAAGGTTTAAGCATCTCTGAGCAACACAGCACTTGCAATCCTGAATGAATCTGTGTTTTTGAACACATCGCTTTAGTAAATGATTCAGTAGCTGCGTTTACATGGACCCTAGTAACTCGATCGTAAAAGGGGTAGAAGCACAATCAGATAAAAAATGTCACATGTAACCACATTAATCAGACTGAACTGGCCAGATCCGATTCAAATTTTGATCAGATTGTAAGGGGTGGTTTATTCCTTTTGTATAAACAACAAGCGGTATATCTAAAACAAAGGGCAAACGTGGAGCAACGAGGAGGTAAAGTGCCTTTTTTATGAGCTCTTTGTAGTGAAAATAAAATCATATACATTGAACAATGAGTGCACTTAGTCCAGCAGACGGCATTAAGAGTGTTTAACTTAAAGCACCTTTTCCTCTTGTTTGGAGTGTTCGGTGATTTCCGTCACAAAATATACGTCATTCAACCCAACCAATCAGGTTGTGAACACATTACTATCCCTTTTGGTTCAGTATCTTTAGGTTTGTTGTTAAAAATGCCAGTGAAAAGAACACGCCTTTTCTTATGAACAGTATATGGTATTTTCATTATAAAATAAATAATTGCAAATTATATTTAATAATTGCATTGTTTGTTTGTAATTCTGAAAATAATAGCACATCAAAAACAGCTTTCTGTTAATAGGTTTGTAAATCCTTCTAAAATCTATATGAGAGGCTTCATGACACATGGATGTAGTGGAACGCAGCTGGGACTAATGTTGCAGCAAAGGATCAAGAAAATAAGTTTATTACATTGTGATTTAACATTGCTCAGTTTAATACATTGTGATTTAAAAATATTTCAGGAGTAAGTTACATTTTAAAATAAATAATCAAATAAAAAGCAGCTTTTAAATAGTAAAATATATATTTTATATACAATATTGCTGCTTTTGATGTATTTTGGATGAAATAAATGCAGGTTTCAAGAGCAGAAGGGAATTCTTAAAAAAAAATATTAAAAATCTTACAGTTCAAAAACTTTTGACTAGTAGTGTATATTAAACACTATGTCTTAGCATGCATTAGCGTAATTGCTTATGGGTTTAATGTTAATTAAGTTAATGTCTACATTGTTCTGTGTATTCACTGGTCTGTAAACTCCATTCAGCACTTTGGAAAAGATACATTTATCGTCTCACTTTATCTTTGTTGTTCTATATTATTTTGTTGTTCTTTCATACCATATTATACGCATCAATCAAGACACATTGTGTCATTTACTACCATGCTACCATTTTTCTGTTCTGTCAAGTGTTGCAATTGCTTAATTGCTTAGCTGACTTCATACGTAAAAAACTTCAACATAGGCTTTGTTAATAAGCTTAGCGGTGATGTCAAATTATGTTTTAACACAGTGCCGTAAGCCTGAGGCTACAATTTCCCATTTACAGACTCATAAGACTATTTGAGAGTGACAGAAAACACAGCAGAAAACCTAAGAGTGCATCTATATAAAGTCTTCAGAGCTTGTGAGCGCTCCCTGGGTACTTGACACCATGGTTACAGCACTTAAGATCAACGGGCTTCCCAGTGCTTCCACTCTTAGTCTGGTTGTCACCCAAGCTATCCCATGAGTCCAAGCTTTAACCCTGCTGAGCAGGAAGAGGACATTACGGAGAGAGTAAGTCTGTGAGCAGGCAAGAGGAGCCTCCAGGCCTTGCTAATGACATTTTCTCCCTTCTGCTAAGAGAAACATGAGGGAAGAGATGGGAAGGACGTCACTGCTGCTCTACTCTGACACTTACATATGCCTCAAGACACACTAGTAAGCATCTAAAGTTCAAGTGGAGCAATAGTTGGGCCCTTGTGTGTGTTAGAGGTCCAGATCAGGCTGTTTAAGGCCTTGAGCACTCGTACAGACAAACAAACCTTTACTTGATACCTAAGCATTACATTTTATATATAATGTACTCTATGTCTTACTAAACTTGTGTACAATAAATTTCGAGGATAGACCAATTTGAAAACAATCCATTTGAGGATGTCTGAAAGATGTAAAGTGACACAAACAGTGAAACTAGGGGTGTGCAATATATATCCTGCAATTTGACATTATCAAGTATATCGCAAAAACCAAACAAAAACAAACCAAGAACGTAGGTCAGACTACTGCGCTTGCACATTTAGTGTTCACACTTTGAATGCGTGATTTAATCAATAAAGTGTTTTCACGACGCGCCATCAATCAGCCATATTGGTGGCACGGAATGAAACAATGCCACTTAACTAAACGAAACTTGCATATTTTTCTGATTATTACTGATAAAAATGGTCAATTATTGTCACGTTTGGGCTATACTAATCGGTCGGACCAGAAAAAATATTTGGAATACTATAGACTGCTAAAAGTTATAACAAATCAAGAAGAAAAGTGCAAAAGACTGAGGAAAGAAAGTGTTTGTGGTTGGCCAAACTGAACCAGGATTTCCAGGATTTCCAGACTTAGTAGGTTCCACACATTTTGTTCTGTGGTTTAGACAGCATGAATTAGCAGAACAATGTATTCAGTAGTACGTTAACAGTGCAATCCATGCTGTTAGTTTATATCCAAGTATCACCGATATGGCTGCGCATCCAGGTAACTGACCAAATTAAGATATAAGTGCAAACCCTCTATTAAAATGCATTTAGAATTCCCCCAAAAATCTAAATAAAGGGGCAAAAATGCCTCCATATGACATTCATATATCTTTTACATTTATATTGTTTAATATAGTTTATATATTACATGAAGAGTGATGTTTTTTCCAAATATGCACAATTGTATATATGATATTGATTTGATGACATTACATTATAGACAACTTTTCTTGTTTTTGCTGCTTTTCGCCAACGTAATAGTTCCAAACAAAGCCAAAACTGTTTTGCGTCTCTGAGCAACACACAACAGTTTTTCGTTACTGAATCAATCAGCCATTTGAGCGAATCGGTCGAATGAATGACTCAGTCATGCAGTGATTTGCCACCACCTGCTGGTGATTTTAAGTTTATAGTTAAGTATATTTCCCCTTTTCCCCCAAATCATTTCAAATATCAGTAACATTTTTTCTAACAACATTTATTATGCCTTTGCAAAAAAGGTTATCTGCACTCATGTCCTGCATGAAACAGTCTGTGTGAATGCATCTAAATGCTACTTCAGATGCAGAAGATCAAAGTAAATGTAACTTATTTTGTCTTCTAGGAAACTATCTTTTGTAGCCTCTGAAGGGCAGTACTTAATGAAAAAAAATATGATATTTAAGCAAAATAAGAAAAATACACACATCTTCATTCTGTTCAGAAGTTTTTAATGCATGGTTTTTCCATCTGGAGAATTAGTGAGCGGTTGAACCTTCTGTAATAGTTGCATATGAGTCCCTCAGTTGTCCTCAGTGTGAAAAGATGGATCTCAAAATCATACAGTCATTGTTGGAAAGGGTTCAAATACACAAAAATGCTGGAAAACCAAAGAATTTATGGGACCTGAAAGATTTTTCTGAAGAACGGCGGGAATTTTAACTGTTCAGGACATACAAGGGACTCATGAACAACTATCACTAGACAAACAAACAAACAAACAAAAAAAAAAAAAACAGCTGTAAGTCATTCCGGTAACAACACAGTATTAAAAATCAAGGGGGTGTAAACTTTTGAATGGGGTCATTTTTATAAATTTAACTATTATTTTCTCTTGTGGACTATATGTAAACTTTTTTTTATGTGAAATATGTTATTCAGGTCAGTACTAAATAAACAATAACATGCATTTTGTATGATCCCTCTTATTTTGCAAAAATAATTAACATTTTGCAGAATCTGAAAGGGGCATGCAAACTTTTGACCTCAACTGTAAGTTAAAAAAACCCATAAAAGGTAAAAAATCAATTTAAACTTATTAGAAAAGTAAATTTCTGTCACTTCTGCAAACTAACCACCCCACCGAATATAAAGAATATGTATCAAAAGCTTTGGGAGTCAGCAGTCCACGGCAGTCCTAAACCTATAATAGCAGCACAATAACATGCTCAGCATAATATTGCCTAGTTATCATTATATATCAAGATCATTTTCTGTCATTATATCACACTCCTACGTGAAACATCTCAGTACTGTCTAAAATCAGCATTCCCAGCCAATCAAATGACAAGACCAGAAGTAACTCTTGTATAATATGTTGTAACCCTGCGTGAAAGTGACTGACTGGGCAGTAGAGCATGAGTGATGTGTGAAACCTTCAACGGACATTCTTCAATAGCAGAGCCGCTCAGACGGACTGTAAATCTCTGACAGAATCTACTCTCAGATGGAGGAGTCCCATGTGGGCTGGTGAAAATAAGCAAAGAGAGAGAAAAGAGGGAAAAACATCCATATGCCCATCCACATGCGCGGCAGCCATGTCATTAAAACAAAACACATCTATAAATAGACAACCGACTCTCTTCATCCAAGACATCATGGTCCTCATAAAACCCTCCACATGACCCTTAGCAAAAAAATGGCCGTGGATCTGATCGCCTCACACGCGCAGTCGGCTGAACAATTTTTTTCAATTTATTTTCAAATCAGGCCATGCATTATCTGCTTGTGCTGTTTTTACTCAAATGCATGGATGCATAAACCCCCACACACACATACACATCTTCACTCTGGGCGATTAAAAAAATCATTGGTGCAAAAGGAACACAGAGCCACAGATTTTTGGCCAGCTCAGGAGTAATACTGATGATGCTTGAGGAAAGTGACACTCTGCCGAGGAAAAAAGAAAGAGAACAGTGCCTACAGAACAGCCCGAAATGCACATTCCTCCATGGGAGTGCTGTGTAACTGAAGCTCCAGGTGTTGGTGCCACACTTCACTGACTGACTGTCTGACTGACTGACTAACTGAAGACTCTGCTAATTAAAAAAAAAAAAAAACATACGACAGACAGAAGAAGCAGACGCAGTAAAAAGACAACTCAAAGCTGACAGTTCACCACAGTTGTGGAGCTCAAGAGTCTGTTTTTATTTGCAAATTATCTACACTTTTTATATGACTCATTCTTCAGAAACAAACTTCTGAGGTAGTGGAGATAAGTTCACTGCCTACGTAAGTAACATCCTAACAATAAAACGTGATATTACTTCATATTAAGCAAGAGGATGTACAATTGCCAAAAAACCTCCCAGCAACTATTTCTCAAGACTTATCAACCACACTATCACACAGACTTAGATGTGGGGTTTTTTTTTAAATTCTCCTAGTAAACAACCACATGTAAATCAACCAGAAAAACTACATATAAAACCACATATAAAACTAATCAGAACACTTGCAATTGCATAGCACTACTGCCAAACCAAAAATGAGTGAGAATAGCAAAATAAAGTAAACACACATATGACATATTATACCCAAAAATTCTTCATACAATGGACTACCAGTAAAAATTTGAGACCATGAATTATTCAGACACTTTGACCTCTGGTGTTTTTTCTTTAATTGTTAATGCAAACTTTTTACACCACAAACTGAACAAAATGAAGCATTGCTTGGTAATTGGTCAACAAAGTATTCATAGTTGTGTAAATATTGTCATACTAACATTTTTGGTTAATTGTAATCCATAACATGCCTTTCTATCAAAGTTATCTGACATTATCTTATCTCATGCGTTCTTGTCATATTTTATTACCATTTTCGAATAAACTGTGATAATGTGAGAAATGTTAAAGGTGTCTGAATAAATTTCAGTACTGTACTGAATTAAATATAATTATGCAAAAATTAATTCCAGTCCTCGAAACTGATTGGCTGAATTGCATTTCAAGATTAATGATATGCCTTTTTCTGTGAATCTTTCTGCAAGTTACATCGTTATGCCAATAGGTGATAAAAAGTGACTTTATTAACCTTTCTTTCAACTGGTTTGTTTAAAACACTGGTTCATTCAGGCACAAAATAAGACTTAGTTGTGAGTGAGTCAGTGAATCATTCACTCAACCTATTTGTTTGAAACAATTCAGAAATGAAACACAATGGCAATGTTGTGTCTACTATGAAAGCTACACAAAATGTATATTTTTTATGCCTTACAATCAGCTTAAAAAGGCAGTTTTTGGAAGAACATTTTGGAGTGCTATCTAGGCCTTGTCAACACTAATGCGTTTTGGTTTGAAACCACATCAACTGTTTTGGCATTCTGTCCAACCTAAAATGGCGTTTTTGTAAAGGAAAACAGCTTTTTAAAAACACTCTCCAAAGTGGATAAATTTCCGCCAAAAACAATTACGCGTGTTTAGTTATGTGACACATACTGTACCAATACATACAGGTATTGCGCCTGTTATTTGCTAGTTTCACACTGTTGCTAAAGATATGTTACTTTGTACACTCTTCATATTACAGTCCCGCAAAGATGACAGAAAATGTATGTACAATCACCGTCCTGCAGCCAAACAGTTGCGTTTTAGATCAAATTGCAAAAAAATGTGTTTCTTACTTAGATTTTTTGTCTTGTTTCCAGCCAAAATGTCTAACAATTCTTAAATCAAGAAGGATTTTCTAGACAAGTAAAAATAATTTTCTTGTTTTCAGAAAAAAAGTAAAAATAAAGTGAGTTTTTGCTTAAAACCAGCAAAATAATCTTGGTAATGGTGGGATATTTTCGTTAATTACAAATCTCGAATCTGAGGGTGGAAAAAAATCAAAATATTTAAAGCCTTTAAAGTTGTCCAAATTAAAGGAACCGTATGTAAGAAATTTATGTCAGTTAATCATAAAATGGCCCTGACATGTCACTAGACAATAAGAAATCATGTTCATTTCAAATACTTATATCACTGACAACAGTGGTCCGGCCAGGATATTGTCATTTAAAAGTGAAAGTTGCAGCCCTCAACTGATGTTATTGTTGTCATTTTGTGTTTTGGTCTGAGGCTCCACCCTCCAGCTATCTACCAATCACGAAGTCAGTAGAGTTTTGTGATCCGGGTTGCCAGCTCTGTTCCAGCTGCAGCTATGAATGTGTCGGATAAAACATGTATAACGTTACGAAACCTAAAAGACCTCGTTATGAATCCGAAATACGTCGTGACAAAGTCCGAAATAAAACAAGGATTTGTATAGGAGATGCCTTTGAAAGATGGAGACGGCTGAAAACGGAGAAGAATTTGAAGACAGACGCCAACGTTGCTAATTTTCTAATGGACAGGTAAGATTCATCTATGTTTGGCTAACTTTGCTTCCGTACACAGTGGATTTTCCACGGTCGGCCGTGCTAAATGAGTTCATAAAAAGCTTTATATCGCACCACTAGCAGGGTATGAAAACAATCTATGTTCCGACTGAAATGTGGTATTACAGTACATCTTTACGAAATATTTGGCTAATCGCCATCTGTAAATTTTTGCAATACATAATTACTTCGCAAAACATCTCTTGTGAAGCATAAACATAATTAACAGAAGAAAAACAAATTACTGTGTAGGACTCGTCACTTGCCATTGGAAGCTCCTTGTAGCAGCCTACTCCTGCAGCTTAGCTGGCAACCTCTAGTCGGGGGGAGCGGGAGGGGATACACCGTTCTACAGTATTTTGAAAGTGATTGCAGTACCAGTTTTGGCCACAATCCTACATACGGTTCCTTTAAGTTTTCAGTAATGCATATTACTAATGAAAAATTAAAAAATTGTTTACATTAGGGAATTTACAAAATATGTTAATGAAACATGATCTTTACTTAATATCCCAATGATTTTTGGCATAAAAGAAAAATTGATCATTTTAACCTGTACAATGTATTGTTGGCTATTGCTACAAATATACACGACTTATGACTGGATTTGTGGTTCAGAGTCACAAATGAGATTGCCAAAAGAACTGCATGAAAACTTATGTCTGTTCCATCTTTATCAATGAATTTAATGTTTTCTGATGTTTCATTGCTGATGAGAATCTTTTGGAAAATGCTAGTGTGGAAAATGCTATCAAAAACATTGTTTTCAAATGTATCCAGATTAAATGTGGACATACACAGCCTAGAGACATTTTCATCAACTTTTTACAGGTCTTGCCTTAGACATACCTTTACATTATATCCAAAACATCCAAAAGCATCTGAAGATCTTATAACTGAAAATACAATTCATCTGAGGATAGTCAATGTTAGCAACCAAATTACTAAGATCTGAGGTGTCGGGCAAAGAAAATGCCCCGGCATGCCTACACATGCTACTCATTGGCCTCTCCTCTCCCCGGGACAAATTCTCACAGGAGAGATGGTGGTAGTGACACAATGACACATTGTTGATCTGGAAATACCAGCCAGACAGCAAGGGAAGCTTCACTCACTGCTGCCTGCATCCCTCCAGTCATTTAATCATCATCCTTACCATTTAAACACTGGTTTACTGACATATCAAATCAGTTCCTGAATACAAGACGTATGTGCTAAACAGCAACTAACAGTTGTGCCAGTTCATCCCACATATTTAGATCCAGTATGTCAGGAGAGATTTCGTTGTCGCTTAACCTAAGCTGTAGAAACATGCCCTCTGACCCTGCTTTGGGAAAGTCCTGCTACCCTGCGTTTGTGTGTAAACAGCTTGCAACATACTCCCCAGCAATACGGCGACAGATGCCAGCTGTAATTCCCCTTACTTTTATGTGTTTCCATGTTAAAAGGTCTTACTTCCCTAGCAGACCCATTATCCACCAAAACATTTGTGCTCTAAACAGCCTGGGTCACTGACACCACAGCGCAAGGATGGGTGTATTATTACAGTGCATGGTAAGGGGTCCCTGTCGGCTTGACTGCATATTTTTGTGAGTTGGTGAGGAAATGAGCGTGTGTGTGTGTGTGTGTGTGTGTGTGTGTGTGTGTGTGAGTGTGAGTGTGTGTCCTAGCACAGTTAACCAACTGGAGGAACAGATGGACTCCCCACTCTCCTTGTTGTGAAGAAACACAGCATTCACACATACACACACACACACCTCTCAAAGCAGGATTTAACTCTAAACGGGATATGCTGACATGTTTATGTGGGCCTATTCATACATTTAATTATTATACTCAAACAACATTTGTTTCAGAGCGCTGAAGAGTGTTTATTATTTTCTTTTCATTTAAACCGATCACAAATCATTCCCACAACTACATATTTCCTTTTTTTTCTTTTTTCAGCTCAACAGTCATCAAAGCTCGCTCAACACTGGTCACAGACACAGAGATGGACCTTAAATAGGATTGTGCAAGATATCGTATTTATCGAAATATCGGAAATGTACTGTACATAGCGCTACATCTTGCGATATTTTCGGGCCATAAACAAAAGACAAAGAGAAAATCACTGCTCTTGCCTAAATAACTTGTGTAGCTTAAATAAGAATCAGTGCATATCGAATTCATTGAGTTAGGACTAAGCAGTTTTTTATTTTTCCTTTTTTTGCTCAGTTCCTAAACTAATGTTAAAATGATTACACTAATATTAAAATGACATTTTATGTAATGCTAGAGTAAAACACTACCGTTCACTTTCAGAAGTTGTTGTAGGGTTGCTTTCTTCTCACAAAAAGTAAAATATGTATGCTAGTTATATTAGAATCAAAATCAGAATGACCTCTATTTGCCAAGTGTGTGCAAACACAAGGAATTTTTTTGTGGTTTTACAGGAGCTCTTGATACATACATACATACATATTAAAATAACCGTACAAGATAGTTATAGAAGTTCACAGAACTGACTCAGTAACAGCGGAGGAAAAATGTTTCATCTGTTTCAGCAATCACATTATTTAACGAGTTATCGCATATTGCATTTTTCTTCAATATCGCACAGCCCTAACCTTAAATTTCACCAAGCTGATCACTCACTAAAATTTCTCACAGATCATTGTTTCAGGCCATTTCAAGTTTCAATTTGATGTAACAAAGTGGTTATAGCTAAGTGTTGTTGTTTACTTCTTTTTATTAGTCTTCCCATTAAAGGAGTAGTTCACTTTCAGAACAAAAATTTACAGATAATGTACTCACCCCCTTGTCAAAAAATGTTTCCTTGGTGGTATATTGAAATCAGCAGAATTTGCAACATCACAGAAAATAAAATACTCAAGTCTGTATGCAAAGTTGCTAGCATTATGCCAATGCAATTCAAAGTTAAGCTGCATCATTCAGTTTAAGCAGCTCAGTTTGAGTAGGTCATATAAAACGTACAGCAATCAAACCCACAACCACTCCAGCATCTGTATGCAGAGGCCTGCGAAAGACACACTCGGTAATGCAGTCGGGCCACTGACTGAACAAGTGAGAGAGTAATTGAGTGGGAGCTGGAGAATTAGGAGCATGACTTTAGCACATGCCAACCCGTGAGCTCAAGCTCATCCTTCTGAGGCCTACTGGTGGGTGAGAGCAAATGGATTCGGAAGGCTTGTTCTCCAGTGGGTGCTAATGTATGGACTAGGGCGCTATTAAAAGCCACTACTGTGTGATATGCCTGTGCATTTAATTATTTATCTATTCATGTATTCCTCCTCTTTTTGAAGGCTTTTTGTCAGTTCTTGTGTCTAAGCCAGAAGCACGGACTAGAGGAGGAGTGGGGCTCAAGAGAATAAGATTACAATAAGAGCAACTCTCTGTTTGATCTTCAGCAGAATAGACCTGCCTCAAATACACCCCATCTACTAAATCCCTTGCTCAACAACAACATTTCTTGGCCAGAAGTCTTGGGTAGGTGTAACTGATCGAGTACATTCTGCAGATGCACATGGTGGTCTGCATGTCACGATTCGGTCAGTCACCTGGATGCACGATCATATTGGTGACAATCCGATGTAAACAACAGGATTGAACGTTGATGTACTACTGAATATGTTGATCTGCTAATTTATGCTGTGTAAGCTGCTAAAACATAGAGAAGCAAGCAGGAAAGCATGCAATATCATGGCAAAATAAAGGTAAAGAGATGTACAAGCAATATTTATTAAGATACTAGCCTAATATTTCACCTACCTGACTGGCAATGATAAGAACAAGTCATGTTATCAAGATTCTTGCCCTGGAAATCCTGGTTCAGTTTGGCCAACCACAAACACCATTTGTTCCTCAGACAGTTTTTTGCACTCTTGTCCTTGATTTGTTATAACTTTTGTCAGTCTATAGTACTCCAAATGTTCTTCCCAGTCGGACTGATTAGTACAGCCCAAAACATGACAATAATTGACCATTTTCAGCAGCAATAATTAGCCAATAATGCGAGTTTCGTTCAGTTCAGTGGCATTGTTTGCATTCCTTGCCACCAATATGGCCGACTAAGGTGCGTTGTGAAAACGCTCTATAGAGTGCTGCAAGGATGGCGTATTTTTTAAGGCCACCATTCCACCGGTTTTGGTTCCACCATTACTTCAGGTGATTGTATTTAGGCTCCAAACTTTATAAAAGTTGTGTTCATTTGTCATTATTATCATTATGAAAAAAATGTGTATGAATCTTAAATTTCTGTTGCTCACAGAGCTTTTTCTTCTAGATTTATCCAAAAGCCAATGGAAAAATCCTGCTTGATTTTTTCCAAGTGAACCAGGGCGATGCTAACTTCTGGATTGGCCTACAAAAATACATCATCACTGCAGCTACTGGGGCAAGTTCTTGGTCAGGCCAATTACATCACAAATGACCACAACCAGGGACTCCACACAGAAACAGATGTAGTTTGGCCAACTTGGCCCATAATCCTAAGCCTTTCTGATCCTATGACCCCTCCAGAGACCAGAGAAAGCGAGCGGGAGAGAAATGTTCTCTATCAGTTGATATGAACCACACCGCAGTTCTCTTATTCTTCAGCTGAGAGAACCAGGGCAATACTGGTGTGCATAAATAATTTAACATAGCATAAATATTACTCTGTCAGCACTCTAAAGCACCACCACAGGTGCCAGGATTTGTTTTCTTGTTTTTGCAGGAAAAAAAAATGCGACTGTAAAAAGGATTTTGATTTACAACACGGTGCCACTCTCAGCAGCTTCAGCATGACCCCAATGGGCAGTCAAAGAGAAAATCAAAAACATATAAAGCAGTCATTTAAACTATTAAAGAATGTCACAACCACATGCACAAATGTTAGTCTCATTTTTAGACATTCTTTGCAGATTTCATTCTTTACAAACCCTACAGCGATGAAAAATACCAACAAAGGGCACCTCCTTGGGGTAAATTTTGACCTTTCATTCACTATCATGTATGACTCATAGACATGACATAGAATGACTAACATATCATAGCAATGGTCATTAGAATAGTGTTTCACAACTAGCAGCTGGGAAAAATCCTAAAAGTTTTACTTAATATACTCTTAATTAAATATTGCTTTTAAAATAAAGATGTACAACACTGCACTGACACATTTATTTTTATAACTAAAAGTACAGCTTAGATAGGAGGACCTTTGAATATTGTGTTGGACCTTGGAGACAAAAAGGTTGAAAACCACAGCATGTAAACTTGACTGAGATGTTTACCTGATGTCGTTCTGCTGAGGTGGTTTCTTGTTCCCGACCAGGTTCACTGTTTTTGCTTGTATGGGCTTCTCCTCTCTAAAATGTAAAAGCACAGAAATAAATCTTTGCTCTTTTTGTATTTTTCTTCTCTTTAAATAACTTCTAGTATTACCAAACATCACCAAACATGCCTTTTTTATGAAATAAAGGTTCAGTTATAAAGACAAAACATCAGCTTTTGTAAACAATTCTGCAATGCTATTTTTTTTAAAGAATAGTTTATCCAAAAATGAAGATTCTGTCTGCAGAACACAAATGAAGATAAATGAAAGAGTAAAAAAAAAAGTTATTTTATATCCCACAGAAGAAAGTCAGTCATGCAGGTTTGGAACAACATAAGGAGTAAATGATGACAGAATATTTATTTTTGGGTGAACTATGCCTTTAAGCTAGCACAGTGTTGTTGTATTTCTGAATGCCTCAAAAGTGTTGTAAGGTCGACCTCTAGATTCTGCGTCAGGACAGAAGTTTCTTGAGAGTGAGGAACTGTCCAGTTCAAACATCGATCTCATGACACACACACAGCAAATGAAAATGAGAGGTTGTTTATCAGCACACTAAAACAGATTAATACACAGATTATGTGGTGATCTGTCTCTTTAAGAGAAATACTGTGTAACTGAGGCCACAGGTCACAGGTCAAATGATCACTGAATTCTATTCGAAAACAATGTGATTTATTTCTCTTTCAGAAGAGTTTAGTGACAAAAAATGTATAAACAAAGACTTTGAAATTAAATACCTGTGTGATTATTTCCTATGAGTAATACAGGATAAGAAGTGGTTAAGTTATTGATTGTAGCTGCTTAGTGAACCAATTTCAGATGCATAAACCTGATTTGAAATCTCAAGGTGGCCAACAACTAATGTAATATAAGCAATGATGGCTTCTAAATGGCAGGTGGACAGGAAGCCAAGAAGCATCTTCACACTCATGATAACAGCACTGATGAACCACAAATAGCCATTCAGAAAAAAAAAACGTATAAACCATCCTACATGTAAACTGCTGACAAGTGCCTGTCATAAACAGATCTCTTATTGTTTACTGGTTGTCATTTGATGTACAGTAAAGCTCTTTGAGTTGAACACTTTTGCTATACAAAAGTTATTACTACAAAGATATCAATAAATAGATCTAACAAGAAAAAACATAAAGCTATGACTGATGCTTGTACTCAAGCTGTGAGTGATGCTCACACTACAATCAGGGAAGATTTCAATGAATGGGTTAAGGATCCTGACGATCATGATGACGAGGCACGGAAATATTGTCGTGACCAGGCAGGAATCCTGACACTGGTGGAGAACAGTGCAGAAAACGTTCACTAGCCTGTTTAAAAAACATACAAGAATGCATGTTGTGTCGAATAAATGAACTAATAATGTGACATGACGTGTGTGCTGCCTGAAACTAATCCATCACACAGTGAGGTGTAAAACAGCAGGATGTGTCGAGTTGTAGATATTTAGTTCTTGCGTGTCGACACACCCCTCTCTCTTTAACAGCTACACCTGTGACCGGTCACCTGGACAAGCTTGTTTCATATGGATGTGTATGAATACACAAGTGGTGCTCATCCATGACAGGTGCCCATAAGGATGGAGAAAGTGGACATACATGGCCAGACTCACCCACCCACCCACACACACACACACACACACACAAACTCACACAAACACAGAGGAGCTCAGGTGCAGGCGTACAGCCTGATGGCTTTATTAGTAGGCTATTGCAAACAGATGCACCTACAGAAACCATCACAAGCTGTTTGCCTTTTGGTCTCCAGAAGCAGCACAAATACTACAGGCAGGCTCCCTATGAAGCGTGATGTCTTACTTGAGCATGGCCTCATCCTTTGCCTCTTCCTCCTTCTGCCGAACCATCACAGCCATGATAATTTTCCTCTCGTCCTCGGTGAGGTGACTGAGGTCCGGTAGCTCGGGTATGGAGCTCTGCGTTGTGGGTGGGCGAGGGCCGCCGCGGGGCCCCACCGAGGCGGACATATTTTACCCCTGTATGATCGGTGCACAATCCCAACTATGTAAACCGCTATTCAGGACATAGTCCGATGGCTTATCTGCGGTTGTCGCGAGCGTGGCGAACCGTTCATCGTTGCGGCGGGCACCCACGGTTGTGCTTCTCTTCCTATACGGCTTTTTCTCCTGTCTCTCTTCTCCCCCCCACCCCCCGCCCGCCCGCCTGCCTCTCCCCTCCAGGTCCAGTTAAGGGTAGTCCATATCTGATCCGGAGGATAAGTGCGAGTCAACGAGGGGGGTCTTGCGCTTGTTGATGAAGCCGCCTCGGAGCTCGGGCTCTCGGGCGGGATGATGGGAGCAAAGGCGGAGTCCGCGCGGCGCTCTGTTTTCCGAGCTCGCTACTGCTGCTGCTGATGCTGCCGCTGTCAGGGAGACGGAATAGTCAATGGGACCGCAGCCCCTCAAGTGCGCGCACGCCTCCTCGACACGGCCACGCGCACTCTCATTTGAGAATGGGGGCTCGCTGCACGCGCGCACAGCATCCCATTTTCGCTCTCCAATCACAGTGCGCTGGTGACGCGCATCTACCAGCAGCCGACGCTTGGAGATTCACCGAGCCTCTGACTCGCGGATGAGATTGAGAACAGCGTGTTGCAAGTACAAATTCAACACGCAACAGATGAGCGCCTAAAAAATATATAATAATGCACACTAAGAAACACTTGGTGTAAATGACTAACTTCACATATGTTACCCTGGACCACAAAACCAGTCTTAAGTAGCATGGGTTTATTTGTAGCAATAGCCAAGAATACAGTATGGGTCAAAATGATCGATTTTTCTTTTATGCCAAATATCAGTAGGATATTAAGTAAAGATCATATTCCATTAGGATATTTTGTCAATTTCCTACCGTAAATATATCAAAACTTAATTTTTGATTAGTAATACGCATTGCTAAGAATTTTATTTGGACAACTTTAAAGGCGATTTCCTTAATATTTTGATTTTTTTGCACCTTCAAATTCTAGATTTTCAAATAGTATCTCGGTCAAATATTGTCCTATCCTAACATACATCAACGGAAAGCTTATTTATTCAGCTTTCAGATGATGTATAAATCTCAATTTTGAAAAATTGACCCTTATGACTGGTTTTGTGGTCCAGCGGGACAGTTAAAGTTAATCATCTATATCATTATTTCTTATCTTTAAAACCACCTTTAATTTCACACAGTTGCACAAAGTGGTAACACATGTAAAATGCACTTTTTATGGAATAATTAATAATCTAGTTTTCCTAAATGCTCAGGTTACCAGCAATGACTGTCTGCCATTTAAATCATTAATGGAAATAAACAAATTTTGTACAATCATAAAACTAGTTCATAACATTAAAAAATGACAGTTGGAATGAGTATAATTTTTCTGAATTAAACTTGTTGAGATAGGCTAACTCAAATATTCAAGTTTGTAGTTAATAACTAAAGGCAGTCAAACCCGTGACTTCCCACCCGTGAACTCGTACTAGATCGATGTACTCCCAGTTTCGAGCTCTGACGTAACATATGCTGCGTTCCAGGCAAGTTTTTGAGCCCGTAAATCACAACTTCAAACCACGACTCACGACTTTGTAGCGTTCCAGGCAAGTCACACCGAAGTGCCTGAGCGCATTTATTATAGTTATATTGTCCTAAAGTCTAGTTTTCCACCGTGTACCACTTGCATAAACACCACACCCGTAGGGGGCTGTCATTGTTGTTTCCCGGGCTATGTAACGTCATCGGAACTGGAAGTACATCGATCTACGAGTTCACGGGTGGGAAGTCACGGGTTTGACTGCTGCTCCAGTGCACTTTAACATGTAGAAGGTTGGAAAAACATGAGTAACGGGTTGCCTGGAACACGGCATTAGCCCGCAAAACAACAATGTCAGCCCCTACACTGTAAAAAGTTTTCACCAGTTTCAACTTAAGAAGTTGAGCAACTTAAGTCATTTCAACTCACAAGTTAAATCAACTCATTTTTATTGTAATAAGTTAAAATGACTTGTAGTTTTAAGCTGATTTAACTTAAAATTTTAAGGAAGCTGCTGAACTTAGGTTTTTAAATTGAATCTGGTGAAAACCTTTTACGGTGTACGGGTGCGATGTTTATGCAAGTGGTACACGGTGGAAAAATAGCAGTTAGGACAATATAATGTTGCAATCAAATTAATAATAATATAAGAATAAGAAATGCGCTCAGGCAGTTTGGCGTGACTTGCCTGGAACACTACAAAGTCGTGAGTCGTGGCTTGAAGTCGTGATTTACGGGCTCAAAAACCTGCCTAACATTTCAATTTAAAATGTAAAGGAGGCACTTACTTTTTTGTATATATTTTTTACAATACATCTGTAAACATTTTTAAACAACTTAATATAAACAAATAATATAACATAAATAAGCAGGGTATTGATGTAACCCACTCAAATATTGAGTCAATATTGATGGAAGATTTCTGTCAATATGATAATTGAGAATAATCATTTCTTTATTCACATTCATATATGTGTATGTATTTTATTTTTTTATATTTGCTTGATGCATAGTATGTTCAGGTATGTAAAACAAATGTACAAATGTATTTTGTTTAATTCTGTTGTGAAATAGAAGTGTCGATTAGAAAAGTGCGTCGATGGTCACTTTTTTTTCTTTGTCTTCAATAGTAATTGTTGACTGAACTTTACTGTTAAAGGGTTGAATTGTAATCAACTAAAGATATTGATGTGTGTAATGTGTGTATTTAAAAACACATGTAAACATATTAACACATATTAATAATCATCATGAAATATTAGAAGTTAAGGTTATGTATTATTGATTAATCTACTCAATATAGTGCTGAATGCTTTCTTTGTCCTTCAAAGTCATCTGTATTTTTTCCATCTTCATCTATGTATGTGTGTGAAGTACAGTTCTGCAGAACGGTTATTCTTGGTATGTAATACAGACAGTTTAGATGAACAATTAGATTTAACACGTCTCAAGTTATAAATTAAACCAAAAAGGGGAAATGAAACTGCAATTACTAATCAAGAGTTGATTCATGAGTTCATGTATTGATGTATTTTCAACTGACTTTGACCTTCAGACTTCCTGAGTTGTCTGGTTTTAGGGTATAAAGAGTCTTGGAATTTTATCCTGGACAGATCGGAGACTTCAGACTTCTCAACCTCCTTATCTCCGCTCTCAACTTTCTGCTGGGTGCATCTGAAACGGTGTAAATTTCTATTAGACTTATTTCTCTCAGATTTGACATTGCTATTAGACTATTTGACTAAATTTGATTTAGTTTATGGAATTCTCAACTTTTGATTCAGTAAATATTATTATTGCAACTTTTCTTCTAATTGCTGCATTTGTATATCTTTTTAAAGAAATATACTATTATTGGACATATTTGAATTGGCTTATTGATTAGGAAATTGGAATCAATATGTTTATTCCTTTTTAATGGAATTAAGAACAATTAATGGTGTGATTCTCTAATTTGCTATTATTTGTCTAATTGTGACTTACATTTTGTTTCTGAAACATTTGAAATATATTTGAAATCATTAAATACATTTTATAATCTTTTTAACCCCGCCCGTCTGACTTCGAATATGTGAATATGTGAAAAGGCTTTCAAGCATACCGCATTGAAAAAAGAAAGAAGGAGAAAAGACATTGAATACAGGTTTTCTGATAAACGAATTTCTGTGGTTGTGTCTTATTCATGCATTTAGTGCCCAGATCTGAATTGAAACAAGTGCAGACACATTTTATAGACACAATTACTTTTAGTTTTGTGTTTAACCCTTTCATGCATGAATTATGGAAAAAATGATCTAGATTTTTTATGATTCTGTTTATTATTTTAATATTATGCTAAAATTGAAATCCATTTTTTCATTTTTATAAAATTCAGTTTTATTAAAAAATGATTTAACTGTCCACGTATGTGGACACCATGCAACAAAGGAGTAAAATGGGACATAAAGCCACAGCTGACAATATGTAATATTGTTTTTTTTTTAGTGGCATGTTATGCTATTTATATCAGCTCAGTTATTAAAAACAATAATATTACAATATAATAACAATAAAACACATATTGTAGGAACAATAACAGTAGTTAGGCTACATATATGCGGAAACCTAGCAATATAGGCAAATCATAAAAATCTAATCAAAAACTGCTGATCTATTATTCTGTACTGACTCCTTGACCTATGCTGTACCTGTTTGGCAGGCAAAATGCAAATTTGTCTCCATATGTATGTGTAAAGTTGCCATTTAATGCTATAATAATTCATTTTGAATGGTTATTTATGTTGATATATTTGTTATATTACAATATAAGACAATTAATAACATCTTTGGAAAAAAATAGAACAGATATACTAGCAGATTACAGAAATCAGACTTTATGGAATCTGACTCCACTGTTGACATACATGGACAGTTGGTTTTTTGGTGAATAAAAACTACATTTTAATCGAAATTTTAGTTTATAAAATACTAACATATTCAACATACTTTACTGCCCTGCTGAAAAAAAACAGCATATGCTGGTATGTTTTGGTGCTGGGATGCTGGTTTTAGCTGGTTTATGCTGGTCCTTTGCTGGATAATGCTGGTCCTTTGCTGGTTTATGCTGGTCATGTTGCTGGTCAAGGACCAGCATAAACCAGCAAAGGACCAGCAGAAACCAGCTAAAACCAGCATCCCAGCACCAAAACATACCTAACCATGCTGTTTTTTTCAGCAGGGCATTGTACACACTGATATTTTTGTATCTCAATTGACCTCCTTGTATAAAAGTTTTTCACAAATATGACAGGGGCATTTAGCACATGGCTATCGCTGTCAGCCATCTTGGATTTATAATGTTATCAATGAATATTTGGAATGCATGATAGTAGCCACTGTTACAATATTGTTGTCAGTCTACTGAAACTGCCATTGAGTGGTTTGGAGAATATTACCATGATAAATGCACTCTAAATGGAGTTAAATAACTGTCCACAAATGTGGACACCATGCATGAAAGGGTTAATTTGAGATCCCGAACCCGAGACTCCAAGTTCCATTACCTATAGGTATTTGCTGAGCTCAGACCCAGTAGATATTTTTCCTCCTTTTCATTGATATAAATCCAAGAAACGGGTTACATGTACATAATACAGTAATCAAATAATAAATTTGGTAATAAAATGCTTAGCGGTTTTTATTATTAATGTGGGCTACTAAAATTTTAAATTTTAATTTTAAAGCAGACACTCCATCGCATATGCCATATGGGTAGATTTTAGAGTAGATAGATTTTATTCTCAGACTTTAAACGGTTGTGTCATATTAGACTGATTGAAATACAAGGTCGGTGTTTCGCATTTTGTACTGTTTGCATGTCCGGTTTCTAAGCACTGGTGTAGTATTTTAAGAGCGGACTTTTATTTTGGTGTTTTCGCCGTGGACTCAGTGACGCGTTGAGGGTATGTTAGCCTATGCTGTTGTCTCTGTTACGCATCTATAGGCAATGCACTTCTGCTAAATGTGATTTCATATTCCTGTCGTTAATCTGGTGAGGAACTCTTGTTAATATCATTTATTTTTATGGATATGTGGCACAGAATTACAAAAAAGCTGCATTTGGTTATCAGTTGAGTGAGATGAATCTTTACAGCTCTTCCTGCAGTTTATTTTATGACGTAACTTACCTGCTAACATACAGTACCCGCAGACAGATTTACGATGATCGTAAAGTTATACAAAACCACAGGCTTATAATTAGTGTATTTATGTTTATGACATGAGATTTAATTTTATTATGCAACTTTAAGAATACCATTATGCGTGTTTTGCAGCTGGTTTTATATCTTCAGGACAGATTGATAATACGACTTAAATAAATAAGTGAACCTGGACCACAAAACCAGTCTTAAGTAACACGGGTATATTTGTAGCATTAGCCAAAAATGCATTGTATGGGTAAAAATTGCAGAATGACAAAAAATCATTAGGATATTAAGCGAAGGTCATGTTTCATAAATATATTTTTCTTTATGGAAATTTCTTATCAGAAATATACATTACCCTTAATTTCTGATTAGTAACATACACTGCTAAGAACTTCGCCTTTATAAAGGCGATTATCTCAATTTTTAGATTTTTAGATGCACCTTCAGACACTCACTTTCTCACTTTTGTCTTCTCATTATTATTCTCAGTAAATTGTTTGTGGACGGCTATGTTGCCTGTAGTGGTGGTGCATGGAGGTGCTGGTCATATTCCTAAAGACAAAGCTGAACTCTCTACTATTGGTGTAAAGGAGGCAGCCAGGATTGGGTATGCCATCCTCGAGAAAGGCGGAAGTGCCATGGATGCTGTGGTTGCAGCAGTGGCCCTGATGGAGAACAACCCAAGATTCAATGCAGGTACCCATCAGTTAATAACTCTCATATTTCCTGTCTAATAGCTAATAAATACTACATCCAGGGTAAATCGAAAACTCAGGTTATGCCCATATGTCATAGGTCGGGGGTCAGTGCTAAACGTGAAGGGGGAGGTGGAGATGGATGCGTTGGTAATGGATGGCAAGACTCTACGTAGTGGGGCTGTTTCAGCGGTCAGAAGAATTGCTAACCCAGTGCACCTGGCCAGGCTTGTCATGGAGAAGGTATTGTTGTAAAATCCATAACATATTCCTAAATTTTTTGAGTAATCTAACATCTATCAAGAAGTTTTATACGCAGTAAGTAGGGAATACTAGGCTCTATGCTATCATATGCTTGTTGCCTACATTGAATGCAGTCAATGCGTTTAAAATAATCAAAATAGTAATGCGATTTTGTTTGTCCTTTTTCTGGAGACCGAACACTTGTGTCTGACAGCTGAAGGGGCCTCTAAGTTTGCCAGAAGCATGGGTGTACCGGAAGTGCCTGAGGAGTCATTGATCACAGACTATGCCAAGATGCGCTGGAAGAAGAACCTAAAGCCAGATGCCAACCCAGTGGAATGCCAAATGTAAAGCTTTTTATGTAATGAAAACTGGTACAAAGTGCTGACATAATGCTTTTGGCATAAGATGTCTAATGTCTAGAACTTCAACTAAGAAGTAAGAGTTGCAATAATAGTAAAAGGGATTGTTCACCCAAAAATTAAAATTACTTAAGAGCTGAATGACGTTTGTTCTGCTTTGAAACACAACAGATTATATATACACAACTGATAAAAGGATTAGAATAATTAAGATTGATTGATTGATTGATTTTTGCTCACCAAGGCTACATTTATTTTTCTACATACGTGACCCTGGACCACAAAACCAGTCTTAAGTAGCACGGGTATATTTGTAGCATAAGCCAAAAATACATTGTATAGGTCAAAATGATTGATTTTTCTTTTATGCCAAAATCATTGGGATATTAAGTAAAGATCATGTTCAATGCATATATTTTGTAAATGTACTACCGTAAATATATCAAAATTTAATTTTTGATTAGTAATGTGCATTGCTAAGAACTTAATTTAAACAACTTTAAAGGTGATTTTCTCAGTATTTTTTTTTTCAGATTCCAGATTTTCAAATAGTTGTATCTCGGTCAAATATGGTCCTATCCTAACAAACCATCATCGCATTCAGAAATTGACCCTTATGACTGGTTTTGTGGTCCATAGTCACGTATATTTATTATTTTTTCTTTCTTTCTTACTTACTTTCTAATGAGCTATTCCTGTGCTACCAGAATGAGTAAGACATTTTGTGTGTAAAGCCATTTTGTATTCATATGTTTCAGGGGCAAGATGGGAACAGTCGGCGCAGTAGCTGTGGACAAAGACGGAAACATTGCTTGTGCCACATCCACTGGTGGAATGATAAATAAAATGGAGGGTCGTGTGGGAGACACGCCATGTGTTGGTAAATCCAAACCTCCTGCTTTATGTATATTAGGGGTCTTGATTTGATTTCATTTGCACCACAGAACTCCAGTGTTAATACTTTTTTGGATGGCTTTACGTATCTCTTTCTGTGTTTAAAACTGAAATAGAAGAAAGTATTTTAACTTTTAAAAAAATGACACACTTCACCTTTGATTTGACAAAAAAAAAACTAAGCAGCTGATATGGCAGGGATTGAACCCTAACCTTTGGACATGCAAGAATGTGTGTAATTTTCAGCTGCTCATGAGAGCTTGTTGCCTGCTGAGTTAATATTCAAACAGATCTAATCCCAACTCAGCATACCACACCACATCACCCTACACATACACATTCCCTCAGGACACATTTTAACCTGTGGGAATCACACATACACAGTAGTTAAGAGCTGGTAAACAGCTAAACAGGAGAATAGACTCTGCTGATATAGTCTGCTTTAGTAGGTGAGTAAATAAGCAAACATGTAGACAGTAAGATACTATTAGGTACTTAGGCAGGGAGTACTATCAGGGTTTGCCTCAAACAGGTGGAAGTTTATCCTAGTAGCGTTCCACTGTACCACCTGCAGTACACTTTGCATATATTTACATTTTACAGAATTTCTAAGGGGTTATCTGGTTAACCGGATTGCTGAATGTGAGTTTGTGTAAAGGAAAGATCTCACTCTGGATTTGTGTTTCTTCTGATTCTCAGGATGTGGGGGCTATGCAGATAACAATATTGGGGCTGTCTCACCCACAGGCCATGGGGAAGCCATAATGAAGGTCACGCTGTCTAGACTCATTCTCTTCCACATGGAGCAAGGCATGTGTTACAAGATCAGAACAACTTATTTAGCATTACAACAAACAAAGCTTTGGGGTATTTTTCTTATTTTTTTAGTTAAAAGAATTGCCGTATTTATTAGACAGAATATTTATTATAACCATTATTAATATGATTTTCTAATCTCTGGTCAGTTGTATTAGCACTAGCATATACACCGCGTTCCAAATTATTATGCAAATGATATCTTTCTCTGGTTTTCATAATTAGTCAATGCAAATGACAGTCAGTATAATTTTTAAGTCATCAACCATTAGGGTATAATTCGAATTTTATTGAACAAACCTCCTAATGATAACAGTATTTATTTCAAAAATAAAAAACTGAAAATGCACTGTTCCACATTATTATGCACAACAGAGTTAAAACATTGTATAGGTTGTAAAGAACTGAAAATGGGCATTTGCTGAATTTGCCGCATTAGGTGGTCATATTTACTGAAATCTAAATCTATTTCAATCAAAAACATCCTAACTGGGCAAGTTACATCTTACCATAGGACCCCTTCTTTGATATCGCTATCACAATTCTTGCACCCATTGAATTTGTGAGTTTTTGGAGAGTTTCTGATTGAATTTGTTTGCAGGATGCCATAATAGCCTCCCAGAGCTGCTGTTTTGATGTGAACTGCCTCCCACCCTCATAGATCTTTTGCTTGAGGATGCTCCAAAGGTTCTCAATCTGGTTGAGGTCAGGGGAGGATGGTGGCCACACCATGAGTTTCTCATCTTTTATGCAGATAGCAGCCAATGACACAGAGGTATTATTTGCAGCATGAGATGGTGCATTGTCATGCATGAAGATGATTTTGCTACGGAAGGCACAGTTCTTCTTTTTGTACCATGAAAGAAAGTGGTAAGTCAAAAACTCGACATACTTTGCCGAGGTCATTTTAATACCTTTAGGGATCCTAAAGGGGCCAACCAGCTCTCTCCCTATGATTCCGGCGCCACCTCCTTGTTGTGGTCGCAGCCTTGTTGGGACATGTTCCATCCACTACTCCATCTATCTGGACCATCCAAAGATGCACAACACTCTTCAGTAAACAAGACTGTTTGAAAATGAGTCTTCATGTATGTCTGGGCCCACTGCAACCGTTTCTGCTTGTGAGCATTAGTTAGGAGTGGCCGAATAGTAGGTTTATGCACAACTGCAAGCCTCTGGAGGATCCTACACCTTGATGTTCGCGGGACTCAAGAGGCACCAGCAGCTTCAAAAACCTGTTTGCTACTTTGTAATGGCATTTTAGTAGCTGCTCTCTTTATCTGATGAATTTGTCTGGCAGAAACCTTCCTCATTCTGCCTTTACCTGCACGAACCTGTCTGCTCTGAATCAGCCTCAAATCTCTTCACAGTACAATGATCACGCTTACGTTTTCGTGAAATATCTAATGTTTTCATACCTTGTCCAAAGCATTGCACTATTTGACGCTTTTCGGCAGCAGAGAGACCTTTTTCTTTCCCATAATTGCTTGAAACCTGTGGCCTGCTTAATAATGTGGAACATCCTTCTTAAGTACTTTTCCTTTAATTGGGCTCATTTGGCAAACTATTTATCACAGGTGTCTGAGATTCATTTCAGTGATCCAAAGAGCCATGAGACACAATACCATCCATGAGTTTAATTGAAAAACAAAAAACTGTGTTTATGACACTTACATACAATTTGCATAATAATTTGGAACGCGGTGTATACTAGGATGAGCAGTAAAAGTGACAGTACAGACATACATAATGCTGCAAAAAAAAAATCTAATTTAAATAAATGCCGTTCTTTTTAACTTTCTATTCATCAAAGAATCCTGAAATTTTTTTTTAGCACAGATTCCACAAAAAATATTAAGCAGGAAATAAAGGGACATTTTACTCACCCCTTTGTCATCCAAGATGTTCATGTCTTTCTTTCTTCAGTCGTAAAGAAATTAAGTTTTTTGAGGAAGACATTTCAGGACCTCAAATGCTGGTCTTGTCTAGCTCTGTGTGTATTCTGTGCTTAAGACAGTTAGGGTAGGTCGAAAAACTCCCATCTCACTTTCTCCTCCAACTTCAAAATCGTCCTACATCGCTGCAGAAGTACCGACCCAATGTTTACAAAGTTAATGTGCAAAGAAGATCAAACACCCTTTACAAAAAAGGCAAAACGGTGATTTTGAAGTTGGAGGAAAAGATTATATTAGAATTTTCTGATATACCCTAACTGTCTTGAATTGGAATACACAGAGTACACGCAAGAGCTAGACAAGACCAGCATTTGAGGTTAAAAAATATATATAAATTTAATAGTAGCTATGGTTTTTGCTAGATAAGACCCTTCTTCCTTGGCTGGGATCGTTTAGAGCCCTTTGAAGCTGCATATAAATTACATTTTGGAAGTTCAAACTCACGGGCCCCATAGAAGTCCAATATATGGAAAAGCTGTCGTAAAGAAATTGTTTTTTGAGGAAAACATTTTAGGACCTCAAATGCTAGTCTTGTTTATCTCTGCGTGCACTCCATGTTTAAGACAGTTAGGGTAGGTCAGTGGTTCTCAAAGTGGGGGGCGCACGAGTATTGCAGGGGGGGCGCTGGCCATCAGCAGAAAAATAAATATAAAAACGTAAACAGCCAAAGGACGTAACGAATGGGAGATGGATCGGTGTGTGAAAGAGAAGAGAAAACCATAGATGAATTTGCTCAGACCCAGTCAGGTGCTGGTCAT
Organism: Garra rufa; assembly: GCF_049309525.1. Taxonomy (NCBI): domain Eukaryota; kingdom Metazoa; phylum Chordata; class Actinopteri; order Cypriniformes; family Cyprinidae; genus Garra; species Garra rufa. The sequence goes on from NC_133362.1 coordinate 19,390,473, forward strand.
TCAAAAGCTCAATGCAGGGCTTCAAAGTTAAAATTATTTGCAACTTTGTCACGTCCAGCAGAGATGTCACTGACACTGCGCTCCGCTGAACTGCAGCATTCTGGCGCCTCAGTCTCGGTGTACTGTACAAATCGGCATACATTGACAAATGATAACTCAGCGGCAGAGTTCAGCTCATGCAGGGGCGTAATTTCCACTTGGGGCTTTTCAAAATCCTGTTTGTGTCCTCCCACTTTCAAATGGTTTTGTAAAAGTAATGTCTTGTATTGTAGAATGCACGCTCAGCGCCGCTGATTCGCGCGATCGTTAAAATGAAACCGAAAGTAAAACGCGCACATGCATTCAAAAGCAATTTTAATACCCCACGTTTACAGAGCTACTCCCCAATGCGCGCAAATTAGGCTACATAAAATATCGAAGCTGTTATTAGTATGTGGGCTATAATAAGTTGTATAGTTGTCTATAACTCTGTATCATGGTGGGAAAATTCGGAAAATATACTTGTTATATATAGTGCACAACAAAACGTTATCGTGACAGGCCTACTTTGAACAGCAGTGTATTTCATTATTGTCTATGGCAATAGTGAAATACATTTGAAATCAATTTAATGTCTTACGTATTACTACTTTTCCTAATAACACAAGTTATAATATCTGTGTCTCAAAACAACTGACTGCCAATTGTAGTAAAAATAAAATTGGATGACTTGGGTATTAATTTTAATATATAGTACATGGTAAGCAAGTAATAAAAACATTGCTTGGAATAACTAGGAAGTTGTAAGAGACAACTAAAGTTGGATTGGAACACATGTTAGATTGTAATTAAAATGTTAAATTAAATTACCCTAGATCACCAAAATTGATCTCACTAAATTACCAAAGTTTGGAAACACCCTTGGCAAAGTGTGATTTTGGATGATCTCAGCATAGTGTGAATTATCGTTGGGCAATCCTTCAGGAGACTTGGAGTAATATATCAAGTTAATGTTTGAATAAACTGACAGCTCGGATGCCCAGATTATGCAGAGCTGTAATAGCTGCTAATAGTGGATATTTTGATGAATCAAAAAGTTTTTTTTTATGTATAAACTGTTTATGCAATATAATGTTTTCGTAGTTTGTGTTGTCCTTTATCAGTGCAAAATGATCACAAATGAAAAAGGATTAATGCCAATATTGTCCAAAACCCCACTGTTCTTGGACATTTCCAAACTTTTGAAGGGCAGTTCCTAGAAAAAGTAACTGTAGATTAATAATATATAACTTTATATATAGCACATTTACAAGAGCTTTGCATCATGATGGGATCAAAATGTTTATTTTGTGATAATGCCCTTCCTATAGTACATTCTACTGAACATAATTATCATTTTATACCCACCTTTTTCTTCCTGTAAGAGTGGGTGCGGCCATTTGTAAATTTTATAGGTCTGGCTTCTGCACATTCAGCTATTTTTAGCTGTGCAAAACAGCTTGTTTTGCTGCAAATTGGTGTGTCTTACCATGTTATTTTAATGTATTATTTTAATTATGAACACACTGGTTTGTAGTACAAACATTGTTGTTATTCTACTCATTATTTCCCTGTAGCGGATAATAAAAAAACGGCCTACTTCAGCGTTGAAGAAAGAGGTGGATAAAGAAAAGATAATCTAGCCATATGACCAACTGATTTCTCCCTGCCTGTGTACTGTGCACTTGTAATTGGTAGTTTTATTATTACTGCATGACATCTTTAAATGTCACATCTTGGACCATAAATCATTTTGCACTGTAATACTAAATTAGAAGCAACAGGTATATTGACATAAGCTCATATGAACAGTTCACATGTGTTCATGATTAGCTGTGCGACCAATTCCTGGCAGCATTTTAGTGAATAAATAGCTTGAATTACTGCAGCTACACATTAACTGGAGATCTAGGGCCTCATTAAGTTGCTTGACCTCAAGTCTGTTTAGGTAAACATTACTCACTTCATGGGTCTGAGTAAAAACAATTTAAGTCAGTCTCATACCATGCGTTATGTAAAACCACCTCCAGCACCATTTACAATGAGTAGACTCATGGGAGTCAGAGGTGTAGAGCTGTCTGAACAGTACAGTAAAGATTAACCTGCCTGCACATCCTCAGAAGGGCATTTCATGTACTGTAACGTGGTCTGACATTACCCAGCCAGTATGTTCTGTAGTGTAAGTTAGGCTTTGTTTTCTGTTGAGGCAATCCATGTTTCTGCTTTTGCCTTGTGTATGTGGAAACACAACAGGAAGTCTTTTTGCTGAAGCAGCAGAGGTCAATCTGTTGATAAGATTTATTTGGTTTCACCTAAGAACCAATCTGTTCAAACCACATAATTTAAAGGAAATTCAAATTTGCAGACAGTATACTCACCCTTAGGCCATCCAAGATGTATACGAGTTTGTTTTTTCATTGAAAAAGATTTGGATAAATTTAGTGTCATATGCTTACCAATGGGTCTTGTGCAGTGAATGGGTGCCGTCAGAGTGAGAGTTCAAACAGCTGATAAAAACATCACAAGTACTTTGCACAACTCATATCTATAAATGAATGTCTTATAAAGCAAACAACTGTCTGCTTGTAATAAACAAATCTATCATCATTAAGATGTTTTTAACTTACAACCATTGCTTCCAGCTAAAATACAAGTCCTCTGTCCATAATATCGCTTTCACCAGAAACAGGAAAAAATATGCACAGATGAAGCTCCATTTACAAGTGAAAACAGTTCTAAACAAACATTTCTGTGGATTTAGATATGAGAGGACAGTGGGCGATAGGGCTGCTCGATTATGGCAAAAATCATAATCAAATTACGATTTAACACGATTATGACTGGGTCCAAAACTTTATATTAGTGATTAATTTAAATATAGCAATACAACAGAAAAAAAGAAAAAAAAAACGGCTTTTTTGGAAATAAAAATACTGAATACTTTTATGCAAGTCTAAACAGCCTACTACAGAAATGAAATGTAATTATTTGGATGTAAAATAAAACGGCGTCTTCACTGCAAGAATTAAACATGCTTTGTTTCTTATTAAAACTACAAAAGCCCTTCATTCAAGAGCAGTGAGTGATTTTTGTTTTTCTTTGTATTTGTTCGTTTTATTAATATTAAGCACAGAGACGGCAGAAGGAATATTATTTGTTGGCGCTTTAAGTGCCACACAGATCTTATATACTGTTACACATGTATTTTCTCAACTGTTTATGATCATTTAAGACATAACTGACAAGGGTTTACATGAATAATCACCAATTGCATGTGAAATTCGGCTTTAATGGAGGAGCAAAAGCGCACCACTGGCAAGGGGACGGAATGGAGCTCAATAATCGTTTCATCTTGAATACTGTATTTTCATGATCGTTTGAAGCTGAAATCGAAATCTAAACTTTTTCTATTGGAGGAAGTGTTATTATGGACTTGTATTTTGGCCAGAAGTGACAGTTTAAAGTCAAAACGCCTTAATGATGGATTTGTTTCTTACAAACACAGCTTTTTGCTTCACAAGACAATAACTGATGTACTGCAGTTGTATGGATTACTTGTTGATTATTGTTATCAGCTGTTTGGACTCTCATTCTTCCGGCACCCATTCACTGCAGAGGATCCACTGATAAACAAGTGTTGCTAAATTTATCCAAATCTGTTCTGATGAACAAACTAACTCATCTATGTCTTTGATGACCTGAGGTCTTTTAAACTAGCTCCTTTATCGTGTGTTACATGGTCATCTGGCAGAAGGATCTGGAATGATAATACCATGTGCTACAATGTACTTACTAGTCAACTGTATTTTGAAATCACTTACTTGTATGGTTCAATTATTTATGTGTTCTTCTATATTCTCTAGGCAAGACGCCAGAGGAGGCTAGTGACCTGGCTCTTACGTTTATGAAGGAACGGGTGAATGGTCTTGGCGGGGCGGTGGTGGTAGATCCAAAAGGAACCTGGGCAGCTCGGTTTAGCAGTTTTCAGATGGCATGGGCTGCTGCCCAGCAGGGTGAACTCCACTATGGGCTATACCATGGCGAAAACGTTGTTGAGCCTCTACAGGAGAATATATAATAAACACACATACATATACTCTCAGACATGTTTAGGTGATTGTATTTTTATAATCAGCAGCGAATACAAAGGGATGTCAGTTTTACTACCAGTCAAAAGTTTTTGAACAGTAAGATTTGTAATGTTTTTTAAAGAAATCTCTTATGCACAACAAGCTTCATTAAAGTACAGCCAAAAAAGTACAATTTTGAAATATTTGTACCATTTAAAATAACTGTTTTCTATTTGAATATATTTTAAAACGTAATTTATTCTTGTGATTTCAAAGCTGAATTAGTAGCATCATGTTGAAAACCACTGAGTAACTTTTTTTTTTAGGTTTCTCTGATGAATAGAAAGTTCAGAAGAACGGCGTTAATGTGAAATAGAAATCTTTTGTAATGTTTTAAATGTCTTTATCATCGCTTTTAATCAATTTAAAGCATCCCTGCTATATAAAAGTATTAATTTCTATAATAAAAAATTATACTGACTCCAAGATTTTGAATGGTGTACTGTTTAATGTTACAAAAGCTTTTATTTCAGATAAATGCTGATCTTTGGATCTTTCTATTAATCAAAGAATTCTGAAAAAAAAATTACTCAACTGTTTTAAATATTGCTAATAATAGTAATGTTTCTTGAACAGCAAATCAGCATATTAGAATCATTTCTGAAGGATCATGTGACACTAAAGACTGGAGTAATGATGCGAAAAATGTAGCTTTTATCAAAGGAATAAATTACATTTTAAAGCATATTCATATTCTTTAAATATTTCAAACTTTTACTGTTTTTTGCTGTACGTTGAATTAATTAAATGCAGGCTTGGTGAGTCTTTAAAAACATTAAAAATCTTACTGTTCAAAACATTTGACTGGTAGTGTACATACCTTATGGCAGTGAAAAAAAATAACTATTGTAACACTCCTTTTTGAGGACAGTGGACCTGCCCTTAGTGGTAATACTATATGTTCTCCACTAGATGGAGATAAATTATGTTTTTACAACCAAGTGAGTTTAATTTGTTGTAAAGTGCAGGGCACATTTAAAGGCATAGTCCACCCCAAAACGCTAATCCTGTCATCATTTACTCACCCCTCAAGTTGTTCCAAACCTGTTTGAGTTTCTTTCTTATGTTGAGGCCAAAAGAATAATATTGGTAAGAAAACAGTTAATGGTAGCTAAAGACGTCCATAGTTTGGATATATCTTTGAAATATCATCTTTTGTGTGAGTAAATGTTGACAGAATTTTCATTTTTGGATGGACTATCCAATTTTAATTACAAAATAGTAAAAATAAATGTTGTACATATTTTGCAGCTGAAGTGTCGGTGAATATAAGATAAAAATGTTTACATGTGCCATAAATACACCTGTGAACCTAAGTCACAATGTCTTGGCAGACTTACCAGACTGGTTTTATAACTGACTTTGAAGAAAAGAAATGATGATTAATTCTTGAAGTAGTTCTGCGTATCATTTCCTTCTCTAGTCTGAAAGAGAAAGCAGATTGTTAAATCAGCACAGAATATTTTTAACCAATAGGTAATGTTGACTTTTGAACAAGCAATGCAGCAATTGTCTATATTCTGTGAGAAAGTTTGACAAATGAAACTTTGTAACGCATTTAAGTGTGTTTGTATCATAACACTATTTAGACTGATTATGTTGGCTGAATATCTGTTTGAAGGTGGAAATGTGCTGTGCAGAAAATAAATTCTTGTTGTTGTGGGTCACTTATGTGCTATTTTAAATTAACAGCTACTGATAACATCAGTTGTGTTGTTTTCATCTACAGTATAGTGAGGTAACGTGGCCTTCAAATCTTAATGCCCTGACCCTCATGACAGTTTAAGTACACAAGCTTCTGCTTATTGTGTCAACACACAGGCCAGCTTGCAAGTTCCAACTGTGAATTGTCTTTATAATGATCAACAACCCCAAAGCAGTTTTTCTGCCCTCGGCGGTCAGTTTGTGTTCAAAATATTCCACACGGAGCATGCAAAACAGCATCAGCGTTTGTCCTCTCAAAGACACAGCTGACAAGTTATGACCTCTCTGTCCTTTTGTGTCTTATTTAACCCTTAAACCTGCAGGGACATAAAAAGAAATACATAAAAGTGAATTAAATTATTTGGGTATACATCAAATAATACACTTTCAAGTTCTAAATGAATAAAAATATGCTGTTTTAAAGTTGAATCTCTTATAAAAACAGTCCAAAAGAGATTAGTTTTTACCTCAAGGTCAGTAACCTTCATGTGGCATGGTGCCATGCTACTTTTAGATAAAAGTAGTGAGTTCATGCCTTATTTTTGTGTACCACTTTCTAGTCATTTATGCTGAATAGCTGCAGCTTTAATATTTAGTATCTTGTTTAAATATTTTTATTGGTTCCACTCACTCACTGTCTCCCACATCAATATGTATAATATGTTTATGAGGAAAATGTATTATAAAACTCAAGATTAAGTGTATTTTAGCTAAGTGAACTGCATTTATTTTGGAGTGAATATATTTTAGAATATACTAAGCAAATGGAAACACTTTATAATAAGGTCTCATTTGTTAACATTAGTTAATGTGTCAACTAACATAAACGAACAATGAACAATACCTTTATGGCAGTATTTATTCATCATTGTTAATGTTTGTAAATAAAAAATACAGCTCATCGTTTGTTCATGTTAGTTATCTAAACACGGAATTAGCTGCAATGCGTTCATTTTAAATTTATATTTTTATTTTACATTAATATTTTGCATTTAGATATTTAGCAATAGAGGAACGATGCCAGCAATATTGCGAGTGACAATTTTTAGGTTTATTTCTTAGAAAGCTAGACCAGGAAACAAGCTAGAACAAAAGCGAAATGCATTTTTTTTATGAACCTATGTGGATTTAATCATAATGCAACACATTTGTATTTCAAATATAAAAGCGCAGCGGTCAAGGGGTCATTCAGTGAATGTAAACGCTGGCACCATCATGAATATGAGCGCTTCGCTTGCTGATTGGTCAGCATTCGATAGCGACGACAGAAAAGGGGCGGGTCTAAACTCAGGAATCCGCATAGAAAAAGTCAGGAGTGACAGATTGCCCGGAGTGGCTGACAGCTTTACAGTGGGCTCGGACGACGACGAAGTCAAGCAGCCCCTATTCTTACAGTTGCCATCTTACAAAGCTTTATCATAGACTCTTAACACCGTGTAGACATTGTAAAAGAGCGACGCTACCAAACTTCAACCAAACCATCATAATATTACTTGATTATAACGGTCGCTTTCTATTTTTGTCGCGTCGCGTGAGATAATTACGTAATTACGCACTTGTGGCGGTTCCCAGCAGCTTATACAAATGCATTGCGCTTGTTTGCTTTGACCAAGAACTTTAAATCACGTGGGAACGGGTTTTCGTGAAGTCAAAGAGATGATAAAGTTATTACGAAGACGAAGAACACGGCAAGGATCTGTCGAAGTGGAGATGACATCCTCTCTGGACGTTTATACATTTTCTCACAAGGCATTTGTGCTGTCAGCGCTGGAGGAAAAGTCACGGACATCTGCGAAGAAGTTTGCAAAAGAAAGTTCATCAGACGGATCTTTCTTAGAAATACAGACATTCTGATTGTAACTTAGGTGAGTGGTCAATTCATATGCTGCATTAAGAGTTTGTATTTGTAGATTTATTAAAGAAGGCAGTCCAACAAGTCTGCTCAGCGGTGTCCAGGAAATGGCTCCGTTATGAGGGAAAATATTAAATGTTAGATACTATATATGTATTTAATCGATTTTTTGTAATAAAACAAAATGACAGGCACAGATGAATATCAACACTGAATCGGCCATAAGCACGAGGTTTTAGATATTCACCCATGTTGATGTTAAATACTACAAGCGGTTTGTAAGCGTTACAGTAATTAAGATACAATCGTAAGTAATTAATATTATGACTGGCCAGTTTGGACTTACCTGTCTACTCAGCCTATAAAGCTTTTTGTGTCACCAAGCAACTCACACACTAAAAGCTGGTCTGGAGCTCTTTGTAAGAGTGGAGCGGAGTGACATATTTCCTCAAAGGTCTAATCACCCGGTTCCTGCTCCAGTCCGGGTTTTTCATTTCCTGCTCAGTATTGAGAGAAACCCGCTCAGAGAGATAAGTGAGCGAAAACATCGACGCCCTGATTTTCAAAATCGCTGCTCTGTTCAGGTAAAAATCACATAAATCCGCTTTCATAGACCTTGGGCAGGATAGACGCCAAATTAATTTTGTGCGGAGTTTTTGTCTACTGAAAGTTTCTTTAGAAAGTATTTTGTCAGCTTAACAGTTGGCTTGTTATTAAACTACAGTACAAATCAATCAAACACATTGTACTTCTAATCCTCACAGCCTCATTTTCATCCCTGTCAAAAAATTGAATATGGCGCTCCGACTTTAAACAGTGGCGCATTCAGAAGTGGAGTAAGGCTATGTTCACACTTGGCATCTTGTTTTAAACTGTCAGGGTCCTTTTTACATTATAATTCAATGGAGTAAACAGTGTTTTCAAAAAAGTCCTGAGCGCTTTTTTAAACGCCACTGTCGGCGTCTTTTTCTGCAGCTCAGAGTGTCTATTTAAGTTGAAAAAAAGTTTAACTTTTCTGAAGTTATTTATCAGTGACAGATTTCAACCGCAGCTTCAATGGATATTTATAATGTAGGAGGCGGGACACTTCGAATTCTAGAGAGCATTTGATTGGACGGAAAGTTTGATGAGAAGCTGAAGTGCAGGGTGATGTCATCAAAATGGTTGATCCATATTGGCGGAAGTTAGAGAGTGTAAGTTATGAATGCTTTTATTTTCTAAATGTGAATTTTGTCATTGTTTTGGAGCACACTAGCTTATAAATAACCTTAAGGCTAACATATTCATGTTAAAAGCCAAAAACCTGTAGTTTTTTGTTTAATTTTGATTTCACAGGGACTTTAAGACCTGTTTGCGGCAAGAAATAGTTTGCTACATATTAGTTTGATAACTATATTAGCACCAACACCAATAAATATTAATGTTCTGTTTTTTATAAGAGCACACTGCAGTTTTGTCCTCCACTGCTTTACAAATAATATAAAAAGAAAACATTTAGTTTTAATGGGTCACATACACAAATTTATTGTAATTTACATTTAATTTAATTTACCATTCTAATTTCGTCGATTAACGGATAGAAAATGAACATTGTAATGTTTAAGAATTAGCTCAGCAGAGAGTAGGTGGACTTTAGTGGCTGTTTGAACACATTTGATCACATGAGCGTCAAATGCATTTTTGACTCCCTCTGGAAGTGGTCGAAAGTGGAGACGTTTTAGACCCTGTTTATCTTAATATCAGGTGTAAACCGGGCTTGTGAGCTTTTCAATGTCAAAATAATTCTGATTGGCTATTAATGTTTTTACTGCACTGTTCCAATGTGCCATTAGTGTTATAGTTGTAGTGTGGACTTCCCTATTCTCACAGAATTAGAATGATTAGTAAACATTTTTATCTTTTTTGTCCTTGATTTGAACAGCTCTTTAGTCTTTGAACAGTAAGAATATGTAGGCCAGCATTTCCTTCTTATCTTATTGTCACATCTGTGCCACAGTACATTACTCTGAGTTATTTTCTATGCATCAGTGAAACAGCCAATCAAATGTAACCTCAGCAGTGCACAAAGACGAATTAAAAATCTGCAGATTTTGTGTCCCGGATTTGTAGTTGGTTGGGTTGGCATGAGCCAGTGGAGGACAATGTGTCAAGACCTATTCATTAAACCTATCATTACTGCATTTGACACATCAAGTAAGTCTTTTTCACTCTTCGTTTCATGTTTCTTTTCTCATTTCTAATTCAGTTTTGCAAAGCGGCCAGTAGAGTGTAAGTGTCGGGGTGGCATGACTTCCTGCTGACCTCTGAGAGTTAGCGTTTTCTGTTAATCAGTGTTCTGGTGACACAGATGACTTGTTCTCTTGCTGTGAGTTTCGTGCCTGGAATCAGGGAACTGTGTTTAGCTGCCTGTCGAGTGCAAAGGAGTGTGACCTCCAGCAAGGTCAGAGAGGCCTTCGCTCATCTGAATCTGCTTCGGGTGGTTTTGGGTTCCTGGAAAAAAGGAGACAGAGTTAAAGCAATGCGAGTGAATGGAAACAAGTGATTCTGTGTGAAACAGAGGTTAAAAAATCAATGTGTTTTCTCACAAATCAGGTACATCGCATTAGAAATGGGACTTTGTTGTTTTGTTGCATTTAAAGATCAGGAAACACAAGTAAGGGAATACATATTTGTATTTATTAGTATAGACGTATTTCAGTTTTGGAGAACATTCTCATAAAAATAGTCAATAACCGATGCCCTCTGAATCAGACTGATTTGACAAATGTGTTGAATAGGTAACAAGTTGTGGTTACTGTTAAAACCAGAGGAGCATTCTAGGCATTGACCTAACTTCATCTGCCCCATGATAAGTTCGTCCCACAGGGCATCTGCCATCATAAGAAGTGCAGTTTAAGTCTGCGTTAGGGAAGAATGCTTTGATGAGGCCCTTGATCTAGGGGAAATCAGAGTGCCGCTCACAAGGGTGGTATTTTCACCGACTCAGAAAGAACAGGACAATCACTAAATCCTAGAAACAATGTATTCAGGGTTATTTGAGAAGTTTCAGCTTTATTGTACTCTCAGACTCAGTCTCAGATAGAAAGAGAAGGGATAAAGAGGTAGTTGAATATGATTTTTATATATATATATATATATATTAGGGCTGTCAATCGATTAAAATTTTTAATCGCGATTAATCGCATGGTTGTCTTGAGTTAACTCGCGATTAATCGCACATTTTTATCTGTTCTAAATGTACCTTAAATTAACACTTTTTAAAGTTTTTAATACTCTAATCAACATTGGCATGGATGCTTTAAGCAAATATGTGCTTATTATCAGTGAAACCATACTTGACTAGACTAACTTGTTTCAAATGTCATAGATGTTTTTCAAATAACTTGTTCATGTCTATTAGACACATGAAAAAAAGAACATAGAAACACCAGGTTCCCATTACTTCTCTTTCTTTGCACTGAGCAATTTACTTACACAAGCCTGTTTACATTATTTGCAGGACAGGGCAGCTCACTTCTTCTGAACATGCAAAATCTACGTTTATTATTACATTTGTTTGCCTCTAGGTGCCCACATACTGTCATTTGATGCAGCCAAGTTCTCAACAAAACTGTTTCCATTGTTTTGATGTAATATTTCTGTTATCAGACAACCAAAGTAATATGAAATAATAACTGAAAAAAAATCCTGAATTATGATCATGATTCAATCACTGAAAAGAATCATTTACTGGCATCTGGACATAAGTCACTATTCCCTGCATTATTATCGTTGTTTTTAACTTCCTGTTTGAATGCCTTCAGGATCCTTTGACTTTTTAGGTGTTTAGCCATTTAAAGTTATGTGATCCCAAAAACCTGCTTCTTTTATGTTTTAATGTATTGTTTTGGTTATAATGTACTGATTGGAGAGCCTGGTCTCATGCAAATGCGCACTAGCACGACTTTCTGTTTCTATTTGGCGTGCTATTAACAAGCTGAAATTAACTTTGGCGTACATATGATATGCAATTATGCATGTGTTTGACGTGCATTTAATACGCCGTTTTCGCGTGCATACTCGTATGTGGCTTTACGCATCAACCCCACAGCAACAATCCTAACGTAGCCCGACTCCGCTTGCATTCATTAAATATGGCAGAAGTGCCGGTGTACGCAAAAGGATAAAATACAGAAGTACCTGCGTACCGGCCCACTTCAAGCACTGGAATGAACATAACATCTGTTTTAACCGAAAGCGCTGCTCCACTGCCGCTCGCTGAACAGAGCAGACGCAGATATGAAGAGAGGGAGGTGCGCGCGCATTCATTGGGAGACCTCACGCACGTTCAGCAAAACCGAAGAGCCTCAGAAACTATATTGGGTTTGTCCAATTATGTGTTTATGTATTGTTGCTAGACACTTTTCGCTAGGTTGGCAGCACTGCATCCATTTCTTTAACTATGGGCTAGGTAGTGGGTCAAACAGAAATGCGCGCTGCGTTAATCGCGCGTTAATAAAATTAGTGCCGTTAAAATGAATTTGCGTTAACGCGCGATTAACGCGTTAATTTTGACAGCCCTAATATATATATATATATATATATATATATATATATATATATATATGCCTTGTCTGGGAATGTATTATGTTTTAGTAGCATAATACAGCATCTTAACTAGTCAAACTCACCAAGTATATAGTTTGGTCTGGGAGTTATTGATTGATTGAAATTCATCAAGTGGAATGCATCAAAAAATGTGTGTCCCATTAAAAAAAAAAACAGTCTCAAAGTTAATGATAACTGTACCACTTTGAACAAAACCATTGCTAATAATTGATGTGATCAGAGGCCTTGTTTGGGTAGAGGCCGTGTGTCTTTGGACTCGCAGCCAGATCCCTTCCTTTTTTCTTTTAGTCTCGCTCTCCTTCCTTGCTCTCCACCCCTTCCCCCAATTCCCTCTCCCTATGTCTCTGCCTTACTACATGCTATGCGGTTGCCAAGTGCTAAGAATTCGCGGAATGTGGGATTGCAGTGGTCTGATAAAGTTTGCTTTGTTCCCGCCGTGACCTGAACACTGGGAGGGATATGGGACCCTGGGAGTTTCACCAGAGTCAGTGCACAGCAGAGCAGACCCAGTACACAGTCTCAACACACTGTTAAGTGCACACACACTCACACAATTTGAGCCACGTCTTATTAGCAACCTGTTATTTGTTTTACAGCACATGGTGCTGACTGCTGGTGTGTGGATAGGATGGGGATGCATGCTACAAGTTGAATTTACATACATGCAAATTTGAATATGCATATTATAGCTGTTGTAGGCAGGGTACATGGAATGCTCCAAAAATGGAATAGTCTGGTCTTACTTGATTTAACCAGAATAGTTTATCAGACAGAAAATACACTTAAAACACAGAATCAGATTCAGAAAGAGCTGTATTGCCAAATGTGTTCACACACACAAGGAATTTGTCTTGGTGTTAGGAATTTCCAGTACAGAAAGTACAAACATAGTGCAGACATACATAAAATTAAGGTAATACAAACACTAATATTAGAGAGAATATACAATACATTATAAGTAAAAGTAGTAATAAAAATATACAGAAAAAGGAAAAATGTCCCTATAAAGGCCTCAAAAGGAGTTTACTTGTGATAATATAAATTATGTCCAATAACAGCAAAGTTTTTTAATGGATGTTTCATTTCTGACATACTAAATGCTGAAAAACTATGTAAGCCCATTTCCGCCACATAAGAAAAAAATAAATCCATGCTTTAAAAAGTCGAAATTATGACATACTTAAGTCAAAATTCCGAGATAAAAAGTCACAATTATGACCTGCTAAGTTGAAATTATGACTTTAAAAGTCATAATTATGAGATACAAAGTCAAAATTTTAACTTTAAAAGTCGAAATTATGACTTACGTAAGTCATAATTATGTGAATAAAAATTATGACTTAAAAAGTCAAAATTATGACATACTGAAGTCAAAATTACGAGATAAAAAGTCACAATTATGACCTACAAAGTCAAAATTATGACTTTAAAAGTCGAAATTATGAGATAAAAAGTTTTTACATATTGTGGACTATGGGGGAGAGCTCTGCTTCCATATAATTTTTACTTTTTAAGGCATACATTTTTTTTCTTACGTGGCAAAAATGGGCTTACATACGTTTATCATTAAACAACTATCCAGTGATCAATGTGTTTATAAAGAAATTTTATCTCAATTTTGACTTTGGTAATCATAATTTCGACTGTTTATCTCTTAAGTATGACTTAAAGTCATAATTTCGACTTTTTAAGGCATTCATTTTTTTCTTACATGGCGGAAATGGGCTTCCATAAAAAATATGCACTATGGAAAAATAAAATATATTAAATTATAAATAAGACAAATAGTGCATTATAAATATTTTAAGTATATTTTGAATATAAATTACAAAGTATGGCTGTTTTGTAAAGAGTTTAACTATTAATGCAAGCAACACATAAAATGTATAAAATTGACTTGCTAGACCCACCAGATTGTGTCATTTGTCAATTACTTGATATTAAAGTTATAAACATAATTAGTAAAATGTTTATATATTGTAATGTGTGTATGTATATTAGTACTATAAAAGTTTGAGTGAAAAGTTGAATTGTGAAGCAAGAAAATCTGATTTGTACAAAAGATATTTTTTTTATTTGATTAATGACCTAGAAATAGAAATAGTTTAGTTAATGTTTGTTTCAGTTTTTTAAGGGAACTCCAGGTTTTGAGACTTGTATAGCTAAATATAACATGAATAATGTCTCTTACTGACATATGTAGTAGAAAACCCATTAAATATTTAAGTTATTTTAAAAAATCCACATTTTTTTCTACATTTTGTCGAAATTATGACTTAAAAAATAATTATGAGATAAAAAGTCAAAATTATGACTTTAAAAGTGTGTGGCATGGTATCAGTATTTTATTTTCCAAGTTGTGTTGCGGTAAAAATAGCGCCAAGTAGAGCCAGTAGCTCATCGAGTGCAACCATTTGACGTAATCAAAATAACAGCGCCCTCCCCCATAGTCCACAATATGTATAAAATGATGTGGATTTAAGTGATGTAAAACTTTCAAAATATGAAGGAAAGGGAAAGATTAAGAAACAGCAGAGTAGATTTGGTAAATGTCAATGAATGATGCAACACATCTTAATCCATAAACAAAACCATTTCCCTAACTGAAAATCAGTTTCTGAATGCATGAGGTCTTCTGCAGCAACAGATTCCTTCCAGAGAAAAGAAGATTCATGATAGAGAGAGAAAAGAGACTCAGTCCAAATTCCCATTGTCACTTTATCAAAAGTAGACACTCTCTCGCTCACACACTTTTCCAGTTTTAGAGGCCAGTTGAGTGGAAACACTGCCAGGAAAGTACGACTGATGACAGAAAAAGATGCTGATTTATTGATTTGAAGTTTTAAGTTGGCGTTCCATGTGTAATGGGCGTACAGAGGTCACGTCTCTCAGAGCTGCAGTCTAGTGTTGAAGGGAGTTGAGACGCTCTTGATGAAATCTGCCATCTCAGCCCTCACGACACAGGGGTCTTAACAGCTTCGTTTAAAGAGTAAACAGAGATGGACGCTTTGTGATTGGAGGGGGTTGGCAGGAAGCTGCTCTGGTGTTTGTGTTTAGGAGACGTTTGCAGGCAGCGTTGCGTGTGAAGCTTCATCAGATTGGCTCTTTGTGGGAGAGTCATGGCAAAACAAGCGCCCGCTGTTGAGTTTCCAGTGTTTTCAATGTAAATATGACATGTCTCTTCTGTCATGGTTACCAGCCCTCATAGTGTCACAAGCTTGGCCAAACCTAGGCTGAATGACTGCCTCTCCATGGACACAGAGGAAGGTGTGTTGAAAAGCTTCTGATGACAGAGGTCTCATGAAGTATAGTCAAGTTTTTATGCCAACGATGGCACAAATTTTAGTGTATTAGGGTTACAGTCAGTGTCAGGTTTACTTATCATCTGCATAGTGGACAAAAAGTCAGCTGGCAGTACAGGCTACTGTAAACATCCTTGACTGGAAGCTGGTGCTTAAGATGGAGCTTTCAGTCGGATGTTTGCAGCAGCCAACTGCTGTTACTCTCACCCGGAAACCTGCTCCAGAAGAACATGGACACACCCACTGGAACAAACCATCGGATTTTAATGTTCAGATTGTGGAGGATCAATAACTTCTAGTCCCCCTCTGATAAAGGCAAGCTGAAGGGCCACCCAAGGTCCATTTAATGGCTGTCTGATGCATGTGGTACACAAAACTAGAAAGCACTGTGAAAACTCTAAGCTTCAAACAGATTGGCCAACAGTTTATGGGATTTGAGATGCATCTGCTGCCCCGAGATTTATTTGTTTTATTTATTTATTTATTTGTAATACATTTGAAAGATATTTACTTGGCAGTGAGTACAAGGAAAAGTATTTCTAAGCATGTTTTTCCTATTTTGTTTTATAGAAGTCTGCAATTATTCTAATATGCTGATTTGCTGTTCAAGAAACATTTATTATTATTATTATTATTATTATTATTATTATTATTATCATTATCAATATTTAAAACAGTTGAGTCATTTTTTTCAGGATTCTTTGATGAATAGAAAGATCCAAAGATCAGCATTTATCTGAAATAAAAAGCTTATCTATATATAAAATGATAGAAATTAATATTTTTATTTAGCAAGGTTGCTTTAAATTGTTCAAAAGTTACAATAAAGACATTTATCATTTTTAAAAAGATTTCTATTTCGGATAGATGCTGTTCTTCTGAACTTTCTATTCATCAAAGAAACCTGAAAAAAATTTGACTCCGCTGTTTTAAACAATAATAATAATAAATGTTTTTTGAGCAGCAAATTAAAATATTAGAATGACTTCTGAAGGATAATGTGACTGGAGTAATGATGTTTAAAATTCTGCTTTGAAATCATAGGAATAAATTACAAAAAGATAGAAAAACAGATGTACTTTTTGCTGTACTTTGGATCAAATAAATGCATGCTTGGTGAGCAGAAGAGACTTCTTTAAAAAACAAAAAAATATTACTGTTCAAAAACTTTTGACTGGTAGTGTATTTGTTTTTGTTTTTTATACAAATTTCATCTTTGAAAAATAAAGTTCAGTCAGATTTTTTTTTTTTTTTTAAATCAAGCATTCAGTCATTCTGATAATGGCTCCTGCTTCTAGATGCGGCTAAATTGATACCTTCACAGTGTTTGGTTCACTGTATTAATATTTTACACACTTGTAAGATGTATGTGTAACAAAATCATGACCCACTGATTTTTTTGTGCTGACCTTGTTCAGTTGTTCCTGTCAAATACAAGATAGAATTTCTGCCTGTACACGTGTCTGTGTAATTTTGATACACTGGTTAAGAACATCTGGCTTTTTATTATTAATTTAGGTTAATTTGACATGGATCACAGAGTTACCCTTACACTAAAACCGCAAAGTAAACCACAATATATGCTGTAAGTCACGTGAGCTACATAAGACTAAGACTTTTTTTTTAATCATATATACGAAACCGTAAACTACTCAAACAGCTCACTGTTCAGCCATGTTGCTTTCGATCCACAGCAGCTGCAATAGCGTATCTGTGTGAACTGAGACGGACTGAAATGGATCCCTCTGTGGCACGTCAAGAGCAAACAGTGGTTTGAGAACGAATCAGACTGAGGGTCTGATCCGCGAGCGAACATTGTCTCTAGAGGCCGAATGTCAACATCAGCAGCCAAGGGTTGCCATTTGTGTCAGATTAACACTTTCAATCATGTAAAACACATTCCACCCCGACACCTGTGGAGCGCTAAGACCCAGATTAGCCGAGCTGCCTCTGCACCGGGTCACTCCTTCTCAGAGTTTCAAAGGCCTGTAACACAGATCCCGAGAGCACAGGACTCTCGCTTTCCCACCTCCGGCATGAAGGCTCCCACAGGGCGCGCGATGAAAAGCACAGAAATGTGATCCTGAAGAACAGCTTTGGGTCAGCAAAGTGAAAACTTTCAAGCCTACAAAGTGCAAACACCAAAACAGTTGATAGATTAACACTATCTACAATGTAAAAGCAACATTTTAATATTTCAATATATGTTTGACCATTTTTTATGTGCAGACTACAACCTTTGCAAATTACCAGACAACACTGTTCTGTTAAAGGATTAGTTCACATCCAAGATCTTCATGTCTTTCTTTCTTCAGTCGAAAGTAAATTAAGGCTTTTGATCAAAATATTCCAGGATTTTTCTCCATAGAGTGGACAGGTCCAAATTGCAGTTTCAATGCAGCTTTAAAGGGCTCTACATGATCCCAGCCGAGGAATAAGGGTCTTATCCTGCAAAACGATCCACCATTTTGTACAAAAAAAAAAAAACTAACCACAAATGGTCATCTTGCACTAGCTCTGTGATACGTGTCTACAACTTCATGCATTATGTAATCACATTGGAAATGTCATGCGTGGTTAGTTTTCTTAATCTGTGTACTCCGGTTCAAAAAGGTAGGATAAGGCGAAAAACTCAATCTTATTTTCTTCTCCAACTTCAAAATTGTCTAACATCGTGGTTTTACCTTTTTTTGTAAAGGGCGTTTGACTTTCTTTGCACGTTTGCTTTGTAAACAGTGGGTCTGTACTTTCGTCTACGCCACGCATGACCTTTCCAACGTGACTACGTAATGGGTGAAGTCAAGCTAGTGCAAGATATGGTTAAAAAGTACATTTACCTTATTCCTCGCCTGGGATTGTGTAGAGCCCTTTGAAGCTGCATTGAAATTGCAATTTGGACCTTCAACCCAGTTGATCCCCGTTGAAGTCCACTATACAGAGAAAAATCCTGAAATGTTTTCCTCAAAAACCTTCATTTCTTTTCGACTTAAGAAAGAAAGACATGAACATCTAAATTATCAGAAAATGTTAATTCTACAGTGAAAAAATGCATTGTAAATGTAAAAACAACCCAGGCTCATTGGAAATATGTCTTTGGTGACATTTCTGCAAGAAACGAGATTGCATGGCCTCTTGCAAGTTTTGCAACACTTTCAAAGTGAAATGTCCAGTGGGTGGCTCTAAAAGCATGTTCAGTTTTATACAAAACAGATGAATATTTGAATGGGTCGGTTGTTGTATGTATTGCGCCAGTTTGTAAATGTAATGTCTGGTGAGTGTAGCTATAAGATTAATACTCTATCGCATTTTAAAATAATATACCACTAACACAAAACCTACAAGGAACCATGTAAAACTAAGTCTTTAATTATCAATAATCTGTCTATGTAGGCTTGTGTGAAAAGGAAACTCACACCATTGGTTGAGCCAATCTTAATACTGCAAAAAAAAAGACTTTAACTTTGCTCTATAAAGCTCATATTTTAACAAGTGTTTCCTGCTAAGTTGGTTATCACTTTATCTGCAATAAGTGACAGATTTAATGAGCACCCAGTTTCAGCACTCTGGACAGCTCTCTTAGGTTGACCCTGCAGACACCCTGTCCTATGGGTGAGACAGTCCTTTGGGACATCTTTACTGTGATAACGTAAAATCAAATAATTAAAATAAGCTGGGATTTCTAAAATGGCATTCTGATCCCTTTATTGTTTCTTTATCGTGTCAAAAGACAACAGAGTTTACGTTGTAGTAAGTCGGCTAGTTAGAAATGTTACTAGAGTAAGCTAATTGAATGTTTACATAGTTAACTCTTTGTTAATAATGGGCTAATGATAAACTGTGCTGTATTGTTGAATAAGCTCCAAATTGGTGTTTTATACATCTTAATGTACAAAACGTTCCTAAATTTGCCATTAAAATGCTGGACAAGAATAGAAAGGTTGGCAAACTAACACTTTCAAATAATTAACTCATTCTTAGAGGTTAAACATTTTACCAAATGTATCAGAAATAGTACACAGATTCTGTTAAGTGCAAGCTACAATTGTTAAAATAGCCTAACATTATTAAGTTTTGCATCCAAATCATGTCTAATGCATTCAAAAGGCCACTGACTAGAATACTAGAATGTAAACATTTTGTAAGAACTTTTGTGAGAAGACTTTTTACTGCTTTAGTTTCTTACTGAAGAACTAAAAATGGCGTACATTTGCCTAATATAGTTAAACATGATTACAGTAGTAACGACTGTATGTTGCCGTTGTTTAACGTTCACCAAGCCTTTTAAAAATCATTCTTGTGTCTTTTTTCCAGCCCCACCAGTTTTATTGCTCTGTCCCCTCTTGTTCCCCTTCCTCGTAAACTCAATCACTCTTTCTCTCTGTTTCTTGTCCTCCACCCCTCTCTATGCCCATAGGCTGGCACCAAGTCTGATGACTTTTCCCAGAAGATTCAGTGAAGACATAGAGAGAGGGGGCAGAAAGAGAGCCTTCTTGTCCAATAAGAGGAAAGGGGACTGAAGAATGTGAAAAGCTCCCATTCAGGCCGGTTCACAGGGGCTGGGAGCGGCCACATCCTCAGGAGGGAGGAGGGGTTGCTGCTTTCAGGAGGGTGGGCTAGGGATCCTGGACAGGGGCCAGAAGCAATGCAGAGGCTCCTCGGATGACGCTGGTCCGTGGGAGCGTCCAGTGCCTCCGCCTCTCCTCTGTCCCTAAGGACATCGACTCAGGACCCCTTGCATTCTATTTACTCGTACAAACAAACTCTCCCCGCAGTGCTTCTACCCTTACAGCCGAACCAGCCAGTAGGCTGCATGGTGAGGAATGCGTCTCTATTAATAGAGCGGATAGATTATCTCAAAGACTAATGACTGGCATGTCCAGATTCCTGAAAGTCATGGCAGTGACGTACTTTCATCCACCGGTCCTCATTCATTGGCAATGATCTAATTTCCTACATTCTATGAATTTAACTTGTGGTTCTCTTTTTAAAACAGTTTAAATTCTACTTGCACAGCTTTATCGCCACTTATTATATTTAAAGGATTAGGTCACTTCCAGAATAAACATTTCCTGATCATTTATTAACCCCCATGTCAGTCAAGATGTTCATGTCTTTCTTTCTTTAGTTGAAAATAAATTTTTCAGGTTTTTCAGGAAATAATTTCATTCCAGGATTTTTCTCCATACAGTAGACTTCAATGAAGTTTCAAATTGAAGTTTCAAGGTAGCTTCAAAGTGCTCTACATGGGCCTTATCTAGCGAAATTATCTCTAATTTTCTAAAAAAATAAAAAAATAAAATTATATACTTCTTAACCACAAATGCTCATCTTGCACTTGTGCAACTTGACGCATTACGTAATCGTATAATCACAAAAAGTTAAAGTAGGGTGAAAAACTCCATCTCATTTTCTTCTTCAACTTAAAAATTATCTGACATTGTTTTACCTTTTTTTGTGAAGGGTGTTTGACTTTTTTTGCACGCTTTGTAAACATTGGGTCAGTACTTCCGTCCTACGTCACGCGTGACCTTTCCAACGTGCTTATGTAATGTGTGAGGTTGGGTTGGTGCAAGCATTTGTGGTTAAAAAGTATATAAATTGTAATATTTTTTTTTTTTAGAAAATGACCTATTTTCACTAGATAAGACCCTTATTCCTCAGCTGGGAACATGTAGAGCCATTTGAAGCTGCATTGAAACTGTAATTTGGACCTTCAACCCGTTGGGTCCTATTGAAGTCCACTATATTGAGAAAAATCTTGGAATATTTTCCTCAAAAACCTTAATTTCTTTACGACTGAAGAAAGAAAGACATGAACATCTTGGACGACAGAGTAAATTATCAGGGAATTTTCATTCTGGAAGTGAACTAATCCTTTAATAAAAGCGTTTATACTTACCATTTATTCAGGTGGCAGACATTTTAAGCGACTTAAGAAATGAAGAAAAAAAAAGCAAGAAATTCTAACAATACTAAATGTTAGTTTTTTTATTATACTATTGTATAGTAAACACATTTAGTTTTGTTAGCCCTAAAAATCTAACTATAACTTAAAGTAAACTCAAAACTAAAATAAAAAAAATAAAAATCTAAATTATTACCTAAAATAAAATAAACTAGGAAAAAAACTCAATTCTACATAATATCTTAAGCGTGGCATTAATTGAATTGATTGTAATGCGATATTCAGGTATTCTTGGGTCAAGAAATTCTTTCCTATCTAAGCCATGGCCAGATTTCTCCATCCCAGGCTGACTTGGGAACCCATATGAGCTTCAGGGAGTGTAAACATCCTACACTCTCAGCTGGAGCCCAGCCCGAGGCCGGGAGTGGGATGTTTGCGCTCTATGGCTCAGGAACGCCACGTTCACTACGGCTGCGCTACAGAGGGGAAAAGCTTATTCAGAAAAAGTCTTCTAGATATTCTCATCATCTATCACAGTAGTCCTGGAATTACACCTGACCACTCTGTGACAATATACACTGGAACTACAATCACTGGAGTAGGTAACAATTACCTAATTTTAGGGTCTATCTATCTACTTCTATATCATCTATCTTTATATGTTTTTATCCACCTTATTTTTGCCATAAAAGTGGTCCATTTGTACATTTAATGTGTCTGGCTTCCAGTGTCATTCACTTCCAGCTATTTTTGCTGCTTGATATTGTAAACTGGTGTCTTACCATATTATTTCAATGTTTAATCTTAAATATGAACAGACTAGTTTGTAGTGTAAACAGTTTTACCGTTTACTGCATTTTTTATTCTTCTCGTTATTTCCCCTCTTACGGCTAATAAACAAAGTCATGCACATTCACAGAAAACGGCTTCTGTGTTGAAAAATAGGGTGGATATGTCTGGCTTTCAGGCATATAAAACCTTTAAAATTCAAGACTTTTGCATTATTTCTTAAACTGTCCATTCAACATCTTTATAAACGTCTATTCATTGTGTGCATACTTAATGTCAAGCATGTTAAAAAGCTCAGGATGAAAAAGAAGACGTCTACTTCCTGGCTAGATTGAAGTGGACAGATTTTGAAGTGGATACGAGAGCTTTGTAACGCACACAGGAAGTGAACTCCATTGTGAGCACTGGAAGAGCTCTGAGGGTGAGTGGCCTATCATTAAGCTGTTCAGGCTGAACTCTAGGTCTCTTTGAAGCTTTCTGACCCCACAGGGTGGGACAGTTCTGTTCAACTGCATGCGCCCCCACCCAGACAGAGCTGCCGATGGAATTGCCTGAGAGGAAGTGACTATTTATACCGGCTAAGGAACAGAGAGAGGCACCCTTCCGATGGGCGTCTCTCCTCTTGCTTCCTTTGACAAATATGTTAGCACTGCTCTCATGAAAGCTAACCCCAACTCCACAGAGATATGCACAACATCCAGTGCTCTCAATGGTATTTGTGTACACGCCTTATCGTGTTTTGGTTACCATTCTCTCCTACTGCAATGACCTTTACCCACTTTTGCTTGGTGATGTCATAGCTTAAACATTTCTTATGTGCGGCCACTAGGTGGCAGACTAACTCCACAAAATTCCTAAAAGGTTTTAGACTTCGCTTCTGTGCACTGGCCATCTTTTTGAAAAATGTAAAATGATCCACTATTCTACTTAAGCTTTTACAATCATTGATTGTCTTACATACCTTTAATTCAACAACACCAAACCAGAAACTCTTTATTATATATTTTACTCAGATTACACACTGCCTTTCAAAAATTTGGGATCAGTATGAGTTAACGTTTTTTAAAAACGTTTACACTCATCAAAGTTTCATTTATTTGATCAAAAATACAGAAAATTAATATATGAAATATTATTGCAGTTTAAAATAACAGTTTTCTATTTTAATATACTTTAAAATATAATTTATTTCTGTGATGCAATGTTCAATTTTTAGCATCATAACTCCAATCTTCAGTGTCACATGATCCTTCAGAAATCATTCTAATATGCTGATTTATAATCAATGTTGGAAACATTGAAAGAAACAAAAGAAAGTTTTGGAACCGGTTCATTTTTTCAGGATTATTTGATGAATAAAACATTAAAAAGAACAGCATTTATTCAAAATAGAAAGACTTTCCAACAACATAAGTCACTTTTTATTAATTTAACACATCCTTGCTGAATAAAAGTATTAATTTCTTTCAAAGAAAGAAAGAAAGAAAAAAAGTACTCACCCCAAACTTTAAACAGTAGTGTATATTGTTAAAAAAGATTTCTATTTTAAATCAATTCTGTTCTTTTTAACGTTTTATTCATCAAAGAACCCTAAAAAAGTATCACAGGTTCAAAAATAAATAAATAAAAAAAATTAAGGAGCACAGCTCTTCGATACATTTTTAACATTGATAATAAATCAGAATATTAGAATGATTTCTGAAGGATCATGTGACAGTAAAGACTGGAGTAATGACCCTAAAATTCAGCTTTGCATCACAGGAATGAATTCTATTTTAAAGTATATTAAAATAGAAAACCGCCATTTTAAATTGCACTAACATTTCACAATATTATAGTTTTTTTCAGTATTTTTAATCATATAAATGCAGCCTTGATGAGCAGAAAATACATCTTTAAAAAACATTAAACATCGTACTGATCCCCAACTTTTGAACGGCAGTGTATAAATTAGCATTAACATTAAGGTTATTAAAAACTGTTCAAAAACAACAATGCATAAAAAAAACATTGTGATTGTGATTATTTTAAAATTATTGCTAATACAATTTATATATATATATATATATATATATATATATGGCTAATCTTCTTTTTACATCTTTCCAAGCAATCACTGTTGTACTTTTCCTAAAACTAAAGTGAAAAGAATTCAGTAACATTTCAACCTCATTCACCACACCACACTGAGTGGGAAAAACCAGCATGAAATGTTAAAATCAACTGACAGCCTCTGATCAAGCTTTTCCTGTCAACTGGAGGAGTCGAAACTACTGAAGTATGACAACAAAGTCATCATTCATTATTAGTTTCACTTTTCTCCTTCTTGCCTTGCTCTTTGAACTGATTCAGCTAATTCTTATGATGCCAGAGCTCTTTTTATCTACAGTAACTGCAAGAGAGCTACTGAATTTACACCCAGTTCCCTTTAAACGTTTCAAATAATAATTTCCCCCCACAGGTGGCACAGCAACAGGAAAGTGAAACAGGAAGTTGGTATGTATGTATGCTATGTGTAAAGTAAAAACAACATTATCATAGTAAACAATGCATTGTTATTGACAATGCAATAAACACATCAGGAGAAGTGTTCTGTGAATGCTGTTCCTTTGTTTGTTTAATAAACCATATGCAGCTGACTGTTTGACTCTTCTGTTATTGTTGTGCTGTGGCCTCTTTTTTGTTCAGTGAAATGCTTCCTTAACTCAAAAAACATGATGACAGTCAGTCGAAACCCCGTATTTAGTTAGAGTAATAGTTTCGGGGGATGTTGACACTCTCGACCACACAAGGAACTGAAACATTACAGTGTTGTCAGATTTCATTTATATCCTCTCAGCACTATACAACACAGCAGCAACAGAAAAAGTACTGAGCTGTGACAAAAGCAGGGACTGTGTGTAATATTCAATATGAAATATTTCATATAATGCATACTGTATGATAAGAGCAGCTCATTTGACCTTAGATCTCATTTGTTTTGTAATGCTATCATTAAAATTTCTAAAAGCTGTATTAAAGATGGATAGGAAGACATGCAAACAAATGCTACAATTGCTATTAACTGAAATGGGATCCAAAAGCCTGTGACCAAATTGAAAATATATGATTCTAAATCTAATTTAAACTTTCATTTTTTTAAAGAAATTATTACTTTTAATAAGCAAGGATGCATTAAAAGTGACAGTAAAGATATATGATGTTTGATTAAACAAGGTTCAGGAGGAGCACGATCAGATAATCAACCCATTCGGCACAGGTGCAACCTGTTTAACCAATCATTCAATCAGCGCATCCTCTATATATTACCAGCCGTCTTACCTCCATCCAGCGATAGTTTCTTGGCATCCCTCCTCCACCCCTACTCCCCACTTCTAATCTGTTTCGATCCTACACTAGCAGGGGGAGTTCTCTGGTTCCGGCCTGTATTCCGGCCCGGAACCCTTCCCCCGGACAGCACGCCAAAATATGCTTAATGCTCGCTCAAGCAGATTAGATGTAAGGGCGAACTCGTGAATTATAATGTTACAAAAAATTCTTCTTCAAATAAATCTGTTCTTTTAGAATTTTCTATACATCAAAAAATCATTAAAAAAAAAAAAAAACACGGTCCACAAAAATATGAAGCAGCACTGTTTTCAATATTGATAATAGCATATTAGAAATGCTATTGTAATAATATCATGGTCATGTATATATTGGCAGGGGTCAATGTACAAACCTGCAAAGTTGCAAACGGAATTAACCAAGATGTAAGACTTTGTGTAAGTGCTTACTGGTAAAGTGTGACTCTCCCACTCTTGTTCTCGATTTCTCTATACAAACTCCTGGTATTAAGCTTGTGTGGAAACAGCTGTGTAATGGCTGGGTAATATTTTGGACAAAGGCCTAAATGCTCTTTGTCACTGCATGGCTAAAGGAAGGTCATTTGACGTCGCGTGGCTGCTAACAGTGAAGAATTGAGTTGACAGAACTGACTGTTTCATTAGACGCACTGCTGTGAGTCCTATCAGCACTTCCTCTTTACCGAAAACAGAAGTTTCCTTCCAACAACATCTGGGGTTTCAAGTTACTGTTGTCCCAATGGGGAATCAAAGAAATCACAAACAGTTTTATTTAGATTATGTGAATGCATGCAAAGTAATTGAGCTTGTAGTAAAACGTGTAACCGTTACACCCATTCATACCCACTTTGAGTATTTAGTATAGTTTAACCTGCAAAAATATATATTTAAATAAAATGTGGGTCAGGTTTTAAACCCTGGTCTCATTGCATGCTAAACAAAAACTGTATCACGGTCAAAAGTTTGGAATAATTATGTTTTTCAAATGTTTTTGAAAAAGATCTCATTCTCACAAAGGCTGGATTTATTTGTTTAAAAATACAGTCAAAACTCATTGTGTAAAATATTATGAGTTAAAATAACTGTTTTATTTAAATATATTTAAAATGTAATTTATTCCTGTGATGGCAAAGCTGAATTTTCAGCATCATTACTCCAGTCTTCAATGTCACATGATCCTTCAGAAATCATTGTAGTATGCTAGTGTACATTTACAAAAGGTCTACAGAAGTCAAAAGTTCAGTTTTAGTGGAGATGACAGATAGAAAGAGAGAGAGAATGTAAATGAGGAAGTCACTCATATTTGTCAGCTGGCCAAAATTTAAATACTGTAGTACGGACATTCCCTAGACGTGTAAAAAAACAAAAAACAAAAAAACATCTGCTCTAGATAAGACACTACCAACAATGCAACATCAAACACGGTAAATTACTGTAATGGAAGGTCTATAAACCTGCATGCATGTAAAATAACCTCTGATCGCCTGAATTATACATATACCATGTCCAGGTATTAAAGGGGTCATCGGATGCCCATTTTCCACAAGTTGATATGATTCTTTAGAGTCTTAACGAAAAGTCTATAACATGCTTTGGTTAAAATCTCTCAACGGTAGTGTAAAAAACACTATGTTTTCCTTGTCAAAATCAGCTCTGCAAAAATCAACCTGTTCTGGTGGATGTTGCTTTAAATGCTAATGAGCTCTGCTTGCCCTGCCCCTCTCTTCTCTCTGTGGAGTGAAGAACCTGTTTACTTTAGACGCATTTAGCCGTGTTTAGCCATGAAACTTGCTAAGTAGCAAGTTATTAGGAAAGGCAATTGCAAAGATTTATTAAAAAAAAAAAAAAAAAAAAAAAGTCATCCACTGCATCTTCAGAGGCTCAGATGTTGAGAGTAAATGATGACCACTATGTTCATTATTACATTCAACAACAGAACACCTAATTCACTTAGGAGCCATTCTTGTCTACGTCCCTGTTCAGGCATCGAATAAAACTCATTCAAGGCGGGTCTATAGTAAAACGGCGGTGTTAATCAATCTATTTTTTTTTTTTTTTTTTTTGTTAATCAATCTATCATGGGAGCGGCTTCTGTTGGTGTGATGTCACACAGACAAGATGCTGAGAATGGCTTGATTTGGAAAAGGGGAAATTATTTTTACAGATTAAATAAAAACCACTGGCTGGATTTTTATCATTATAGGGTGTTGTGAAAGCGCTCAGGACAGTCGGACATTGCGGTGGATCAGAGGTAAAAAAAATTATATAAATACTGTTTAGTTTCTTGCACAGAGTGATTATTTGGTGTCTTAAGACCTCAGTGTATCGTCACCAGCCACAGGGTTTATTTTGGTTTTGTCTGTTTTTTTTTTTTTTTTTGACTCTCAAAGCCATGGAGCCCCTTGACTGCCATTATATGACTAATAGACTGCAACAGTTTCAGTTAAAAAACTTTGTGTTCTACTGAAGAAACAAAGTCAACTACATCTTGGATGCCCTGGGGGTAAGCAGATAAACATCAGATTTTTGGTTGAACTACCCCTTTAAGAAATTGTTTAATGTGCTGATTTATTATAAATGTTCAAAACAGTTGTGCTACTAAGATTTTTTGGAACCTGTAATTTTTTTTTCAGGACTGTTTGAGGATTAAAAAGTTTAAAGGAATTTAACATACGCTTGCTGATTAAAAGTACTAATTTTGTTCAAATAAATAAACAATTTTAAAAACATACTGACTCCAATAGTTCGAACGGTAGTGTGTTTTGGCAAATACATACATTGGATTTTTTTTTCTTAGAGAATATTTCTTCCAAATCTTGGCAAATCATGGTTTGTTTGTCTGTGGGTATGCCAAATTTCATATAATATTTCAATAAAAAGATGACAAGTGTTTTGATTTGCCCTGCCTCCTATTTTCAAAAAGAAATAGGCCAAAACATGAAAGAAACATTTACAAATAAATAGTATATAATGTTCAGTAAAAAGCAAGTGGTAAGCTAGTATTGGGATATCAGTTTCATGGGGCAGCAGGGCTTGAGTCATTCAGTAGGCCTCATCTAAACACACCGACCAATCTGTTCTCACCTGACCTGTGGCTGATGCCTGTTTTTCTGCATCAGTGCTTTGAGCAGCACAGTGCATGTTGTACGTTTAATTGAGAGCTGTGGTATGAAGCTTTGAGGTTGCTAATTGAATGAGACTACATCACAGTAAGGGATAATACATGCATACTTACACACACAAGCTAGAAGAGTGAGTCACGGGGAGTATCCGCTTCGCAACACAGACACCCAGCACACAAGCCCTTCCACCTCATTCTGTCACTCCCGATCAGTACGGCCATACTGCTTTCCACTCAGCACATTTAACACACATGAACCACAGCAAGAGCACGAGTAAAACACAGGGTTTCACTAACTGCTAACTGAAGCATACTGACCTATAAACAAGCTAAATTAAAGAGACAGACAGTTCATCCAAAAATGAAAATTGTGTCATTAATTACTCACCCTCATGTCGTTCCAAACCCGTAAAACCATCATGAATCTTCGGAACACAACTGAAGATATTTTTGATGAAATCCGAGGGCTCTCTGATCCTTCATAGACAGCAATGCAACTGACACTTTCAAGACCCGGAAACGTAGTAGGGAGTCGGGACATCGTTAAAACAGTCCATGTGACATCAGTGGTTCAACTGCAATTTTACAAATTTATGAAGAAAACACTTAATTCAACAGTTCTTTCCCTCCAAATCACGTATTCCACCATTATCGATTTAATCAAAAATATCCTAATTTGTGCTCTGAAGAAGAACGAAGGTCTTATGGGTTTGAAATTACAAGAGAGTGAGTAATTAATGACAAAATTTTCATTTTTGGGGTGAACTACCCCTTTAAGACATCCCTTTTTTGTAAACAGAACATGAACATTTGGTCCTAAAGCACATTTAGCAGGCTTCACAAGGGCTCACTTATGTAATGATATCCAATCGCAGTGTGTTGGTAGTCAAAAAATACTGTGGTGAACGAAACCACAGGAGAAGATGTGCAGGAGCGCACGAGGAGAGCCGGGCCAGGTGTGTGTCTGACAGCTCTCAGACTGAAGATCTGGCAGGGAAAGTCACACTCACAGGTGTACGTCAGGAAAACCGATCCCACACACTGATGCTTTGACAAGTAACAGCAAGGCTCACGCTGATTACGGGATACGCGGTCTCCTTAAGCCCACTGGGGACTGGGCTGCCTGAACAGACCATATGGCACTGTTCTTCTGTGATTTTATCATAATTTTAACTGTTTTCACAATCCTCTCAACAGAGCGGTGTGGATTATGGGAGGGGACAGAGTGATATTCAACTCGTCCTCTGTCAAAGACACGGCGCAGCGCGCTGCAGAGGCTGAGAGTGAAGCCAGAGCTGCTTTATCTTAAGCCGAGAGATTGTTTTGAAATCACATATGTAAGCGATGAGCTTCAGTTAGCTGGTCGCTATATTGCAAAATAAACCCGAATTGCATGACTGGGAACATGAGCTAAAGGGTTTTTTATAAACCTGTTCTTAAATATATCGGAATATACTGGAAAATGTAATACAGTATATTTGATCATCTAAACTAGTGCTTATGTTTTTCAATATACTGCATTATTTGGATTAACAATGTATGGCGACATATTGATATACTACCAGTCAAAAGTTTTTGAACGGTAAGATTTTCAATGTTTTTTAAGTCTCTTCAGCTCACCAAGCCTGCATTTATTTGATCCAAAGTACAGCAGGAGCAGTATTGTTAAATATTTTTACTATTTAAAATAACTGCTTTCTATTTGAATATTTTTTTTTTAATGTAATTTATTGTTGTGATCAAAGCTACATTATTAGCATCATTTACATCATTCTACATTTTTTTTCAGGATTGTTTAATATTTTTAAATAATGTTTTTTTTTTTTTTTTTGGAGCAGTAAATCAGAATATTAGAATGATTTCTGAAGGATCATGTGACTGTAATGAGTAATGATGCTAAAAATTCACAGGAATAAATTTGATTTTAAATATATATTTAAATAGAAAAAGTAATTTTAAATAGTAAAATTTTTTTCAAAATTTTACAGTTTTTGCTGTACTCTGGATCAAATAAATGCAGGCTTGGTTGGCAAAGGAGACTTCTTCAAGGAACATTAAAAATCTTACTGTTCAAAAACTATTGGTGTACATTTAAAAAAGTGTAACAATAAGAACGCATACTTATTAACTTTGATCTTTACTGTTAGCTACACAATTCAAACAGCATATGAAAATATGTGTGATGTATAAAAGACAAAAGTGTTTACTAAAAACAAATATTCATTTTGGGATTTATGGACAATTGTATGTTTAAAGTCATGGCAACATGGTGGCTGGAAAAAAGGAGATTTGTTATTTGTACTTAACTTACTTAATGGATTGGATATAAAATATATAAAATATTATGTATATTTTCAATATACATTAACTCATTCATTATATTGTTTATTGATTGTTAATATGTAAGGAAATATATTTCTTTGTGTGAGAGTGTAGAAGTTAATTTGGGGTACAAACTAATTTTATTCTGCTTATTACTGCTACTTATCAATAAAAAAAAAATATTGCCATGAAACAATTAATCGCGATTAATCGCATCCAAAATAAATGCTTTTTGTTTACATAATATATGCGTCTGTACTGTATTTATGTATATATAAATACACACACACAGTATAGAAAATATTTACGTGTCTGTATTTATTCATATAATTAAAATGATATATTTTTAATACATAAACATTTTTTTAAATATATAGATGCATGTGTGTGTGTGTCTGTGTATATATATATATATATATATATATATATAAAATATACACAGTACACACACACATATATTATGTAAACAAAACAAAAAAAATATTTTGTATGCAATTAATCGTGATTAACCATGATTAATCATTTGACAGCACTAATAGAAACAGTATTTTTAAATTTATAATATAATTTATAATCAGAATTATATACTATAATATTTCTATTAGGCCTATTTGACCACAGAATGCTGTGACTGACCAATCAGAAACAAGTATTCCATAGTGCTATGTAATAAAAGAAAAAGTTATGAAATTGTTGAGGTTAGTTTGTGAGTTGGTAATTTTATTCTGAAATTGTTTTTATTACAAAGAGCTGTATTTATATTGCATTTACACAGTATGTTTTCAAAGTGCATAAATATATATTTGACACACCATAATAGTAACATCACCATACCCATTTAACCACCACTGACTGGCAAATTAATTCAGTTGGAATCAATGGAATTATATGTACGGGGAAATTAAAAGATGCAAAAATCGCAGTTGTATCAGTCAAATTCACAGAACAAATTCAGTATCTACATTTACACCCACGCACACTTACAATTCGTCAAAGAGCTGCACTTTATTATACAGTAGGCCACAATAGAAACGTCCAAATATGAACTTCCAAATGTCACATTTCTTTGATTACAAATGATCACTTCTCAACAAAGTTATAAGTTATAAACACTTAAGGCGCCTTATGTGACGCCAGTCAAACCGTTTCCACATGATTATGGCACAAAAAACACTGAAATACCGAAAAGTGAATTCAACAGTCTTTTAGAACCACAGGCTTTTCAGTTGGACAAAGAGAAGATGGCTATTTGATTCCCAACAGGACAGAAGTCTGAAACCAATGTTTCGCTGCCTATTTTGACTTAAAGGCAATGTTTTTGTATAAAAGTACCTCCCAAAGAAAACTGGTTTCAGACTGACTTCCAAAGCAATATAACTTCACATCTAAAAATAAAGAACCTCAAGAAATTCAAGCGAGCTTAAGAGATAAGCAGGCAAATATTAATATTTATTACTTTCTTAGTAGGAGTTGAAAAAAACATTTTATGAATAAATGTAGCTTACTTCTTTCAATCCCATCAGGTGCCTTTTTTTCCTTTTTACCAACTGCCATACCACATGCACAGGATTGTAAGATATTGCATTGCACATCTGTGCAGAATTTAAAAAACAACCAGATGAAGGCATCTTAGACAGGACAGCTATGTTTTTCAGGGTTTGGACACAAGAATTATTTGACCCCTCTTTTCATCCATGACTCTCACACATTCAGAGAGATGGCATTTAGTGAACACCAGAGTATAAACTGGGTCAGACCGCAAACAGAAAAGTGTGCTCAAACTAAATATTGACTGAGGGAAAGAGACTGAGAAAGCCTTCATCGTTTAATCCTAAAGAAAGAAAGGAAGACAGACTTCAGCCACTATTACAGAAGACCGGGATTTAGTCTTTCCTGATTTTTTTTTATGTTTGTGTGCCGTTGTGAACCCCATAACATTTACACACACACACACACACACACACACACACACACACACACACCTGTGCTGTGGAGGTATTGTTTAGCCCTCTGAGTACACTCTGAAACAGCAGTGTGGAACAAACACGACACATAACATACATGCTTCATCCATATTAATTAATATTTGCTAATAAAAACACTCATTGATTTGTATGCGGATAGTGACCATCAATAGCCCTGATTGTCCACACTTAAACACCAAGTATGATTAGAGAAAGGCAGCATACACGCTCACACATCGCTACATATGTGAATTGCTCCATCACTTTGAGTCGTTTAGAGTAATATTTACTGAATGTCTCTGCTTTCTACTGATACTACCATTATCTTTCAAATCGTCATTGAGATATAATCATTTGGCTGTCAAACCTGTATTGTGCAAGTATTTTAACTAGTTCGTTTTTACAAAGCGAGCTATGGACATTAAATGGCGTTCCTAAGGTAATTACGTAAGTTCCCTGCTGAAAAAAACAGCTAAAACCAGCATAGGCTGGTTGGCTGGTCTTAGCTGGTTTAAGCTGGAAATGGCTGGTTTTAGCTGGTCTCCCAGCCTGGCCAGGCTGGAAAAATGGCCAAAACCCCTCTAAAACCAGCCTGCCTCCCAGCTATGACCAGCTAAAACCAGGCTGGTTGACCAGCTAAAACCAGCCAACCAGCCTAGGCTGGTTTTAGCTGGTTTTTTCACCAGGGTTAGCTGAGTTAAGCTAAATGTAGGCTAAGTTACATACCATGTTGTCCACAAGCTGTTTTACTGATGTCCTCGCCGTTGAAACGCTTCTTTGTCGATTACATAGGCTAATAAACTTTTTATATAACTTCTCATATACTTTAACTAGCACGCTAACTAATGATCGATGAATGCGGCGTGCCGTCGTTTGAACTGATGAGGCAGTTACAGCGGTATGTCACACCACATTTAGCAGTCACAACGGCATCTATTGTTTGAATTTTTTTTTATTTTAATGAGAAAATGAGAGCTAAGGCTTTGTTGTATCAAAAAATATCATAAAACAGAATAAAGTCTAAATTCAAGTTTGTTTTGCTTACAACTGCGTTTCTCTACAAACGGCTTCCTGCCAGACTTCCGACTCGAAATGATAAAGCACCTCACCTATGCTTTAACAAACGAAAGAAGAGGCACTTTATATTGCAAGACGTATTCGAGAAAACTTGATTAAGATCTCACACGTATTTATAGAAACATGGAAGATCAATTACCTGAAAATTCCTGCAAGTATATTTACACTTCACATTATTATGAACTCCCTGCTGAAAAGAAAAACTATATAAACCATCTAATGGTTTCCACTACAAATGCCATTACAAACAATCATATTTTAACCACTAAAAACTGTTTTCTGTAGTGTGTTTTAGGATTTAAGAAGGCGATCAATTACCAGAAACCCACAGGGTCCATTACAGTTTCCATTAAAGGAGAACTCCGGTGTGATATTGACCTAAAGTGTAATGAATCATGATACCGAGTGTGAACTTACCTTGCATATCTCATCTCGGTTTGTGTCCTGCAGTCCGAAATCTGGGGTCAGTTAGCCGATGCTCACAACAGGTTGTCAATGAGGGTGAATCGGGCATCAGAGAAGCCATGTAAATAAATCACTGTTTTACGCCATTTACGAGGTACAAAGTAGCTCCACACTTCATTGGTAGACTAGTGTCGAGCAGGAAGGAAACTACAACCTGATAAGTTGATAACCTGATAAATTCCTTGGTGCTCGACACTCGACTTATCGTGACTAAATTCAAGATGGCGGCGACCGGTCTGTTTCTGGTGGAAAATGTCTGTATAAATCTTCTTGTAAATAAACTACCAGTGCTTTTTCTGAGTTCTCAATGTCTCGTTTTAAATGTCAGGGCCCTTGGAAGTCTACCAATGAAGTGTGGAGCTACTTTGTACCTCGTAAATGGCATAAAACAGTGATTTATTTACATGGCTACTTCGATGCCCTATTGACTCTCATTGACAACCTGTTGTGAGCATCGGCTAACTGACCCCAGATTTCGGACTGCAGGACACAAACCGAGATGAGATATGCAAGGTACGTTCACACTCGGTATCATGATTCATTACACTTTAGGTCAAAATCACACCGGAGTTCTCCTTTAAAACCAATCCATGCCCCATAACCAGTAAAACCATTACAAATTTTGTTATGGTGTCTATTGTTTTGTTTTTTTTTTCAGCAGGGTTGTTACAAGGAGCTACAAGTATCCGTTACAAGAATCATCAGCGAGCTCTGAACACGGAAAAGAAGACACGTCTGTCTGAGAGACGGGCTTATGATTAAAAAACTAAAGCCTCGTCTCAGAGCCTGTAGACTAAGATAATATTCTCTCACAGGGGAAGACTGAATAGTCAAAAAGTGCAATATTTCACACAAACGATGTGCTCAGGTAGCACTTATACATACTCACACTTGCACATGTGCTAAGAACTCTCCAGAGGGCTGCAAGTAAGAATTATTACAGTAGAGAAATTCATCTGCTAACACTTTGAAAAGTATTCAGAGTTAAGAAAAACACCTCATTAGTAATTTGAAAGAAAAATCAAAATGGCAAACAGTCAAGTTGTTCATAAAGCAAGTCTCTAAAAGGCAATAGTATGAAATAATATTGCTGTGCCATTCTTTCAACTTTAAGCTACTCGAGAATTCTCAGAATCGCTCTCTTTTTATTCTTACAGAGGAATGGTCTCAATGTATTCTTCTAGATCTACCCTTCCCCTGCCCTCCTGCAGGACCTTGGAGCTTTTTGCTGTTTTCCACTCTCCACTCTTTCTCTCATCCATGTCGTCCGCCTCTCTCTCTAATAAGTTATTTCTGCCCTCCCTAGGTGACCTGGCTTTGCCCACACTCCTCTCCACCACCTCATTTTTTCCTGCCTTCATCACAGCAGAGCCAGAGGCCGGAATGCGCTTCTTCTTGGGTGGCCCCCAGATGAAGTTCTCGGGCGGCTGGTAGTGGCGTTGGGCAAAGCGGAGCAGGGCGCGTCTCTGAGCGTGTTGACGCAGTGTGTAGACGAAGTATTCCAGTGCACTGTGACGCATGTTGGGTAAAGTGCCCTCCAACAGCGCCTCCTCCAACAGCAGACGCACCAGAGGCAGCTTGAAGCTTTCAAAGCCCAGTTCACCAAGGCTCTTCAGGATACGAGTAATGCGCAGGTAGTTGTGCTGCGACCTGGAAAGAAAAGAGGTCGTAGGAGAAAATATTGGTTTTACACAATGTCCAACATTTTCAGTTAATGTTAGTTGTTGACAAAGGAGAACATGTTGATTTTGGTCATTGTTTGTTGGTTCAAGCAATATACAGTCAAGGTCAAAAGTTTACCTACATCTTGCAGAATCTGCAAAATGTTAATTATTTTACTAAAATAAGAGAGATCATACAACATGCATGTTTTTTTATTTAGTACTGACCAGAATAAGATATTTCACATATGATGTTTACATATAGTCCAAAAGAGAAAATAATAGATGAATTTATAAAAATGACCCTGTTCAAAGGTTTACATACTGTACACTTGATTCTTAATACTGTGTTGTAACCTGAATGTGTTTTTTGTGTAGTGATAGTTGTTCATGAGTCTCTTGTTTGTCCTGAACAGTTAAACTGCCCGATGTTCTTCTGAAAAATCCTTCAGGTTTCACAAATTCTTTGTTTTTTAGCATTTCGGTGTATTTATTATACACTCACTGATGCTTTAGAAGGAAAAACAATGCATTAAGAGCCAGGGGTGTAAACTTTTGAACATAATAAAGATGTGTAAATATTTCTTATTTTGCCTAAATATCACATTTTTTTCATTTAGTACTCCCATTCACAAGCCACAAAAGATACTTATATGTTACCCAGAAGACAAAATAAGCTAAATTTACCCTGATCTTCAAATTCCAAGAGTTAATCCATCGTTTTTCCTTCTAAAGCGATTTTCTTCAGTGAGTGTTTGAACCTTCTGTAATAGTTGCATGAGTCCCACAGTTGTCCTCAGTGTGAAAAGATGGATCTCAAAATCATACAATCATTGTTGGAAAGGGTTCAAATACACAAAAATGCTGAAAAACCAAATAATTTGTGGAACCTGAAGGATTTTTCTGAAGACACAGCTGTGGACCATTCAGGTAACAACACAGTATTAAGAATCAAGAGTATGTAAACTTTTAAACAGGGCCATTTTATGGAGTTATTTATGTGCCGAAATTAAACAAACAAATACAGCGTTTTGCAAACAAACACAATCTGCTTTGCAAAGAAAAAATTGACTTTCAAAGTTTTGCAAGAGGAAGTTGCTCCATTGCATTTGTGAGAAAATATGGATGCATTTGTGAGAAAATCTGTCTGCACACGTGTGAGAAAGCCAAGTTTTCCTCACAAAAAATATATATATTTGCAACACACAAATGCATGTATTTGTTATACCTCTGCATTTTCTCTCAAATTGACTTGTGTTTGTGCATAGTACTTTTTGTTTGTTTGAAAGTCGATTTTTACTTGGCAAAGCAGATTGTGTTTGTTTGCAAAACGCTGTATTTGTTTGTTTAATTTTGGCACATAAATAACTCCATACTATTTTTATAAATTCAACTATTTTTTTTCTCTTGTGGACTATATGTAAACGTATTTCATGTGAAATATCTTATTCATGTCAGTACTAAATAAAAAATAACATGCATTTTGTATGATCCCTCTTATTTTGGTAAAGTAATTAACAGTTTGCAGATTCTGCAAGGTGTATGTAAACTTTTGAAATCAACTGTATACCACCTCTGAGCAACATGAAACAGTCTGTGTAAACACCTAAATCCAATTTCAGGAGCACTTCTGTGTCACCTTTACAGTGTAAATTTGGCATTAGATATTTTTACTTGCCTAAAAGACTTATGTCTAGTGTAAGAAAGGAAATACACTCTGTGTATTTAAAATGTTAACTTTTGATATGGGCTCATTCACACTGCAGACAAAGTTCATCAAGCGGTGTATCTGCAATGTAATGTAAGTGTGTCCTCTATGGCACAGTCCTGGGGCAATGACACAGACAGACACGCACAGTCATCTATGTCTACTACTCAGCCCGCTGCACTGCGGATTTTCTTTCACTCCTTCCTTGATTATCGTGCGTTCATCAAACTCGTTTGCAATTCTCCTGCATTTTTTCCCCTGCTCTAAATCACCATTTCTCTAAATACAGAAGTTTTTGTATCCTATTCTGTTCTTCTCTGTTCAGCCTCCTCTGTGCGTCTGACCCATTTCTCCAGCCCCTGCATAAGACGGTCACATGATGGTGCAGTCAGGGTCATGACTGTGAAATTGTGTTGCAGGGATAGGAGACTAAGAACTCCCTGAACTAAAGCATTCTAAATATGGCAGGAGACAGGAGATGGAAGACTAAGAGTTGAGATTGTCATGAAATGTGAAGATAACTGGTGCAGGTGGAGTAGAACAGAATGGTAAGAATAAAGAAATTCTAGAGTAGAAAGGATATTAAAAAACAAACCAGAAATACAACTCACTCATTCAGGTGCTGGAAACGATCTTGCCAGTTTGGGGCCCGAGCCACATTCCCGTTTTTATCCAGGAGCTTGATTCCAAAGAAATCCAACATGATCGTATATGCTAGGAGGAAGCGTCTCTTGGCTTCTCGAGTGCTTTGGAATTCCTGTTGAAAGCAAAAACCCGCTTAGTTCAAAGCTGATCTGCACAATGGCTACAGAAGGTTATTTAAGGTTGAATAAAACAGAGGCAGGATGAGACTAAAACACAGAATGTGCCACTTCTTGAAACCTATTTATGGATGTTCTGACACCCCTGACTAGGTGATTTTACACTATTAAAAATAAAGGTTCCAATTAGAACCAAAGGGTTTTACAGCCTAATATATTTGGAGTCTCATAAAAATGGCTTATTCTCTATTTTTTCATATGTACCAACCTTTAAAAATCCAAAAAACACTACGTTTTAAAAGCATTTATTTTTTTATTGCATCTAGAGAACTATACTGTCAGCTCAGGGACTTATACAGAATAAATAAATAAATACATACATAAAAAAATAAAAAGATGAAGTTCTTTTCTATAAAGAATCACAGAAGAACCATTACTTTTAAAGGGATAGTTTACCCAAAAATGAAAATTCTGTCATTAATTACTTACCCTCATGTCGTTCCAAACCCGTAATACCTTTTTTTGATGAAATCCGAGAAGAAATTATTAAAGTCGTTATTTTGGGTTTCTTGCTGCAAAAAAAGTATTTCATCAAAAATATCTTAATTTGTGTTCTGAAGATGACCAAAGGTCTTAGAGGTTTGGAATGACATGAGGGTGAGTAATTAATGACAGAATTTTCTTGACTGTTCTTTCATGTTCGACTTTAGCAGCATACCTTTATCTCATCCTGAGTGAGTTCTTGAGCATAAAAATTTAGGCCTTGTTCTCTGAGTGGGAAGAGCCTGTAACAGCAGGAAAGAAACATGTTAGGATTTGCTTTTGTATTTATCATTATTTATCAATTAGAGTCAAGAATGACAACGCTGAAGAGATTTTCACATAATATTTTAGTGATCATCTCTAGGATATGGGGAATTGGACTGGAGAGAGAGAAGAGGGACACACACACATACGATTTCTCCCTGTCAGCTGTTTGATCCTTCATGTTGCTGACCACTAGTGAAGGACAACCCGCAAACCTTGGCACATCTTTCTTTTCCTGTTTCTTTTCTTTCTCAGAAACCATGACATTCTGGCTGGCAGCCTGCTATAGCAGGCAAGCTTTCGCTGTCATCTCGTCTTCATTTCCTTAAAGAGGCAAAATGCTAGCGATCTGTGTGCTTGCACTCACTTGTGTTTTTACATTCGCTAATTGATATTATGCAAATAGCCCTGCAAGCATACGGAGTGTGAAAAAATGAGTAGGGGGGAATGAGAGAAGCTAATCACTTTTTTCCTCGGCAGGAGGGGGTGCCGAGGTACGATTGGCAGCATGTGCGCGAAGCCTGATTTTAGAACTGTGCTGTTATTTCACGCGGGCTTGGGGCATCATGTCCTCCCCCTCGTCCTCACCCTCAACATTCGTAATAACAGCACAGGCAGGAACGAACAGGAGCTTCAGCTCTGGGAGTGTGTGAGGTAACAGCACCCTACTGAGAACTTCACAAGAGCACATGACGTAAAACCTCTGTTTAACCTCCGTGCAACCTTCAGCGTTTGCTGAATGTTACATTGCCAGCAGATTCAGATTCATTACTGTTTACATGTTTCGTCCTTGGTGACGTAGGTATTGTATAATATTTATTTTTAAAATGAATAAAGAGAATGACTAAAGCATGAAACAAAAAAGCATGACGTCAATTTGTAGGGCAAAAGGCTAATTTTAGCCTTCCATTTTTTTGGACTCAGTAGAATAAGGTCTGTGGTTAACATTATTTGAGGAGACTTTCATGTCATGTTCTACAACATAAATTTCACACATCTATACCTCAAGCGTGAATACTGAACCTGCTGTGTGCTTTAAAAACACTGCTAACACCAGCAGCTGTCAAGCTGATCAAGCATCTGCATGTGGTATGAAGTCCCTATTAGCAAGTAACTTTAGTAACATTTTTAATCACAGTTTTAAAAATTACATTGGTTGAAGATTACAGTATGTGAAAGTCTCTTAAAAGTAAAGTTATAGACCTTATTTGACTCTGAAAGCCCATTAGAATTTATTGAGGAAACCCATAGCTCAAAATGCTAATTCTCTTCTAGGTTTTAGGCCCACAGCTCTACAGTCAAACCAAAATTTATCCAGACAACTTCAACATTTCTCACATTATCATTTTTTTTCACTATAGTTTAGGTAATAAAATATGACAAGAACTCTGAGTTAAACTGTGTCAGAACAAATTCATCTTGATAATGTCAGATAGCTTTGATAGAAAGGTATGTAATGGAATACAATCAACCAAAAACTGACCAAATTTACACAACTATCAATACTTTGTCTGAATAATTTTTGGTCCCAAATTTTACTGGTAGTCCACTGTGTGAGGAATTATTGGGTGTAATATGTCATAGTTTACTTTATTTTGCTATCCTCACTTACAAAAATGAACTATAGTGTCCTGCACCCACTAGTAAAAAAATATCACAAATTAAATCTTGTCTAGTCAATAGTAGCATTGAGCAAATGCAGGAGACACATACTGTCCTTAATGTTGTCCTTTAATGTTGTTAAACTGCAGTTTAAATAGGATTCATTTCAGTTACAGAATATTATTTCATGTTCATTGAACAAGTGCCACTTTATTTTATCAACAGCATAATCACCATCAGAATCCAAAAGAGTTGCTGAGGCTGCGTTTACACTAATGCGTTTTCGTTTTAAAACGCACAACTTTTGCTACGGTTACGCCTGTCGTTTACACTACTCCAGCGTTTTCGACCCTCGAAAACAGAGACTTTTGAAAACGCTGTAGAACCCGTTTTTTAGTTTGAAAACTCCGGGGTTGCGTTGTAGTGTAAATGGACCAAAACGGAGACTTTTAAAAACGATGGAGTGGCCACCCACATTCTCTCAGCGTATCCTTGACAAGCATGTAAACAATAACATCACGGGCGTTGCTGTGCCCATAGATATGTATAAGTAGATTCCCCTTTCGACCGCTCCAAGCACGTCCTCCATCTAAACAATAGGGAATCTACCTATACATATCTATAGATGTACCTGCATGAATGGTCATATGACATGCGTTTTCGGTTGTGAAAATGCAAAGAAAACGCTAGTTTTGGCAAGGATCGTTTTCATTTTAAAATGCGTGATAGTGCAAACAGGGTCTAAGTATTTCTTTTAGTCTTCCGATACAAATGTGAAATACCTTTTCATGTCTCCATATACTGTATACTACAAAAGGTTTATGAATTTTGAAAAGCTCCGATCCTTTATGCACCCAAGTAGCTGGATGCTGTTTTAACAGTGCCTGCAAGATGTTTAATTAATCATGCTTGATTTAATCTCAAATTCTTAGAAAAGCCTACATACATTTCTATAATGTGGGCTGCACTTATCTTCTACCATTAAGATTAAACCTTTATCGTTTGCATCTTGGATGTTAGGAAAATGGACCATTTAATCAGGAAATGCCCTCAAGTCAGAGACATTCCCCAAAGCTTCTTCAGTTACTAAAGAGACGATGTCAGCCAAAGCAGTCTATGAATATTTAAGCAACATTAAACATTAAAAAACTTTATCTAATGT
Organism: Garra rufa; assembly: GCF_049309525.1. Classification (NCBI taxonomy): domain Eukaryota; kingdom Metazoa; phylum Chordata; class Actinopteri; order Cypriniformes; family Cyprinidae; genus Garra; species Garra rufa. The sequence goes on from NC_133362.1 coordinate 19,432,775, forward strand.
AGTCCCAAGGCCATCTTTTGTCACCAAAAAGGATGTGATTGACCCCTTCACCTGCAGGTACCACAATAGTGCTGATTTTGTCTTTATAACTGCCTTTGTCCTTTTTCATGATTTTGCCTTGATCTACAGGATTTGCATCTAAAGAAGATGAATTTTATTTTGAACAGATGGTAAAGGAAAGCATATCTAATCCACGTCTCGCCGTCCAAAAATCCCTCATGCACATATTAGCATGTAACTTTCTCTTTTCTTTGAACTAGCAATAATTATAATATAATAACTGCCTGGCCGATAACAATTTGTGATGTCTTAGTTATTAAGCATTATTAAAGCAACACTAAAGAACTTTGCTCCCTCTACAGGCTATCCAGGACCGGCTTTGGAAATAACGATGTCCAGTGACAAGGTAGAGTATGTTGCATGACTTTATGAAAGTATGAAAACAAAATAAAACATAATAATGACATTGTTTGCTATTTATTTTAGCCGTAAAGCAAGTCGCATTTGTAGTCTCATTTGAACTACAAAACCGCTACCCGACGACCCAAACTTACATAGTGCTGTTATGGCCGATAGAGGGTCGCAAAGCGAATACAAAAGTGCCATTTCACCCTGATATGAGTTGATGAACCACTGACACGAGTTTCGGAAACATTATTTTAAGGTAAAAAAAACTCTTTAGTGTTGCTTTAAGCAATTACTGACTAGGAGCTTTATTTCTTGTAGAGAAGCTGGAATACTGAAGAAACATCTTACCACTGAATGTATGTGTGATTGTGCTCTAATTTGTCATAGTCGCCTCTCCATTTAGTGAGGATTTCTTCAATATAAATACCTGCGGGGACAAAGAGAAAAAAAATCATCACAACAGGCCAAGCTCAGCATTAGTCATCTAAAAAACGAAGGACAGTTCACCCAAAAATGAAAATTCTCTCTATGACTATTCATGTTTTTTCAAAAGCCTATAACATTCATGGAACCTTCAAGCCTTAAAGGGATAGTTCACCCCAAAAAAAAAAAATCTGTCATTAATTACTCACCCTCATGCACTGTAAAAAAATGCTTTTCTTACTTAGATTTTTTTGTCTTGTTTTCAGCCAAAATATCAAAAAATTTCTTAAATCAAGAAGATTTTTCTAGACGCGTAAAAATTATAAGTCAAATTAAGTGAGTTTTTGCTTAGAACAAGCTAAATAATCTGCCAATGGGGTAAGCCAAAAAATCTTATTTTAAACAGAAAACAATATTATTTTTCTTACCCCATTGGCAGATTATTTTGCTTGTTTCAAGCAAAAACGCACCTAATTTTGACTTCTGAAAACAAGACAATAATTTTCACTAATCTAGAAAATCCTTCTTGATTTAAGAATTTTTAAATATTTTGGCTGGAAACAAGACAAAAAAATCTAAGTAAAAACAATAATTTTTGTCTTGTTTCTAGTCAAAATTTGTAAAACAAATTCTTAAATTAAGATGAATTTATTAGATAAGCAAAATGACATAAGATCTTGTTTTAAGCAAAATACACTTACCCCCAGTTTCATAGACAAGGCTTAAACCTAGTCTCAGACTAAAATGCATGTCTGGGCTGTTTAAACTGAAAGAAACTTGCACTGACTGATCTTAAAATATGTCAGATTCATTGTTTTGTCTCAAGATGCACACCAGTAATGTTTTTATCTAAAGCATATTTCTAAAAACCACTTAAATGTTTTAATTGAACTATGACCTAATCCTGACTTAACCTAAACCCTGTCTGTGAAACCGGGCAATTATTTAGTTTTTTTCCCCCCCTGGAAACAAGTAGAATTATCTGCCAGTGGGGTAAGTAAAATATTCTTAAAACAAGAGTATTTTACTTACGTCACTGTCAGATAATTTTACTTATTTTAAGCAAACTGCACTTAATTTACTTTTTTTTACTCTGGAAACAAGACTAAATGTCTTATGTGATTTTGCTTATGTAGTAAATGCATCTGAATTGAAGAAGTTTTAGATATTTTGACTAAAAACAAAACAAAAATTCTTAGTAAAATAAGTATTTTTTTAGTGTCGTTCTAAAACCGTAAGACCTTTGTTCATCTTTGGAACACAAATTAAGATATTTTTGATAAAATTCGAAGCCTTTCTGACCCTGCATGGACACCAATGCAACTGAAAATGTTTACAGCCCCAGAAACATAGTAATAAATCTTTTTTTACATTAAAAAATGATGGTTGAACCACTGATGTCACATGAACTGTTTTAATGATGTCCTTACTATATTTCTAGGCTTGGAATTTAAGTTGTATTGGTGTCTGTGCAGGGTCAGAAAGCTCTCAGATTTCATCTTTCATCTTCAACTATCTTAATTTGTGTTCAGAAAACGAACAAGTGTCTTTTTGGTCATTTGTGGGTGAACTGTCCCTTTAAAGAGAAAGCAAAAGTGCCATAAATCTATTATAACTGATTACAGAGACCCAAATTTAAGTTGTAATTTCGTCAGAGAATTACCAGACCTGATCAATAAATCAGTTAGATAATCAGTCTGATTTGTGAATAAATCATTCAGAAGGATGTGCACCAAATGATTCATTTAAGAAATGATTAAAAATAATGATTCATTCACATATGAGACATGATAGGACAGCGTGTTGTTTCAGATCAGAGCGCAAATAGAGGTGTAGGTCATCCGTGACATGAAAACACTAAATTCTCAGGGGGACACAGAGCTATGTGTGTGTGTCTATCTGTCAGCCTAAACAGCAGTGAAGCAGTTATGCTGCCATTAAATGCTTGCACAACAGATCCAGTTAATTCTCAAACATGCCCACAATAACCAATCAATGGCTCCTCTGAGATGTCTTCACTGTCTGTCTGCCTAAACTGGCCCCGCAGGGAAAACATTCAGCTAATGAAGCACTCCAGAACCCATGTTCCTCCCTCACACCAGCTGGCATGTGTAGTCGGTTGTAAAAACTGCTTTATGTTCATTTGGCTATAAATGTTTCAGCAGTATGTATGTGTATTGTAATCTGCTTGTGTTGTACTGTAAGTCTCACCAACAATATTTCAGATTCTTTTGTTCAGAATCGCTAAATCTCTTTTTTGGCAGAAACATTTAATCCAAAGCAAATTTCAGAACATGTCTAATGCAACAAAGCAACAGCTCAACCAAAAATGACAATTCAGTCATTATTTACCCTCGTGTTGTTCTCATAAGCTATATTTTTTTCCTAGATACAGAATACAGAAGGATACATTTTGAAACACATTGAAAAGCTCGAAATAATAATTTGTTCACTCAAAAAGAGGAACATGTACATCCTTCTAAATGTATTTAGTATCAACACACCAATTTGAAACAAGTAAATAATGACAGATTTTTCATTCTTGGGAACTATATTATAAGTGTTTTAATCAAAGGTAAAATGTTTTATATCGTTATTGCACCAACGCTTCTGTTCTTGAAATGGCTGTCTGTTATTACTGCGAAGAAAATTTCCCCACGTAACAATTAAGGCACAGTCTCATTATGAGAATCAAGGGACTTCCAGGGAGGAAGTTCCTTTAATATAATGGTGATTTAAAGATTTGTTTGTTAGATTTGTTTGGCAAACATTTTGAACCTTAGCTCATTATTAAAGAATACAGGAAACAGTATGAAAAGACAAAAGAAAGAAACCCTCACACTCAATGGCTTTTTTCTTTTTTTTTTTTTTTTTAGTAATGGCCTTCTTTTCAATTCAGATCCCATCATTAAAATGAAAAAGCAAATACACACTCACCATCCGGCACCAGGGGGATCTTATTCAGATAGAACCTCAGATTGCGGTATTCGTTCGGCTGACGAGGCTCCTTGTAGTTCTGAGCAACAGAATCATAGATTAAAACCAGGAAAAGAGGATAGAGAGAAAGTGAGCGTGGGAAAAAACTGTATATTTGGTCTCTACTATGTTTTCTGCTGACTACACTGCAATATTTACTGCAAATTTCATATTCAAAGTTGATCGGCCTTCGAGCTCTATATGACAAATCTGAAGAGAGTAGACGCAACTCTTTACCGGATAACTGTGCCGATACTTGTACAAGTCCTTTGCGGCGTAAAAGCTCCTTTTCATCCTAGTAGAGGACTCCATCATGTCACCAAACTGTGAGAGGAAAAGAGAGAGGAGTGTAATGGTTACATAGGCAGTGAAAAAGAGTATGAATGACTTCACTCATCAGCATCTGAGCTACATTGTCACTGCTCTTCCCCATTGGGATGCAAAGGCTGTTAGACAAGAGAGAAGAGCTCCATTTTGTAGACTATGTACTTTTTTTCTAACTAATTCATGACCATTTTAGCTCTCAGCCTCTTGTGATGTTCAAACACTGAACATCTTTACGGTTGAGTGAAAGCACAGAGGACTTGCACTCTTACACAAAACACAAGGCAGTTGGCATACTGAAAGGTCTATGAAGCTTATTAATTAATAACATTACATTAACTTTGTATTAAATAATATAACGACATTAGGTCTTTGACGCAGGGGTCACAAAAACGAAACTATAACCATGAGTGTGAAAAGCTGTTATCAAAATCAAAGCTTTAAATGAATAAAAATCCAATTTCCTTCTTCCGCTGACAGGAAATTCAGCAGAGCAAATTTCCCGTGAGGAAATAGGTCACACTGAACAGGTCACAGTCTCAGTGGCCTTAAAATCCAGAAACCTAGAGAGAACATGAGCCATTTTAAAACATATGACATCTAAGAAGGTCAAAGATACAATTCTTTAACCCTCCTATTGCCTTAAGAAAAGTTAACACTGGCAAAAGTGCCCCTTTTCCTGGTTAAGCCTGAACTTTTTTGGCATTTCATATGATTTTATGTATAATAGTATCTGCATTTTCAGTTGTGTTTCACAAATCAAATGTGACCCTAGTCTGCAAAACCAGTCATAAGGGTCAGTTTTTTTTAAACTGAGATTTGTACATCAAATAAAACTTGATTAAATAAGCTTTTCATTTTATGGTTTGTTAGGATAGGACAATATTTGGCCGAGATACAACTATTTGAAAATCTGGAATCCGAGGGTGCAAAAAAATCTAAATATTGAGAAAATTGCCTTTAAAGTTGTTTAAATGAAGTTCTTAGCAAAGCATATTACTAATAAAAAAATCAGTTTTAATATATATATATATATATATATATGATGAAATTTACAAGATATCTTTATTAAACATAATCTTTACCTAATATCCTAATGAGTTCTGGCATAAAAGAAAAATTTATAATTTTGACCCATATGTATTTTTGCCTATTGCTACAAATATATCCATGCCAAATTATAAGGGGCCTTTTACCTGGGGTGCCAATTATAGGTTACACAATCATAGAGGACAGTATATTGAATATATTGGGTCATAAATATGACATAATTGTATAAACTAAACTATGTAGGGGAAAAAACTGATCTGAAGGTGAAAGGTCATAGCTGTTTCTTCAAATATGGGTCAAATAGCTATTGTTTTAATGAATAAAATGTGCTTTTATTTAGTTTATTTGTATTAGTAGTAGTATTAGATATCACTACAGTGTCACAAGGCCTAGCCTAAGTTACCTCCAATTGCTGAAACGGTATTTATAGCGTCATGCAGAAAAGGGGACAAAAATGACACGACAATAGAGCTCATCACAACTGCTACTATGCTGGAAATGTGTTCGGTATTTAACAAATATTTTACTCTAAATGTGCAATTTTCACTATATCGCTGTTTTCTTTAAAGCTGTACATCCTTAATTTAATAATACCTACTTATATGGTGATGATTATGATGATGATAGGTTGACATTGCCCACGCTTGAGGCAAGCACAGCACGCGTGCTCACACCACATGGATTTACACAGATTTTAAATATCAATACCACAATCACTACTACACGCTGTCATGTTTAATGCAGCCGACTATACGCTTCCAGGTCCTACAGATGCGGCTAATCACCGTTTTCATGGTTATTGTCTCTCCTTTGTTATTTCTGAGTCCTCGTGTATGATGGGGTACCTGCGGTGATCCGTGATCCAGCTGTTCGGCTCCTCTGACTGCATCCGCCGGGCTCATGGATTCGGAGATGCCGCTGTCCTCCTCCTCTCCTCCCGGCTGATGCTCGTCGCTCTCCGAGTCCGTTTCCCACGTCGAGTCGCATTCTTCCACTGTGCTCGGCTCCTTGTATCTCCAGCTGCCCATCAGATTGCCCATTTAAACCCTGTCCACCGTGCCTACATAGTTTAAAGTCCTCGTTCGGCTCAGGGTCGAGCTTTAATATGATGTAAAACTGGCGTTCGGGGCGCTTTTATGTGACTAATGGGGGGATTTCCAGCGCTGTGATGAGAACACACCCCCTTCTGCCCAGAGATCAGCACTGGAGATGATGTGTGCTCTCAGCATCATTTAGGCGACTCTAGAGCTGAGTTAAGGCTGCTCTGAGTCTGCTTCAAATTCTGTTGTAAAACACAATGAAACATAGATGTAATGATGTTTACCGAAGCAAAACAGTTCTGATGCTGCATCAGTGCAGCCTTAAACTTTGTCATTGACATTGCATTTAAAAATGCATGATTTCATAACTTTATTTTAAAAATCTTGGCAGCCTTAAACTTTGTCATTGACCTTACAGAGCATGTATTTTTTAAATATTACCTTATTATTTAAAATGTCTTTGTTAATTCAGACAAAAAAATCAATTTATTTGAGCAAAATACAGTACAAACAGTAATATTTACAATAAAAACTTTTCCTTCTATTTGAATATATTTTAAAAAGTTATTTATTCATGTGATGCAAAGCTTAGTTTTTATCAGTCATTATTCCAGTCTTCAGTGTCACATGATCCTTCATAAATCATTCTAATCATTCTGATTTAGCGCTCAAGAAACATTTCTTATTATTATCAATGTAGAAAACAGTTGTGCTGCTTGCATCCACTTCGAACATTACAATGCACATGATAGCTTTTGTTAAGGGTTAGTTAACCTAAAAAAATGAAAATTAGCCCATTATTACCCTCAAGGCATCCTAGGTGTACCGTATATGACTTCCTTCTTCCAGACGAATGCAATCACTTATATTAAAAATTGTTCTGGCTCCTCCAAGCTTTATAATGGCATGGGTGGGTGTTTCTCTTCAACAATCCAAGTCCAATAAAGTGCATCCATCCATAATAATAAGTACCTCACACAGCTCCCGGGGAGCCATATTACCATATTTAAAACATAATAATCACTTTAATATAGCTTGCACTAACAGTTGTACATGAAAGCCAATCCGGGTGGAAGGCATAGGACGAATGCGTTGCGCATGCGCCTGTGAGTCTCGTGAAAACCCATGTATGTACAGGAGCATAGGAAGCAAAGTTTCCCTACTTAAGCAAAGGCTTCTTGGCTTATATCGATACCACAAATATTTTTCTTTAACCCTCCTATTACTCTTTTTGTACTTCTAATTCAAAACCGTTGCGCACCTGCGTTCATCACTTCTCACTGTTGTATGCGCAACGCTGACATCATCTGCCCAGAGCTTCCATGTATAATTGTTAACGCAAATGTGATTATAACCCCTGTGTGAGGCACTTTTTATTAAGGATGGATGCACTTTATTTGACTTGTTTTGGACTGTTGAAGAGAAACACCCACCCATTGCCATTATAAAGCTTGAAGGAGCCAGAACAACTTTAAAATATAACTCCAATTGGATTTGTCTAAAAGAATAAAGTCATATAAACCTAGAATGCCTTGAGGGTGAGTAAATAATGGGCAATTTTTTGGGGGGTGAACTAACCCATCAACTCTACAATAAGTACAATAAGTCAGAGCTGAGCGACCCTGTACGCTTACTATACGCTCACTACATGCAGGTTGCGTAGGGCACTATCAGCCTGATGCAGACAGGAGAAAAAATACAAAGGAAAGGAAAGATAAGGGCAAGTGATGAATTTTAAAATAATGTTGTTGAAATCATGGTTGCATTATGTTTTGTTGCTTTAATTCACCATTTCCTGAGCGCTATGAAAATGCTGAGCCAGTGTAACAATTTTTCAATATCGTAGAAACTTCAAAATACCTGAATATTTCTAGATACTGTATTTTTCAAACTGTATATATATTCATATTAGTGGCCAATTAAATTTGACAGTACTGCATGTTTGCTATGTGAAAATTTGATCTGATTTTCACATTGGTCTGAACAAAATCAGGAGACGGGCTGAATAAAACTATTTATTCTCTGACAGAAGGTGACACTTTGGCACACAATTTTGCTCAAAGGTGCACTAAGCAAGATCACCAAAACAAACACGCCCATACCCTGCTCCGATATTTACTTAGGTCTTACCTCTTGCCTGATTGTAAGCCTTCTTTTTAATGTTTTGTTCCTCTGATATTTTCCTCTTTTTAATCTTCCAATTCTCTCTGTCTATAGTCGATCTGCTTATATCCGTCCTGTGCACTCAAATCGAGCCCTTTCTTCTCTCTATCATTACAAGACATGCCCCTTACTGCTGAGTGGCTACAAGTGTGTTTTGGGACCCGGTCCGACACTGCGGTCAAACATTGCTTAGTGCACCTAAATATATGTTTATATTTATATCTTAAAGGTGCCATAGAATGGAAAACTGTATTTACCTTAATAACAGTTCAATACATGGACATACAGTGAGTCTCAAACACCATAGTTTCCTCCTTCTAATATAAATCTGGTGTTTGCAAAATACCACTGAAAAATAGGTCAATTCCAACATAACACCGACTATTACGCAATAGTCCCGATCGTTAATAGTTACGCCCCCAACATTTGCATAGCCCAATCATCATTAACGTCAGTACATCAGTAAAATAAGGCAAGCCACTGAAGGGACATGGTTAGCTTAATGCTAGCGGTAGCCTGTTACATTGCAGTACATAAGATTGCACTTACCACATAAACAGAGAGATGACTGCGCTGATGATGGCCAATGATTTACAGATCCTGAGCATCACCAAAGACTATCACGAACAAGCATCTAAACTTGTGTGGTAAGTCGCTGCAGTATAAAGTTACACAGAGCACATGCGATCACAATAGTGAGAGTAAAATATTGCGGATTCAAAACGGCAGATTCAACAAACTGCATATTAAAAGCGGCTAGAGCTCCGTAATTAAATATATATTTTCTATGTGCTAGCTATTGAGATGAACAGCTCTGTGAAACAGCCAATCAGAGCAGAGCTCCTCATTAATATTCACGAGCCTTCCAAATAAGGCAATAACAGAGCATTTCATTCTAGGGACAAATCCAAGGGAGCTGTAAAACTGTTTCGGGAGATTTTTTGCCCTTTCCTATGCCATATACCTTCTATGTAGATGTCAGAGAACAACTTAAAATATTGTATAAATGCATTCTATGGCACCTTTAAGTCAATTATGAGTAAGACAATTTTCTAAAACTTCACAATAAGGTTTCCGTGTAGGATGTAAACATTGGGAGATGGGGGGTGGTTGGTTAGGTGAAACTGTAGGTAGTAGGGGCCCCTTTTGAAAATCTGCTTGGAGCCCCCAGAATGCTAGGGCCAGCCCTGTCACCAGCTAATCATTTTTCAACAGGGAAGGTAGAGCTACTGCAAAATGGAAGTTCGAAGACAAAATTCTAAAGATGGCTGCGTGCTTGTTTCCCTGATGCATAAGATCTATAGGTGCAAAGATAACTTTGAATCAGGAATCATCTACTGAAACTATAGCTACTAAAATAACTGATAAAAATCGCAGGTGTCTCATATTGTCACAGCTCTGAAAAAACAGGTAGATTCTGAGCAAGTGAATAAAAAAATATGATTCACAAGCTTGTTACATCTGCCAAATCCATGAGTGTAATATTTGAAAACGGGGAAAATCATAAACATTTTCAAACACTAAATTGCATTAAAGGTCACCTTTTTTTCCCAAGAACAGTGGTTCTTTGATTTTGATAGAAATCTCTCACCAGAATCATCTGCAGCAAATGGGTGCCATCAGAATGACAGTCCAAACAGCTGATAAAAACAACATCCACCCAACTCCAGTCATTCAATGTCTAGTGAAGCCAAAAGTTGTGTGTTTGTAATAAATCCATTATAAAGAAATGTTTAACTAACCTTTGAAGATGTTAATTCATGGACTGGATTACTTGTGGATTATTGTGATGTTTTATCAGCTGTTTGGGCTCTCATTCTGACAGCACCCATTCACTGCAGAAGATCCATTGGTGAGCAAGTGATGTAATGCTAAATATCTTCAAATCTGTTTCATGAAAAACACAAACTCATTTACATCTTTGATGGCCTGAGGACTAGTACATTTTAAGCCAATTTTCATTCTTGAATGAACTATATCTTTAATGTAGGGGTCACCAAACTTGATCCTGAAGGGCCAGTGTCCTGCAGAATTTAGCTCCAACTTGCCTCAACACACCTGCCTGGAAGTTTCAAGTATACTTGATTAGCTGGTTCAGGTGTGTTTGATTAGGGTTGGATCTAAACTCTGTAGGACCAAGTGTGGTGACCCCTGCTTTAATGAATGAAATGGATCAGTCCAATCAATCAATGCAAAATTAACCCAAAACTTCATTCATTCATTTATTCTTAAAGTAAATAAATCCTACATAAGCATTTTCAAAGGCTAAATCTGTTACATGATGTTAGGAGAATGTACTCATTGTCTATTTATAGTCAGCTGTATGCATTTTTAAAGAGCCACTAGGTGGCATTACTATTTGTCCAACGCTTGAATGAAGCTATTACAGTTACAGAAGGATGAGCGCAGAGGCTGCTGTGGCATGAGGTCAAATGCAAGTCATTTGCAGAATGCCTCAAGCATGATTATGTACTGTATGTGTGAGAAGCAAGTTCAATGTCCTTTCAATCCCAGATCAGACCTCAGCTCATCATTGATAAAACGACAAGTAGGCTTATCTTAAATTTAACAGGAGAAAGTCACAATCAAGTTTCTTTAGACAACTTTTTTTTACACTAAATGATTGAAAGTGCAATTATCACTAAAGATCATCATGAAACCTAAATCACAATTCCTTTCAACTCTTGTTCTCTATCTTTTCCCTTTCTCTTTTCATGTTGCTCACAATTCGAAATAATGGACTTACAGTCTTCCCAGTTCACTCGGTCTATTGTTCATGCTATAGTGCATTTATCATTAATTTATCACTTTGCCTCTTCCTGTCTCTTTACATCTAGTTTTCCTCTCTGTCTCTCTCTTTGCCTTCTGTTCCCCTTTCATCATGAATCTCTCTCAGTGTGTGTGAGTTTAGTAAAGTGGATAGGCTCTCCAGTGACTGTGGGGTAATTATCCTTCATCCTTCATAAGTCATGCTCTGCTGCTTCCTGCCTGTTGGGGGCTGGGAGACACAGACCCATCAGTGCAACTGTTTCAGAGGCCTGGGATTCGAAATTACAGAAAGCTTGTCAACATACCAAACTGACATTCTCTCTCCTTCTTTCTCATTCATTCACTCAGCCACTCACACACCCATTCAGCATTTGCTTTTGTGTCAAAATTGGCATTTGTGACACTGGACCACAAAACAGAATGGGTATATTTGTGGCAATAGCCAAAAACACATTGTATTCTTTGTGCCAAAGAATCATTATGATATTATGTAAAGATCATGTTCTATGAATCTATTTTGTACATTTCCTACCATAAATATATCAAAACTTACTTTTTGATTAGTAATACGCATTGCTAAGAACTTCTTTTGGACAACTTTAAAGGCGATTTTCTTCATTTCATTTCATTTTTTGCACTAAATGGTTGTATCTTGGCCAAATATTTTTCTATCCTATCTTTAACATTGTAAAATACAGCCTTGGTGAGCAGGCCACTTTCAAAAACATTAAAAATCTTAATTATTCCTTTTGACTGCCACTGTATGTTCTGCAGAATGTAACTTAGTTGTAACAGGCGTTCAGACCTTCTCAATCTGTTCATCTGCTGAAGGGAACAATCCGTGTCTATTGAGTTAGGAAAGAAATCAAGAGGCGTTTCCAAGCAATTTGACAATCATACTTAGCAAACTGCTTGCCTGCCACTTTTGGGAGCCATTGTGCATTTTATAGCTGTTTTCTCATTACAAAAGCCATTTGTGCAGGGCTATGTGAGAAGACAACAACAAAGCAACAAGCAGAATGAGAAGAGGTGGGCGGTGAAGTTTAAAGAGGAGGCGAAAATAATAATGACTTAGCCATCCCGTCCGTTAATAGAACCGTAAGGAGCAGGCTTTCTACTGAGTCAGCATGTAGGGCCTGCTGAAGTGAGCTTAAATCTCTTGGTGGACATCCAAGACTAATTAAAATGGGTCAAATGGCTGAATGTCTGCCTGTCTCACCAAACGCTGTGAATTACAGAAGCTTCCAACCTCAGTGAAGCTTTCAACTTGAAGTCAAGTCACATTTATTTATAGGCTATAGTGCTTTATACAATACAGATTATTTCAAAGCTGCTTTAAAGTGATAAGAAAATAGCGATTCAATGAAGCAAACAAAATTCAATTTTGCTGTAAAGCAGATTCGGCTAAAAAGACAAGTAAACAGTCATTTCAATGAAGTGATTTTTGTCTTAATGTTCTTTTCTTGGCGTAATATTCTCTGATTATTAGCTAATGTAGCTAATAAAATGCTAATAGGTTCTTGCTGAGCAGCTACGCTGGCTCAGTAATGTTTGTAGCTATAAAATCTTTATTGCCCATGTGTACTCTTGTAAAACAATGCTTTGGGTCCATATAATCTGATAGTATGACACAACGTTAGAATTTAACGAGTTCAAGACAGAAAGGCGGTAAATGTGGCTATTCTGGCTGTCATGTAGTATGACTTGAAAACCTAGAGTATTGTATTATTATAATTTCACCACTAGAGAGCAGCAGTTCCTCTGTAATGAAAGCATTGCGTTTGTGGATCAATACGCTGCGACTGTAAGGATACATTTGGTTAGCGGGAGCTTGTGGGACATAACTCTTAAGTATGCATTATGAGTCAGACAGCCAGTTGTGGGGCGCTGGGGCAGCAGATGGGCTATTATCTGGATCTGTGCGGGAGTGATGGAGAGCCAAGCCTGTGCTAGATACAACACACCATTACTCAAACAAAATATCACTGTGCCAAAGAAATCCCTCTGCTTATACTGAAGCCTGCGTCCACTCTTTTAAACAACAATGCAGCCGCTCTCTCGCTTTCAGATACATTCACAATAAATAGGCTACACAAAGTTACAGGGTGCATAATAAACTAAAAACACAATGACAGTTATTTATTAGCCTATTGTTGTTGTTGTCGTCGTTAATGACATCGTTTTTTATCTTACATTAGCGTCTACTGTTTTCATATACCATAACTGAGCTTGTTTTGTGTGTGTGTGCAGGTCATGTTTATGTTCATTAATGTTTATTAAAGGGTTAGTTCGCCCAAAAAAGGAAATTCTGTCATTAATTACTCATCCTCATGTCGTTCCAAACCTGTAAGACCTTCGTTCATCTTCAAAACACAAATTAGGATATTTTTGATGAAATCTGAGCTTTCTGACCCTGCATAGACAGCAACGCAACTACCAGGTTCAAGGCCCAGAAAGGTAGTAAGGACATTGTTAAATTGTCAATCATGTGACATCAGTGGTTCTATCCAATGCCGTTTTAGTTCCACATTAAAAAAAAATAAAAAATTAAAAGATCTAAAATTACAAGATAAAAGTCATAATATTTTAGGAATAAAATCGAAATGACCAGAATAAAGTCAAAATATTACGATAATAAAGTCAAAATATTTTGAAAATAAAGTTGAAATATTTAGACAATAAAGTTAAAATTATGAGAACGAAGACAATGCTTTGAGAATCAAGTCAAAATTACAAAAAAGTTGAAGTGTTTCAAGAACAAAGTCAGAATATTTCGAGAAAAGGACATTGTAAGGTTCAATACAACGTTTTAGTGTAATGTTAAAAAAATTCTAAGATAACGAGATTAAAGTAATATTCCGAGAATAAAGTCAAAATATTACATGAATAAAGTCAAAATATTTCAAGAATAAAGTTGAAATATTTAGACAAAGTTAAAATGAGAATAAAATCAATGATTTTGAAATTATGAGAATAAAGTCGAAATATTTAGACTACATTTCGACTTAATTCTTGAAACATTTTGGCTTTATTTTTGTAACTTAAGACTTTATTCTCAAAACATTTTGACTTAATTCTCGAATCATTTCGACTTTATTCTCGAAACATTTTGACTTTATTCTCAAAACATTTTGACTTTATTCTCAAAACATTTTGACTTTATTCTCAAAACATTTTGACTTTATTCTCAAAACATTTTGACTTTATTCTCAAAACATTTTGACTTTATTTTCAAAACATTTTGACTTTATTCCTGTAATTTTGACTTTATTCTCGAATCATTTCGACTTTACTCTCAAAACATTTTGACTTTATTCTCAAAACATTTTGACTTTATTCTCAAAACATTTTGACTTTATTCTTGAAACATTTCAACTTTATTCTTGAAATAATTAAACTTTATTATCAAAATAATTCGACTTTATTCTTAAAATATTCCGGCTTTATTCTCGTAACTTTACATTTTTAAACATTTATAAAGCCATTGTAGATGTCGCTGTCATAATGTTATGAAGCTATGAAAATACTTTGTGTGCGCAAAGAAAACAAAAGGAATTTTTATTCTTTGCTGCACATTCAGGAGACTACCACAACACTGCTGACACAGGAACCAACACTCTGCATCTCTCTTCGGATTTCATCAAAAATATCTTAATTTGTGTTCAGAAGATGAACAAAGATCTTACGGGTATGAAATGACTTGAGGGTGAGTAATTACTGACAGCATTTTCATAGATATCAAGAGAACATTTTGACTTTGATTTCTGTTTGATTTGTAAGCCACACCAGCACTCCTGAAGCTACTTAGTCAGACCACAATGATATAATGTAAGCACAGTGGCCTGTTAATGACATGGCTCTTGTCTGTTTGTTTTATTGCTTTCTGAATGCCAAGACTACATGACAAGCTCACCACACACTTATTTCTGTGTCTCACGTCCCATTGGGCATGACATTCTACCAGCCTTTAGATTCTACTGAGAGCTTAATGAGACGACGGACTGTTCATCAGCCGTAGCAGACTGAATTTAGACGAGTTCAGTCAAGGGGTCATAACGAAGAGCAGCAACACTTCACACTAGTCTCTAACTGTATATTTTACGCTTAATAGTGTGGGATGAATAAAAGAAAGCATCCGAAACCTGCAAAAGAAAGATAATTAAAGTCATCTGAGGTCTTGGTACAATACAGGTTATGAAGTGGAGTGTGCCAGGATTATGCAAGTCAATCAGTTTTATAATTGTCTGTAATTAATTAAAGATATGGGTCATTACCTTGTCGTCAAGTGTGTCTGTGCATTTCAAGGTTGCTTTTACAATCTAATGTAATAGCCTGGATGTTTCTACCGAGAATAGTAATCACATCCTCGCTGTGACTGAACACTGAAACGTTCGTGTCCTTCTAGCAAGGGTTGTGGGGGGTAAAAAGGCACATCAGCATTCAGCAGCCACGGCAGACACCCACAAATATCCTGGGATTTCAATTCTGCGTCTAACGGCACAAGGCCCTTATCATTTTTACCATATTTCTCCCCTTTAGGCAAACACACACACACCTTTATGTCTGTCACACAGTGAATGTATTACAGTGTGCTGTGACTGCAGCTTGACCATGGCTGTTAATTAAGTTCTTATCAGTACTGTGTGTCTGTGGATCCACGGGGCTCCTGGGATGCCCCAGATACGCACTCCCATCTGACACAGCAGTAGACCCCTCAGATATATCTTTCAGCTTATTATCAGTCTTTCACTGCCAGTATTTCTGCTGTTTTACATGGCTCTCATGGATACATGATTCTGATTGGTTAACTGTGCTACCCAGTGGTCTGATGTTTTCTAATATTCACCATCACTGATGGCGATGTTGTATACAGTGTCACTCCACTGAGATAGTTCACGCTAAAATCAAAATTCTGTCATTAATTTCTCACCCTCATGTTGTTCCAAACCTGTAAGACCTTTGTTCCTCTTCAGAACACAAATTTTGAAGAAATCTGAGAGTTTTCTGACCCTAGACAGCAACACAACTGGCACATTTAAAGGAGTAGTTCACTTTCAGAACAAAAATGTACATATAATGTACTCACCCCCTTGTCATTCAAGATGTTTGTGTCTTTCTTTCTTCAGTCGTAAAGAAATGTATGCTTTTTGAGGAAAACATTTTAGGATTTCTCTCCATGTAATGGACTTCCATGGTGCCCCCGAGTTTGAACTTCCAAAATGCAGTTTAAATGCAGCTTCAAAGAGCTCTAAATGATCACACCGAGGAAGAAGGGTCTTATCTATTGAAACGATCGGTTATTTTCTAAAACCATTTACAATTTATATACTTTTTAATCTCTACACAGAGTACACACAGAGCTACTGTAGACAAGACGATCATTTGAGGTTAAAAAGTAATTATTTTTAGAAAATACCAATCGTTTTGCTAGATAAGACCCTTTTTTAGAGCCATTTGAAGCTGCATTTTGGAAGTTCAAACTCGGGGCACCATAGAATCCATTATATGGAGAGAAATCCTGAAATGTTTTCCTCAAAAAACATAATTTCCTTACGACTGAAGAAAGAAAGACATGAACATCTTGGACAAGAGGGTGAGTACATTATCTGTAAATTTTTGTTCTGAAAGTAAACTACTCCTTTAAGGCACAGAAAGTTAGTAAGGACATTGTTAAAATAGTTCATTTGACATCAGTGGTTCAACCATAATGTTATTTGATGTATAATAATGTTATGAAGCTAGGAGAATACTTTTTGTGCACAAAGAAAACAAAACCCCATACTCACTCATTATGTTCCCTCTTTTGCAAGCCGCTCACGTACAAGCTGATGTATTTAATGAAATAAACACCTAAAAAACAAACAACGGCACAAGGCTTAAAACCGCCCCATGAGAGCGAACAAGAGCATCTGGAGCAGGTGAGAGAAGGGAGGAAGGGGTTTAATGGCACAGACACACCGGCATAAATCACACAGCGTGCTGACAAATAATGCTCAGTGTCACAGACAGCTGATTGCAGGTAATATATATGGGCATAGGCACTCATGTTGATGAGACGCTTCTCCATAACGACATATATTGTTATGGATGGCCTATAGTTTTCATAAGAGCTTCGTGCCATTTCCTGGACTGTGATGACAGGGGTGTTTTATTAGAAGTACACTGGCTTTGCTAGAAACATCTGCACACAGAGAAGCGCAAGCTACAAAAACTGGCCATTCATATTTTATTAGCCATTTTGCTGGCTATCCATAATTCACAGCGGAGCATACTTAACAGGCCTGCTCTGGGAGAGTGGACCAATTATACGGCCCCTGTGAAGGAGGATTGATTCTGTTTGGGTCGTCGTGTCTGTGTGTGTTTGTGTGGTCTGCAGGTGATTACAGGAGTTATAAATGCAGCAGGCTGCAGAGAGATGGAGATCAGGAATGGACAGTAGCTTTTCATTAATTATCTCAGCTTAGAGTAGTGTTCATACAGCTTTCTAATGCTGTTAATAGTATTATGTGAAGCGGGATAGTTAAAAATTGAACATGAAGTTCTGTTTCTTGCACAGACTGATCGTTTCATTTCATAAGACATCAATATTGCAGGAATACACTAACAACCAAGGCCTAAGGGGTAAGTAAATTTACAGTGAATTTTAATTTTGGGGGGAATTATCCCTTGAAAATTACTTTCATTATACTCTCAACAATAAAACCATGTGGTTCCAAACCTGTAAGACCTTCATTCATCTTCAGAACACAAATTAAGATTTTTTTGATGAAATTTGAGAGCTGTCTGACACTGCATAGAGAGCAATGCAACTGACACGTTCAAGGCCCAGAAAGGTAGTAAGGACATCGATAAAATAGTCCATGTTACATCAGTGGTTCAACCGTTTGTTGTGAAGCTACGAGAATACTTTTTGTGCTTAAAGAAAACAAAAATAATGACTTTTTTCAACAATTACTTCTCTTCCATGTCTGTCGTCGCTGCCATGTTTTTTTTTGTTTTTTTTCTTTGCACACAAAAAGCATTCTCGTAGCTTCATAACATTACAGTTTAACCACTGATGTCACATGGACTATTTTAACAATGTCCTTTACTACCTTTCTAAGCCTTGAACTTGGTAGTTGTGTTGCTGTCTATGCAGGGTCAGAAAGCACTCTGATTTCATCAAAAATATCTTAGGACTTTCAGGTTTGGAAAGATATGAGGGTAATAATTAATGACCGAATTTTCATTTTGGGGTGAACTATCCCTTTAAGCTTGAGCTTTTAAGCCATTGTTTTTATACATTTTCTTAAATTAAAAAATTCTGAATTCATCTCTGGGAATAAACGTTCTTGTCAATGATGTCACACCATAGTAGAGCTTAATTTAAAGGGTAAGTTAGACATGTAATGGTTTACTTACCCCCGGTTTCACAGACAACGCTGAAGTCTAGTCCCAGACTAAAATGCATGTCTGGGCTGTTTTAACTGAAAGACACTTATCTTAAAATATGTCAGTGCCTTTGTTCGTCTCAAGATGGACACCAGTAGTTTTTTTTTTTTTTTTTTATCTAAAACACGTTTATAAAAACTAGTTAAATGTTCTAATTGAACTATGGTTTGGTCCTGTTACTCCTGTCTTAACCTAATCCCTGTCTGTGAAACCGGGCCTATGTTCAATAAATGCTACATAGTTTATGTTAAGTGCATTATAACATAGTGTTTATAATGTAAATACATTGTAGCTAAAAAATCTATCTTGTTTATGTTGTAAAAGCAAAGAGATAAATTCAAACCAAAAATGATTCAGAAATCAGATATAATTTTTGGTATTTTTTACTAGTGGGTGCAGGACACTAGTTAATTTATTTAAGTAAAGATAGCAAAATAAAGTAAACTGTGACATATTATACCCAAAAAGTCTTCATACAGCGGACTACCAGTAAAATTGATTAAAAAAAAAAAAATGGGACCAAAAATTATTCAGAGACTTGACCTGACCATGTTTTGTTGAAGTGTTTATTCTTTAACACCACCATTTTTACACCACAGACCGAACTAAATTAAGCATTGCTTGGTAATTGGTCAACAAAGTATTGATAGTAAATATTGTCCTACAAATTGTTGTCTGAATTTTTGGTTGATTGTATTCCAGTGCATATCTTTCTTTTAAAAGTTATCTGACATTATCGAGATCAATTTGTTCTGATATAGTTTAACTATGAGTTCTTATATTTTATTACCCTTTTCTAAACAAATGTGAATAAACTGTGATGATATGAGAGATGTTAAAGGTGTCTGAATACATTTAGGTTTGACTGTATCTCAAACTTTAAGCTTTTCATAAAGGAATGACATTTAGATTCCACTTTATCAGAATTAGTCCTGTATTAGAAAATATGCTGAGTCACACGCTTATCATTCTGTTTACAAAGTTACATTTGAATTATTGTCCTTGCTTCAACCTGACCCGGTCTCGTGTGAATTGAGCGTCTGTTTGTGCTTAACTGACATTTACATTGTCAGTTATTTGTTCAATAAAGGTTACTGCTGAGCGACATGTACGACATTTAAATATTTGACGATCTGATTACTGTTGGTTTGTTATTGGTATGCAGGAATGATGTCATTATTCATTTTTCAAGTGATGGATGTGATTTGAAGTGACATTAGTGCTATCTTCCTATTTGTGTGACACATACACACACACCAAACCTCCTTTTATTCCCTGAATACATTCCTGCAGCTTTACTAATCACAGCACTCAAGATTATTATGGCCTAATGCACAACTGTGCCGTTTAATTAAGAAAGTTCAGTAAAGACTTTGAAAAGTCCTCCTGTCAGTCAGTCCTGACCTACGCCCCTCGGCTAGCGCTAAAGGGTCTGTGGCTCTTTCTCTTCCACACTAATATCTTCCTCACTAAAGACTGGAGCAAACCTCGTTCAACAGAGCACTGCCGTGGCATATAAAAATGCAATACAGCACTAACAGATTAGGAAGAAATTTCAGCGGCTGCTCACATTTGCTTTTTTCATTTTCAAGATCATTAAATGTTGACAGTTCTTCTGTCATTAAGAGGAGGAAGTTAATTATGGCTTTGAAATGTAGTGCCATCACATTCAAACTAAATCTGAATATTAGAAACTAGTCATTTCAACTGGAGGACATATCCATTTCGCACTACATATAAAAGCCCTCTGAATGAGTATTGCGTTTCTAACAATATGATTTTAAAGCACGGAATTCTCAGACTAAATTAAAGACTAGGGTCTGTAAATTACACCCAGTCCAGCCCCTACTCCAGTCGGCACATTTGGAAACAATGATCGCAAATGAGATCTCTATAATACCTCAATTGTTTGAGACGAGCATATGCTTAACGCAGTTCTTTCTTTTTTGTATGATTGCATCTCATTTCTAACCATTTGAACTGTGATTTTTTACCAATTACTACCACAGCAATGAAAAATGACATTTCTTTAATCTCATTTGCTTCTCCTAACCACAAGATTAAATGGAGAGCAAATTGAGTCTTTTGCTTAAGGCTCTTTTTAACACTGAACACTAAGATACAAAACAAAAGGCATAGGGACATGGTCAGATTGGACAGCTTTTTTGATGTATATATTAATGTACTGAACAGGCTAAATGTGCTTGTTGTATGTATGTACATATGTTGTACATACAGTTGAGTTCAAACGTTTACATACTGTACACCTTTCAGAATCTGCAAAATGTTGATTATTTTACCAAAATACCAAAGGAATCATACGATGAATCTTATGAATAAGACATTTCACATGAAATATGTTTACCTATAGTCCACAAGAGAAAATAATAGCTGATTTTGTAAAAATGACCCCATTCAAAAGTTTACATACACTTAATTGTTAAAACTGTGTTATTATCTGAATGGTCCTGAATTATCTGAATGTTTGTTTAGTGATAGTTGTTCATGAGTCCCTTGTTTGTCCTGACTGCCCACTGTTATTTAGAAACATCCTTCAGGTCCCACAAATTCAGGGACTCGTATGCAGCTATTACAGAAGGTTCAAACGCTCACTGATGCTTCAGAAGGAAAAACAATGCTTTAAATCCAGGGGTGTAAACTTTTGAACAGAATAAAGATGTGTACAATTTTATTCCGTTGCCTAATTATCATATTTTTTTTATTTAGTACTGCCCTTCAGAAGCTACAGAATATACATGTTTCCCAGAAGACAAAATAAGTTAAATTTACCCTGATCTTCAAAATCATTTAAATATTTGACGTTCTGATTACTGATTACTTTATTCATTCTTCAAGTGATGGATGTGATGTGACATTAGTGCTATCTTCTTATTTGTGTGACACATACACACACGAAACATCCTTATATTCCCTGAATACATTCCTGCAGCTTTACCAATCACAGCACTCAAGATTATTATGGCTTAATGCTGTAGTACTGCCCTTCAGAAGCTACAGAAGATACATGTTTCCCAATTCTAAATCTGATCTAAATGCCTCGTGTTTCCTTCTGAAGCATCGAGCATTTGAATCTTCTGTAATAGTTGCATGTGAGTCCCTCAGTTGTCCTCAGTGTGAAAAAAATGGATCTGAAAATCATGTAGTCATTGTTGGAAAGGGTTTAAATACACAAAAATGATTCTTCTGAAAAATAGCAGGCAGTTGAACTGTTCAGGACAAACAAGGGACTCGTGAACATGAACATGAAAAAACGGAGCGGTGGATCATTCAGGTAACAACACAGTGTTAAGAATCAAGTGGATGTAAACAGTCATTTTTATAAATTCAACTATTATTTTCTCTTGTGGACTATATGTAAACATCTACTATGTGAAATATCTTATTCAGGTCAGTACTAAATAAAAAAAAATCACATGCATTTTGTATGATCCCTCTTATTTTGGTAAAATAATGAATATTTGGCAGATTCCGCAAGGTGTATGTAAACTTTTGACCTCAACTGTATTTTTTACCAGCTTATAACTCTCAAATTGCTCATAAAACATCAAAATAGGAATCTCCAACGCCTGTACCGAACTGTAACGGACAACATAGCTCTTATGACGGGAAGAACCAGGTCTGTTTGGGTGTTTTGTTGTTTTTAGGGTTGCATTTTCTAACATCAGATCTTGTTTTTGGTTTGTTTAGATGTCTTTGGGCCATGTTGCAGTCCAACCTGATCTCATGACGAAAATGTTCCTGTCGGAACTTATTTGAAAGACACGAAATACGTACCGCCATGTACGTTTTGTGACGTATTCGATGTGAAATGTCTACTGAGTGGCATGTAAAAGAGTTTTTTTTTCTTTCCCTGGAACAGATGAACATATACATGTGGTCTGTTTATGTAATGTTGGTTTTGTACGTGTCGCCGCAGTTCTGACTTGAAATGTCCACAACTTTTCATGTGTTTTTCACGGGATTCGTACCCAACATCCTAAATCCAATTCTGTACACTCAAAAAAGTCAACTAGCCACTTGTTTGATTTGCAAAATACAAATATGTCTGATTAATACGATTATAACGAGTTTACTTCTGTTAAATGATTGATTCTTGTTAGTTGTAACTAAATTAAGAAATAATCAAATGAATTAGATCAGCACTTGTTGATTCAATGAGCCCGAGTCGCTTCATATCAACAACTCTCTCTGATGAGTCACTGCGCATGCGCAGTATTGCGACGGAATCACGTGGGTACAGACGGCTGGAAGCGCCAGCGGTTTGAACTGCTGCGTTTAAACGTTCTTCATCCTTGATATTGAGGGTAAGTACTTTATTGATATAATGTTCCAGTTTGCACTTAGTAACATGGGATAATAAGGAATTACACACTGTAGCGATGTTTCAAAGTAGGCTTATGTAAATTCCGTTGTCTTTGTCGATACAAGTTTCACCCTAACGTTAATATATCCGCTACAATTTGTGCATTTCTGTCACAATTCAATGCTAACCACGCCTATTAACTAATAACTATTAACTACATAACCTACGTTAAACCTGAAGTCTACCCCAACATTGGGAGAGGAAAACGTACTCGGTTACTAACGTAACCTCTGTTCTCTCTAGAGAGGGAACGAGTACTGCGTAAGTATCTTACGCTAGGGGAAAATCCTTTTCTGCGAGATATTGAAGCCAAAAATTATCCTTAATTTTGAAATAATGTAAAGCGCATTGCAGCAGCATACAGACATAGGCGAAACAGCTTGCGCGCCTATTGGCTGCTCTGCGGCAACTGCAGCAGCCTATTAGAGCGAGGCCTGACGCGACGCCAGATCCAATGGGGGCATTTCGCGCCCTTTGCGTCGCTTCGCGCCCTTTGCGTATCTTCCTGCCCAAAAGGGCGTGGTCTAGACCTATAAAGATCGCTCGTAGGCAGCAATTATCTGGTTTTTCATCATCGAAGCAACCAGAGCGTGCGCATGCACGGCAAGATACGCAGTACTCGTTCCCTCTCTAGAGAGAACAGAGGTTACGTTAGTAACCGAGTACGTTCTCTTACGAGAGGTCTCTCGTACTGCGTAAGTATCTTACGCTAGGGGACCCAGTGTAAAACGCCGTGCATGCTGAGATCTGACACCAAAGACCCGAAGGGGGGAAAGCCCGGGGTTCATACAGTTCATAATCACCCATAGAACTCACAGGGAGTCCGGGGAAGAGGGAGGGGCAACGCCGCACTCTTCCACATAGCGTCTGAGTGACGCTGCACTAAGTAAACGTACATACAGGGCGGGATTACGGCCTGAGTTGACGTAAGAATAAGGGTCTTCACACAGTTTGCCCAGACACATCTTGTGTTATTACTTTCACTGTCGACCCTAGAGCTGTGCTCAGTAGACGCAGCATCCCGAGCTGATAACGTCAGGTCAGACAACACTGAACATCTAGACTGACAGCAATCTGGCCTGTAAGGCGGGAACCTCCAGGTTGTAAAACCTTATAAATGTAGACGGAGAGGCCCAGCCCGCCGCCGTACAAATATCTTGCAAGGCAATCCCACTCGACCAAGCCCACGATAAGGCCACGCCCCTCGTGGAATGTGCTCCGACACCTAGCGGGCACTGCATGCCCTTGGAAGCATATGCCAACGCAATAGCATCAACTATCCATCTGGATAAGCTCTGTTTCGACGCGGCCAGTCCCTTGGGACGCCCGTAAAACGAAACAAAAAGCTGTTCTGTCTGTCTAAAAGCAGACGAGCGAGACACGTAAGCTCGTAATGCCCTGACTGGGCATAGGAGGTTCGCGTCCGTTTCCTCATCATTGACCGGTAGGGCTGACAGAGCGATGACCTGTGCCCTAAACGGTGTGTTGAGTGATTTTGGAACGTAACCATGTTTGGGTTTGAGTATGACTTTAGAGTCATTAGGTCCAAATTCCATGCACGTCGCGCTCACTGAGAGTGCGTGCAAATCCCCTATGCGCTTCACTGAAGCGAGAGCCAGCAGAAACACAGTCTTAAGAGACAGCTATTTCAAATCAATTGTCTGCAGAGGCTCGAATGGTCCACCTTTCATGGCCTCTAGTACCACAGAAAGGTCCCATACGGGGACTGAGGGAGGTCTGGGGGGATTTAGTCTTCTAGCTCCCCTCAGGAAGCGAATAACTAAATCGTTCCTTCCTATTGACTGACCTAGCGTTGTGCTCGAAAACGCTGTTATGGCCGCCACATAGACTTTGAGCGTGGACGGGGTTCTGCCCTTGTCCAGCAGCTCTTGTAGAAAGGAAAGCACCTCCATCACACCACAGTTAGTGGGTGACGAGCCGCGGGCTGCGCACCAGCCCGAAAAACAGACCATTATGAGGAATAGAGCTGTCTCGTAGAAGGGGCTCTAGCCTGCGTGATCGTGTTTAATACTCCTTTAGGGAGTTCATCATATATTCGCTGGTGGCCCAGACATGAAGGGACCACAGCTCTGGGTGAGGATGCCAAATCGAGCCGCTGGCCTGAGAGAGAAGGTCTCTCCTCACTGGTATCGGCCACGGAGCAGTGCTCGTTAGCTGCATCAGTGCTGGGAACCAGGGCTGGTTTTCCCAAAACGGTGCTATCAGCAGTATTGAACATCCTTTTTCCCTGACCCTCTCTATCACCTGAGGTAGGAGAGAGACGGGGGGAAAAGCATAGAGATGACGGCGGGGCCATTCGTGGGCCAGCGCGTCTCTGCTTTTTGAGTAAAATTCCAGACAGTGAGCGTTGTTCGGAGACGCAAACAGGTCTACTTCCGCTCTGCCGAATTTTTTCCACAGTAGTTGTACTGTCTGTGGGTGTAGAGACCATTCGCCTGCTGGAACATTGTTCCTGGACAGTCTGTCTGGCCCTATGTTTAGAAGCCCTGGCACATGCGCTGCTTTCAGCGAGCGCAGGTTGTGCTGAGCCCATACCAGGAGGCGTTCTGCAAGTCTGTATAGGTTTTTGGACCTGAGACCGCCCTGGCGATTTATATAGGAAACCACTGACATGTTGCCGAGCGGACTAGTACATGGTTTCCTTTTATTTGGGGACAGAAGCGCATCAGCGCGTTCTGTACTGCCAGCATTTCGAGGCAGTTGATATGCAGGAGCTTTTCCCGTTCTGACCACTGGCCAAAAGACGGTCTGCCCTCGAGCAGAGCCCCCCATCCCGAGGTGGACGCGTCCATAGACACCACTTTTATTCCCGAGGAAGTCCCCAGGCTTACACTTAACTGGTACCAGTCGATTGCTCTCCACGGTTTCAGGGCTGTGACACATTTCTGATTGACCGTGATACGAAGCCGACCGGGCGCCCACGCTTGACGCGGGACGCGCGCTTTCAGCCAGAACTGCAGTGGGCGCATACATAGCAGACCCAGCTGAAGAACTAATGACGCTGAGGCCATGAGACCCAGCATTTTCTGAAATTTTTTGAGCGGAACGGACGCGCCGCAGCGGAACGAGATCACCTGATCACCTGTTACATTCTACACAGACAGTACGTTCAGTACTCTTAAGCTGTGCCGCCGCTGAAGTTGATTTAATCTTGTCTCCACCCTACAGGATGACACTGTACAGTACATTCCGTACCAGAGAAGCCTGTGTCATCAAGTCTCTGTGTATCTACTTGAATGAAGACCCTGAAAAACCAGTCAAGGCATATTTGGTGAGTTGATGAGAAAATTTCAAAAGCCATTCTGTACTTGGGTCATGTTTATCCTTGTTTGCTACAACAAAAATGTGACATGAGAGAACACTTAACTTAAAATTGACCTGGACAAATTGTTCATTAATAGGAAACTACTGGTACACTTAGACAAAGTTCTTATGTGAATTGGTTGATGTACTAAACCAATAATTTTTTTATTCATAATGGTTGATCTCTCTTGGGGCCTAATTTACAAAACTTTGTGTAAAGCCCTACTAAATATATGAATTGATCTGAAATAATAATAAGAAATAAATTAAACAGCATCAGAAAACTATACTTGCATGCTTTTTTTTATTGGAGTGCTTTATATTCTATGGTGGTTATAATGTTTTAGCAACCTCATTAATTTTAAATATGGTTGCCAGATAAATTATAACTTATATATATATATATATATATATGTGACCCTGGACCACAAACCAGTCATAAGGTTAAATTTGACAAAACTGAGATTTATACATCATATGAAAGCTCAATAAATAAGCTATTGATGTATGGTTTGTTAGGAACGAGCCCGCTGTGTGCTGAATGTCAGCTGCACGCTGTGATGACAGCCGCACTATCATTGACAGCGAGTCCAATTCTGTGCCCAGGAAGGAAGTTTTCTGACTGGGGGACAGGGAGCTCTTCGCCCAATTGACTCTGAGACCCATATTCTCGAGGTGATCGAGTAACATGGTCGTATGCTGTACAAGCATTGAGCAAGACTGCGCTAGAATCAGCCAATCGTCCAAATAGTTCAGTATGCGCACGCCTTTCAGTCTGAGAGGAACGAGCGCTGCGTCCATGCACTTCGTAAATGTACGGGGTGCCTGGGACAAACCGAACGGCAGGACTGTGTACTGATATGCCTGGCCCTCGAAGGCGAATCTCAAAAATCGCCTGTGACGTGACGCTATCTGTATTTGAAAATACGCGTCTTTCAGATCACTGGACACGAACCAGTCTCCTTGGCGAACTTGCGCGAGGATTTTTCTGGTCGTAAGCATCCTGAACCGACGCTTCACCAGCGCTTTGTTCAGCTGCCTTAGATCTAATATGGGTCTGAGACCACCGTCTTTTTTCTGTACCAGGAACTATCTGCTGTACAGCCCTCCTTCGCTTTGAGCTTGAGAAAGGGGCTCTATGAGCCCTTTGCTCAATAGTTTCGCCACTTCGGCACGAAACAGGTGTGCTGCTTCTGTCTGCATTGTGGTCTCGATGCGCGCTGTATAGAGGCGCAGGCGTCGGTGAAACTGTAGCGAATAGCCTCCTTTAATAATGTCCAGCACCCATTTCGAAACCCCTGGAAGCTTTTCCCATGCGTTTGCATGAATAGCTAGAGGTTGAATACAAAGCGCGCTCCGTTCGTTCAGTAACGGAGTGGTTTCGGTGTGCTGCGGCACCAGAGACGTGCTCGTGACATTCGGGCGCGAGCGCTGATAGCGGGAACTATTATGTCTGTGTGTGGATGTGGTTGTGTGGCAACAGGCACATTTAACACACTGCAAACGTTCATCCGCATATAGGGAACACCTTTTGGTTTCGCTTTTACAGAAATCTTGGGGCGTGCATAATGTGATGTCTGTGGGCACTGTGAAGTGGGCACGTTTACCACATGTGAAGCGCAATCGATCTGAGTCAATTTTATGTGCGCTTGACTTCTGTGACAGGCTGTGCTTGTGTGTGTAGAGATGAGCACTAAGCAGTGGGCATTCTTACGACACGTGAAACACCATCGCCCGTGGCCGGGACTCCAGAAAATACACTCTGTTGAGGGTTTATCTGGGTAGCCGTGAAAACAACCTTTGTGTGCAGGCTATTAGCGGGCGACAGAACCGGCTTGCTGGCTGCAGAAAACACAGGAACAGTCACATTTTACACACTCCAAACATCGTTCGCTTGCGTGGAGCGAATGCACGTTGATTTCATGCAAAACGTGCTCGTGACATTTGAGGCATGGGGCACGCTGATAGCGGAAACTATTATGTCTGTGTGTGTATGTGGCCGTGGGGCAGCGGGCACATTTAACACACTCCAAACAACGTTCGCCTGCATAGAGCGAATGCACTGTTGGTTTCGTTTTTACAGAAACCGTTTGACGTGCATAATGTGGTGTCTGTGGGCACTGTGAAGCGGGCACATTTAACACACTCCAAACAACGTTCGCCTGCATAGAGCGAATGCACTTTTGGTTTCGTTTTTACAGAAACCGTTTGACGTGCATAATGAGGTGTCTGTGAGCACTGTGAAGCGGGCACATTTAACACTCCAAACAACGTTCGCCTGCATAGAGCGAATGCACTGTTGGTTTCGTTTTTACAGAAACCGGTTGACGTGCATAATGAGGTGTCTGTGAGCACTGTGAAGCGGGCACATTTAACACTCCAAACAACGTTCGCCTGCATAGAGCGAATGCACTCTTGGTTTTGTTTTTACAGAAACCGGTTGACGTGCATAATGAAGTGTCTGTGAGCACTGTGAAGCGGGCACATTTAACACTCCAAACAACGTTCGCCTGCATAGAGCGAATGCACTCTTGGTTTTGTTTTTACAGAAACCGTTTGACGTGCATAATGAGGTGTCTGTGAGCACTGTGAAGCGGGCACATTTAACACACTCCAAACAACGTTCGCCTGCATAGAGCGAATGCACTTTTGGTTTCGTTTTTACAGAAACCGTTTGACGTGCATAATGAGGTGTCTGTGAGCACTGTGAAGCGGGCACATTTAACACTCCAAACAACGTTCGCCTGCATAGAGCGAATGCACTGTTGGTTTCGTTTTTACAGAAACCGGTTGACGTGCATAATGAGGTGTCTGTGAGCACTGTGAAGCGGGCACATTTAACACTCCAAACAACGTTCGCCTGCATAGAGCGAATGCACTTTTGGTTTCGTTTATACAGAAACCGTTTGACGTGCATAATGTGGTGTCTGTGGGCACTGTGAAGCGGGCACATTTATCACGTGTGACGCGCAATCGATCTGAGTCGATTTTATGTGCGCTGTGCTTGTGTGTAGAGATGAGCACTATAGTGGGCATTCTTACGACACGTGAAACACCATCGGCCGTGGCCGGTTGTGAAACGCAATCGATCTGAGTCGATTTTATGTGCGCTGTGTTTGTGTGTAGAAATGAGCACTGGGGAGTGGGCATATTCTTACGACACGTGAAACACCATCGGCCGTGGCCGGGACACCAGACAATACACTCTATTGGGGGTTTATCTGTGTAGCCGTGAGAACGACTTTTGTGTGCAGGCAAACGGGCGACGGAGCCGGTTTGTTGGCTGCAGAAAACACTGGAACAGTCACATTTTCTGGAACTGGACGAGCGAATAACTTTGGTGGGGGCCCGGCGTCAGCGGGACTCGTACACCGTCGTTTTCCTAGTTGTGCTAGGACGATTTCGGAGGCTCGGGTTTCAACTCAATCCTGGGCCGCGGGCCGCGTCTGGCGGGGCCGCGGCCAGACGAGAAAAACGTCAGAAAGCATAAGCCACTGGTGCCTCTCAGCAACGGTGAGAGGCCATGTTATGCAGCGCTTACGCGGCTTGGCGGCGGCGAAAGCGCGGCGGAGCAGGTTTGACGTCTGACGAAACGGAAATCCTCTTCCTTCTACATGGCCCCCTCGTCAGCGGCGTCGATTGAAGCGGTGGCAGACAGCGGCCGCTTTACGTCCGGAACAGAGGCTGACGAGGTCGATGAAGCAGGCGGGCGAACCGGCAAGCTTTGTCGGCTGGGGGAAGGATCCGGGGCCCGCTGGGCACGGCGCTTTTTGCGGCGCGACACCGCGGCGGGCGGGGGAGCAGTCTCAGTGAAGAGTGCAAGGCAAGTCCTCAGAGTCGCCATTGGCATCTGCACGAGCCGTATGAAGGCATCTTTAAAAAGACGCTTTGCGCAGCGGCGACACACACCGTAGATTATAAAGGATATAGGCGCCGGAAAGTGCAGCAGGAAGGCACGGAAGGCGGCGTGGCCAGCAGCTTCAGTGGCTCGTCCCGCTGAGATGCTTGCAGTCGACGGCGGCGGCTTCTTCTCCAGCTCCAGCGATGCGTGTGCTTCGCTTGAAGGATGAAAAATCAGATAATAGCTGCCTACGAGCGATCTTTATAGGTCTAGACCACGCCCTTTTGGGCGGGAAGATACGCAAAGGGCGCGAAGCGACGCAAAGATTAAAGCGCGAAATGCCCCCATTGGATCTGGCGTCGCGTCAGGCCTCGCTCTAATAGGCTGCTGCAGTTGCCGCAGAGCAGCCAATAGGCGCGCAAGCTGTTTCGCCTATGTCTGTATGCTGCTGCAACGCGCTTTACATTATTTCAAAATTAAGGATAATTTTTGGCTTCAATATCTCGCAGAAAAGGATTTTCCCCTAGCGTAAGATACTTACGCAGTACGAGAGACCTCTCGTAAGAGAACTGGAGGAAAGACTGCACAGTCGAACACACCATGCACTCGTTTTTCTGTTTGTAAGTTAATGTAATGCTATTTATACGCTTTACTTTTACGTAACTTGTTGTATGTTGAATCAGTATGCACTTCTCACCGCTCTTTTTAGTCTAGCTAACGTTTATAGAGCTTTTTTGTTTGTTTTTCTTGAGTTCCGAAATGTTACATATTGCTACCCAGCTTATTGAATACAGTTTGCAAAAATTGTCAAGTAAAATCTATAATGCAGTCGACCATATATATTAAATGTCCTAACAAATTGCAGTTAAAGTTAAAGTGATTGAATAGGTATGCATGGTTTTATTTGGGAAATATAGTATATAACTTATACACTTTGTTTTGTTTTTCACAGCAGAAAAAAAAAAATACATCGCATAGCTGTCCCCATCCTCTTCTGGTGTGAACCTCACCTTTACATGGTAAGTAGTTTTTTTTAAAACACTCACATACAGTAATGTATAACTAACTATCCTTGAATACTGAACTTTTCTTTCTCTTTCAGTGACGTGTATGTGGCAGTGCAGGAAGTGTTGCAAAGGAGAGTTGCAGGTACAAATTACTTAAGCATTATAAACTAAACATTGCTTTGGAAGTGGCAGTCATTATTTTTGTGTACAGTATAGTCAACATTTGAAGTGGATTAAAACCTTTTTAATAAAACTGTATTAAGGTGGGATATGGGTAAGGTAAGGGACAGGTTTGGTGTTAAGGGTGGGTTTTTGACCTAAGGACAACTTTTAATTAACTTTTTTGTTGACTACTATATATTTAAATGATGCATGCACATTGAAGACATGGGAAGGACTTAAAACCTAT